>NW_006431956.1:9109092-9163517 GCF_000325575.1 Pteropus alecto | reverse complement strand
GGGGTGCAGCCGCCCCCGCTTCCCCGGCTGCCGGCCCCTCGCGTGCGTTTCCTTGTGCCCCAGGTCAAAGTTTTCTTAATTGTTAATGTCACCACGTTTTTGGTTTTTAAGCTATAGTACTTCCTAGAGCTTCTTACTCGGGACAGTTTTTTTAAAAACCCTGCCTTATTGGAGCGAGGCACTCGTGTCCAGCATCTTTACGGCCCCATGCTCCATTACTGATACCCTGTACTTTTATTTTTGGCTTTGAGTTGGACTTACATGTTAAGGTTACACAATGACTATCGCTCTTCAAAGAGCTGTCAAAGTGACTTCTGTGTTGACTGCTTTTCAAAACCTGTGAAGAACATGCTCTTCCGTTTCTAAATTGCATTGCCTTTGAAAAGGAAGTTATTTTCCATTATCGAATGACCCTCACTAACCTTTATAAACTTCGGGAAAATAAGACATTTTTATAGGAAGTTTTTAGAAAAACGCGATTGACAAAGATTTAATAAATGATTTGTCACAGAACTGAGTACCTATTATGTGCTTTGCGTTTCATCCTGAATACCAAATACGTTCACAAGAAATACAGTATTTATTGAGGATTTACTATGTGCCAGGCACTGTGTTGGTTACTTTAGATATACCGTCTCATTTTTAGTCCTCTACAATCCTGTGAGGGGTACACGATATATTTGATAGATTAGGAATCGGAGGAACAAAGAGGTTAGGCAAGATCACAGAACCAGCAAGTGTTGGACTTGGACTTCAGCCCAGACAATGTGACTCCAGAGCCCTGCTTCTTCTTTGCCTTTCCACTTTACTAAACTTTATGATCTTGAAAGAGCAAAGGAATATATTCAGCGCAACTGGAGAACAATTGAGTGCTCACTATACCCCGCTGCCTTCATAGAATGAAGGCTAAAAGAATTCTCTCTGTGATAGTCTCAGTCAGTTAATAAACATTTTTGGAACACCTGCCATTTATCAACTGGTCTGCTGTCCCTTCCCTTTCCAGTCCACTCTTCCATTTGTAGGTCAGGTTGCCTTTTAAAAAAATGAAAATCAATGCCTAACTCCAGTTTAAAGCCTTCAGTGACTCCCCATTATCCCTGCTGTAACTGAAGGGGTTTGTCTGCCATTAAGGCCCTTTGCAATATGTCCCCTTTCCAGTTTAATTGCATTTGAAATCTCTAATTCATGCTGCCCTCAAAGCACCACGTGTTTTAATTTTCTTGCCCCTCTCCATCTTTGCTCAGGCTGTTCACTCTTATGTTATCCTCCATATTCCTCCTGTGACTTCTACCCAGACCACCCTCTTCGAAGTTTTCTAGGTCTCTTACTCAGCCCAGAGCAGAATTAAATGCTCTTCTTTGGTGTTCTCGGACTTCATTCTTCTCCTTCTTTCAGGCCCCAGCAATTTACTGCTTGTCTGAAACTTGTGAGAAGGTTCCTTGTTATTTTCATCTCTCTTTCAAGGCAAGAGTAACTGAAATAGAATAATCCACGTAACTGACTCTTTGAAGGTTTTCTAGATGTGTCGAGATTTGAAAAAGGAATAGGATTTGTATATGTAGAAGGTAGATATGTCAAGTGAGGTACATTCTGGAAATAAGTACGCGATGTAAGAAAGCTTGGTGTATTCTCGACTTAATTGGAGGGTTGGAGAATAGTGCCAAATAAGGTTGGAGAAGCTGTGGTGTTGGAAGTGGGACACAAAAGTCTACATTTAGTAGGGTGGAAAGCAGAGGATGAGCTGAGGGTCTTGTTTGTTTGTTGAACTTGCTTGTTTTGTCATTCTCTTAGAACTTTGAAGTGTTTGTTGCTTTTTTTGGGTAATAGTTTCAAAATCAATAATATAATAGTCAAGAAAAATTTCTTTACATAAATGTATAAAAGGACTCGCCTGATTCTATAAGCTTACCATAACCTTTCATTTTTCTTTACTATCTGTTGTAAGAGTATCTAACCATCATGTTTTTATTCAAACATCTGTTCTCAGGAAGGCCTACTTTGGCTATCCTCATTCAAATAGCAACCTCACAAGAATGCTTCTTATCTTCCTTGCCAACTTTTCTCCATCTCACTTATTGTCATATAACTGAACAGTGCGTTTTAATAATTTGTCCTGTTGCTTATTGTCTGTCATCTCCCCATTAGAGTATAAGCTCTGTGAGGCACTCCATAAACATTTATTGTGAATGAATACATGTAATAGAGCATTGTAGCTATAGTTTATGCTCTATTGTATATTCTATTTTCACCTACTAGTCTATCAAAAAATTTCTATATCATTTTTATAAATATACTCCTCCATGGTTACATAAGTGTATAGAGTTAATGTACAATAATAGATTAAATCATGCCCCTAATGACATTTTGCTTTTATTTGTTTCTGTTAAATTAGTTGCTTAGGTTGAATTTTCAGAAGCAGAATTACACATTTAAAGGATGTAATGATTTTTAGGGTACTTGTTTATAATAGGTGCTTGATTGGAGAAGTGAGCGTTTCTTTTTTTTTTTTTTCTTGTTAATAAATACTTTTGAGGCTATGTTATGTGCATTGTCCCAGGTCAAGTGAGAGACATAAGATAAATATTTTAGGCCCTGTCCTTGAAGAAGTATAACTTGGGATATTTGTGTATTGCTGTGAGAGACAGGTGAAATAAGTCTCTACAGAGGTGTCAGGTCACACAGGTAGGGAGAATCAGGGAATGCTTTGTTGGGGAGACCATAGCATTTCAATTGAGCTTTGAGGGATGAGTAGCATCTAAAAGGCATAGTTGAGGAAACAGCATGAATTAGGGTACATAGATCTAGACGTGTTGTTGAGGCAACAACAAATGGGCTAAGTGTAGGGAGGGAAATGAAGATGGAGGGCCACTGCAAGGGCTTGCAATGCCTTGCTAACCTGTTTGGATTTAATCTGTAAACAGTACAGGAAGGTGTTGATTAAAGGTTATGCTTCACTCCTTTTAAGCTTGGTAACCTCAGATAAGTTACTTAACCTTTGTGACCCTGAGTTTTCTCAACTGTAAAATTGGAACAACACGACTTTGCTAGACTATTACAAGGAATAAAAAGATCATGGCTATGAAGTGTTCTGCAGGGTGCTTGACACACAGTGGATGTTTGAAATTGATAATCTCCATTCCTCATGGTTAATTTAAAAATGTTCTTCCCGCAGAAAGAACAGTCATTTAAAATATTTTCGTGGTGGATACATGTGTGAGCTGTTAGAGCACCAAACCCAAACCCGAGGTTCAGGCATATGTTTCCCAAAACATTAACTTATAAACATGTATTTTATTCTAGAGGAGAACAGATCCATGTATGGATCTACCACAACTTGTTTATCCATTCATCTGTTGATGGACATTTGGGTTCTTTCCAGTTTTTGTCTACGACTGTGACAGCTATGAACTCTCAAGTACAGCTCTTTGAATGCACACATGCTTTCATTTTTCTTGGGTCAAAACCAACGAGTGGAGTGGCCAGCTCGTAGGGTAGTCACATTCTTGACTTCTTAAGAAACTGCCAAACTGTTTTCCAACATGACTGTACTGTTTTCCGCTTCCATGGACAATGAGTGAGAGTCCCAGTTGCTGCACATCCTCACCAACTTTGTACAGTCAGTTGTAATTTTAAACATTCTAATAGGTGTGTTGTGTTATTTCATTGTGATTTTAATTTCTATTTCCCTGGTGACTAATGACATTGAGCATCTTTTATGGTTACTTGGCAACTATGTATCTTCTTTAGTATAGTGTCTGTTCAAATCTTTCACCATTTTTTGTGGAGTTGTCTGATTTTCTGTAATTAAGTTTTGAGAGTTCTTTACATAGTCTGGATACAAGTCCTTTCTCAGGTATGTGACTAGTCAGTATCTTCTCCAAGTTGTGGCTTGGCTTTTCATTCTCTTTACAGTGTCTCTCAAAGAGAAGATGGTCTTAATAAATTCCAATTATCTGTTGATTTTTTTCTCTTATGAACCTTTCAGCTTAACTCTATTGGCATGAGTGTCTATATGCAGTAAGTTGAAACATGCATTGGCTGCTAAACAAAAGTCTCACTTTAGTCTAGGAAAGGAAATTTAGAGGTGTCAATGAACAGCATATGAAAGTACGAATGGTATGTGCGTCAAAGAACATTTCTGGTACAAGCCTCCAAATGGTTACTTTAAAGGAGGTACACTATGAAGAAGAAATGATAAAATTAGAATACCATTTTTCAGTAACTGCTGAAATAATGGATCTGGGCAATAATCATCATTGACTGCTAACGTCACAAACAAGAGGGACAGTCAGAAATTATGTGCTCCTTAGAGGAATGTAAACACAGCCTGTGAAATGGCCTAGAACATCAACCTATCTGATCAGGCCTCTAGAACTATCAATTTACAGGAATTACAGGGGACAGAAGAACCTAATAAATGACATGTGGGTATCTGATTAGCAAAACCCAGATTGAAGGTAACTGCAGGACAAACCACTCTGTCTCAAGAGACAAATTGCAAGAGAAGACAGGGGAGGAGAAGTGAACGGATGGAGGGAGAGAGTGAGGGGAAACCTGTGGATTAAGAGTCATAAAAGACATAGCAACTATTATCAAGTGTGATTTTTATTTCAATCGTGATGTAAAAAAATTATGAGACAATTGAGGAAATTCGTATTCTGTTTCGTGATATAAGAAGTTACTGTTAATTTTTAAAAATGGGATGGTGGTATTATGGTTATGTTTATTAAAAATCCTTTACAGATACATAATCAAGCACTTATGAATCATATTATAGGACGTATGTTTTAATTCAGAATAATGAGGGGAAGGGATGTTGGGGAAGAAAAGTGAATAGAGGTTTGGATGAAACACGATTGTCCATAAGACGATAATGGTTGAAGGTGAGTAACAGGCACATTATAACATTCTCCGCGTCTTTGTATATGTTTGGGTTGTTTGTAATACAAATTTAAAAAGCAGTGATGAGATGAAAAATAAAAAAGAAGAGAAAAAGAAGACGAAGGTGTAGGTAACCAAGCTCTTCAAGGATACAGGTGGCTTCTAGGAAATGTCAGGAGAAAAAGAAGCAAAAGAGGGCAGTGAGAAGAAAGCCGCTTTTTCCATCAGGTTTTTCGGGATCATTGTAGCTATAGCAACATGAGAGGAAAGCCCTGTGTTTATTAAGTGATGGCATATGTCTCCTGCTCCAGCACCGCGCTGTTGTCTCCTCTTACTAATTTAGTTCCTTGAGGCCAGAGCTGTGTCCTGTTTATCTCTAATTCCCCAGCTTCTAGCACACTACCTGGCTTAGCAATAAATATTGAACCTGAAGGTGAATGAGTAAACAAGTGAATTAATAAGCAAGCAAACAAGAAACCTTCTCCATATGGAACACATGTTTATATTTTCCAAATAGAGAATTTGATCAAGGACTAAGTGGTATCTATTTGGGTTCATCTTGGTAATCAATAGATCTGCATATTTAAAACAAAACAGAACTTTTCCAGAAAAGAATTCCTAATTGCAGAAGTTCTAGTCTTTTTTGGAATCGCTTATGGTTTTATTACAATTACTAAACCGATGGATGTAGGAAGTCCAAAGTTAGGCAAACGTAGAACCCTTACGAGAGACTTTGATTGTCACCCCTTGTGATGGTGGGCTGAGGAAGCGAGCCCTGACCAGTTCACAGTAGCTCCTGGCCATCTTTATTGACGAGAGCATAGCGTAGATGGTTTGATGATCCTTTCTAATCCCAGAGAGTTAATTTCTTTTATTTCGAACAGGTTGGTGATTGGTATTATTGCCACCTATGGAACAACAGTAAAATTTGTCATAATGTTAAAATGAATGGATTTTTATATAATTGCTATCAAAAGTAATCCTTATTATTACCTTAATAGTTACCTTAGTAATCCATAATAATTACCACTCAAATTGATCTTTTGAAAAATCTGATTTTAAGGATTTGCCTTAAAAATAAAAAGACAATTGTATGAAAAATGTGAATGAAAACATCTTATTAAACTTTTTGTTTCCTTATTAGAAGTAGTCTAGGGACTGGGAGTTGAGGATGATGAAGTCATAACATCTTAAACCTGGAAGGCGTCTAAAATGCTCTCCAGATTAGTGGCCTCTGGTCAGCCCAGCACAGAATTCAGTGTGGGCTGTCACATGGGGTGACACCATCAGTTGAGTTCAGTAAAGCTGTGGTGTAGTGAACAGGGAGCGGCACTGGGGTTTGGAGACCTCAAGAGTTGTGTTTCACACTCGACCATTAACTTACTCAGAGACTCAGGATAAATAAGTCACTTGATGTCTCTGCATGGTGATTGTCTCAGAAAACAGTGGCATCCAAAAGTTTTGCTGGCACACTCCTATCAGTGAAAATATTTGAGCATAACTCTCCATGTAACTTTTAAATTTTACTTATAAATTAAATACATGAATCACTATGATTAGTGAATCATAGGCACAGTATATACCTCGGCACAGTATATACCTCGAGCCAGACCAGTACAGCATATGCTTCAAGACTCTGAGCTCGGTAGCGGGGTTAGGTCCCAGCTGAGTGGCTACGTCACCCTTTCTGCCTATTTCCACAGCAGTAAAATAGGATATTAGTAGTTGCTACCTTCTAGGGTTATTGCGAGGATGGAATATTAATATGTTAAATGTGTATTTAGAATAGTGTCTAATACACGGAAAGCACTCTGAAAGTATACTTGTTGTTGTTATTATTTCTCCATTTCAAAGGTCTTTGTGATAGTTTCAGACATTTACCTGATTTGTCACATCTCATAAAAAAGTCATGGCTTTTACCTCATTCTGTGCTGAGGAGGGGTAGAAGTGTCATTCTGCCGTTTTCTTACTGTTCTGTAAAGCTTGCATTTTTATCTTATTCAATCAGTAGTTTCTTTGCAGGAGTCTTTAAGCCATTTGTCCATTTTATGACTGTTCTTTAATTAAAAAGTTAAAACTGTATAATAATTTTATCATTCATAAATCCTTTTAACTAGACACTTTGGAGACCGATTTAAAATTTAAAAGCCTGGGGTAGCTACTCATTTCCATGGGTATTTTATTAAAGATTTTTAAAAGTTACAGATGGTGCAACTTTTAATAACTTAATTATGCTTTTTGTAATTGCGAAGCCCTTACTAGAGAAAAAATATTACCTCTCCTCAGTGACTCCAGGAGGCTGAATGGAAGGGTGAGAAAGCTGGTCTCCCCAAGTGTGGCTTGTATTTTAAGTACTGTTATTTCACAGTATAGAATCTATATTTAATGTGCAAATATAAGTTGATAAGGGAAGACATGGGTATTTTTTCTTTTTAAAGATCAACTTTTGAAAGAAGGCCCATGCCTGACTTTCTGTGTATCCTTTCTGTGGCACAGAAATAGTTAATGAAAATTATAAAAATATTCTTAATAAAGATTTTTTCCTTATAATTACATATAATTATATACTGTGGATTTGTATAAAGCACACATTTATACAGCACACCTTTTTACTTTAAGAAATCTTTATATAATTATTAAATGCTTTATAATTCTATTTTTGGTAATAAACCTGATTTTTTCAGTCTATCAGTTTATCTGCTGAAACCAAAAGTACAATGGACGTTGATTGACAGTTGTTTGAAGCCTACAAGGGGATGAATATGTTCCATTCATTCCTTGTAGAGTCAGTGTAAAAATAATGTTTGTCATTTCTCTCTGCGGGTTTTTTAAATAGAGTAACGAACTGAGAAAATAATGAAACATACACGCTATTGCTATATAAATTGTGGCATTTGTTTTCAGGAAGATCGGTGGTAATTATTTTGATAGAATTTTATAAAATACTTTATTTTCTCTAGGTGGTTGGTTCTAGCTATTGCCATGGTACGTTTTTATATGGAAAAAGGAACACACAAGGGTTTATATAAAAGTATTCAGAAGACACTTAAATTTTTCCAGACATTTGCCGTGCTTGAGGTAAGTTTTCAATGATGCTGTTTTTCTACTGTTGTCGTGTTTATTTGAAAATTTATTTGTTGAAAAATTAATTTTATTTTGCTGATTATGCTACGCCTGTGGATTTGTTTAAAACCGATGTCGACAGGGATTTATTTCATGTTGCATGTTACTGACTTGTGATTTTTTTATTCGCTTACAGATAGTCCACTGTTTAATTGGTGAGTGATTTGTTTAATTTTCATTTTGGACATAAATTGCCTTGAGGACAATGGTTGACTTGTTTTTTTCTTTAAGGAATCGTACCTACTTCTGTGCTTGTGGCTGGGGTCCAAGTGAGTTCAAGAATCTTTATGGTGTGGCTCATTACTCACAGTATAAAACCAGTAAGTGGCATGACCATGTTCTTTACTTGAGCCTGGAGGAGACAGAGTTTTTATTGTTAGTAATCTAAAATATTAACATTGCTATATTTCAGGAAGCAGACCGTTGGACAGAAAAAGATTGGGTTTGGATTTAAGTGTGATTGTCCACTGACTCCATGAACTAGTAGAATGACTTTGAAACACAAGCAAAACCCAATATTGGCATTCTGTATTCATAATGTACTCTCCTCGGGTGTTTTAAAAATACTCTTGTTCTGTGAAATGGTTAAAAAGATAATTTTCTTTTCTATTGACGTTATGTACATTGATTATGTAATTGAAGTCGGTGTAAACAGCTTATTTTTCCTCATTTAGCATTGAGGGTTGTAGCCACAGACCAGAAAAGTAAATGTAGGCCTGGAGATCTGAACAAATGGCAAAGACTGAAAATCAGAAGGGTTGAGGAACTTAGGGAAAAATAACCACGTTATTTATTGAGGCATGACAGGAGACAGACCTGAATCCAATTAATGGCTTAAACCCTTCGAGACAGACAAGCAGACCTCATACTTACTATGTCAGGACATCGGGCCTTTTAAACCCAAGGCAGAAACACCTCCTAGATGGGCCCTTCTGACCTTCTTGACAGTCTCTGGAGTCTTCTGTCTGCTTGAAGACAGATCTCTGGTCTCCTTTCCATTCTTCAGATGCCTTTCTTGTCTCCTGGGCTTGGGAGGATACCTAACTTCCCTTTGAGCGCCTGTGGGACTCACTGGCCTCCTGTCTGCATGGGGACAGATCGCTGACCTTTTTTGCCTTTTATGACTCTGCATTTCAGCCCTCTCTTTCTCTCAGCTTGCTCGATCCGCTTGGTCCCTAACCAGTGACTGCCATGCAGATGGCAATGAGCACATGGCACACGGAGAGCCAGACTTTTTATTCAGATTGCCCCGTAGTTTAAAAGCAGGACTCCAGCATTAACAGAATAGAAGAGAGACCATTCCAGATAGTGAATGAATATAACAGCTGGACCACAAAGAGTCTGAAGAGTGTGGAAGAAGAAAGACAAGACAGGGTGGCCAACATCACCTGGCGAAAAGAAGTTAAAGAGACTCTGAGGGTGGCTAGTCCCCAAGAGGAAAAAGATCCCTCTGCTATTTTTTTTTTTAATCCTCCAGTGGGTCTCTACCTTAATAACTACTACTTAATTTTCTTCAGCAATGGTTTCCCATTGTCATCTCTCTATCACTCTTTAATTAATTCAACCATTCTGTACATTCATTCTGCACATCTGGCACTGTGCTCATTTCTGGATGTACAAAAATGAACAAGGCAGTCCCTGCTGTCATGTGTACTGACTGCTGGGGAGTGAGGGGTAGTCATACAGATGTTGAGTCATTCAGCAAATACCAATTCCACACCCATTCTGTGACTGACACCGTGCTGAGATCTGGCTGTTAATAATACAAATATGGTTCCCACCTTACGGCGCCTGTAATTGGGAGAGATGCTAAATAAGTGGTTGCACAAATAATCATTGTATTAGTGCCTTGAAATAAGAGACCAATACATGTTGCAATGTACCTGGGGACTTAGCCTGACCTACGGAGAGAAAGAAGGCTCTCCGAGGAAAGGATGTATAAGTTGAGCACTGACAAATATCCAGAAATTAGGCAGACAAATTTTGATGCAATTGGCAAGTGTTATAGGTATGAACAAAGTTCTGTAAGAACAGGAAGATGAGCAAATAACTGCTCAGGGTGAGAGGAGGGGTTTGGGAAAAGTTTTCCAGCAGGTGTGATGTCTTAGCTGGATCTTAAAAGATGAGACGAGAACGGGTTTTCTATGAGAAGGAATAAGGGAGTAGCATTCTGGTTAGAGCAAAGAGCATGTATTAAGGTGCAGATGTTCAGAGAATATTTCTGAAAATAATATAGAGTTTAGTGTCACCAGAAAGAGGTGATGGGGGTGCGAGTACTTGCAGATCAAGTCAGAGAGATTTCTGAGCTCGGATTGTCAAGAACCTTGAACATCATGCTCAGGAGGTCCGACTGTACCCTTTTCTCCCATTAAGCAGCGGGGAACCAGTGACGTTTTCAAGTCACGGGACTAGCTGCTTCCAGTTTTTGTTTTTTTTTTTCTTGTTTGTGTCTTTGTTTCACATTTAAGAGAAAACTTCCATCCATGAAGATCATAAAGAGAGGAGAGACTTTTTAGGAGGCTGTTACAGTAGTTTGGATAAGAGATGATGAAGCCCTGGATTAAGTTGGTGGTTGCAGGGCCAAAAACAAATGGGCAGATTCAGGAGTTTGCGCTACAGTAGAATGGGTCTGATTTAACAACCAGCAGAAAGTCAGAGAGTCAGATTGTTCCCATGCTGGTTTTGAGGGGGTGTTATTGACCTGGGATGGTTGAGTTACTGGCTGGAGTGAAGGGCGAGAGAGAGAAACCAGTAGAAAAATGACATTCCTGTGCTTAGGACATAGTTTAGTTGTGTGTTTGTAATGAATTACATAGTGGTGACTGTATGACGTTTTCTGTATTGCATCTGTCTAACCCTACCATACCATTATAAGAAAAGACATGTAGTAAATAATTAAGATAAAATATCTTCGTGGAGAAAAACGCCCAACGCTGAACAACACTGTGGATTTCTCTGTCATTCTGCAGATCCAGAATGAAGAGAGTGTGGTGCTTTTTCTGGTCGCGTGGACTGTGACTGAGATCACTCGCTATTCCTTCTACACATTCAGTCTTCTCGACCACTTGCCATACTTCATTAAATGGGCCAGGTGGCGATGTCATGCAGCTTAGTTTCTCACAGTCCTGTGCATGCGTATTTTGTTGCAGAGCTAATGCCAGTGAATTAACATTTGTGTCTTAGCCCTGTGATGTCAGCGTGCTGTTGTTTTGGGTATCAGCGCTGTTATAACTTGATTGTCAAGGCTTAATTTAATGATCGAAGAGGTTTCATAGTAATATTTATTTTGGGTGAAATCAGTACAAGACAAACTGTATTACTATCCTTAAATAACCTCTTAATTGGCCTTTCATTTTTGTTTTGAAAGCAAAATATATATTTTTGGAATTAAACTGTGCCAAAAATATGACATTTTGTCTCATTGACTTAAATTATTTTAATATTCAATCTGGTATGCACAATTTTTAATATCTCATATACAATGTGAACTTTTTTGTATGTTTTAAGTAGCAGAGATGACATTTTTAAAAGTCACACCTATTTGAAATTGTATTATTTACAATAGAAACAAAATTTATATTTCAAAGATTCTAAATGTATCTATCCTGAAACGATTTTTAAAGCAAAAGGTGTTTTGTTCTTTTTAAAGTTTGAATTCCTGGAGCAGCTGTTATGTATTTTTCCACTTTTTAATATTCTCTAGCTCCTTTTTAGACATTCGTGGCTTACCACTTTGTATATAATAAAATGCTTTAAAATTATAATTCGAGCTTAAACATATTTTTGTTTTAAGGAGGTTGCACCACCATTTATTTGTATGCGTTTGGTTGGTTTTATTTTTTTTTGTATCTGAAAACTTACTTTTCGTGATTGGGCCTTTTACAAGGTTGGCGGTTTGGAGGGTAGCTGGGCTTTGTTCCTGGAAGGTGTGTCCATGCCATTTTGCATGATCCCAGTCTCCTGGACCTCTAGTGCCTATAAAATACTAATTCATGGAATGGCCTCTTTTCATTTGCTATATTTGTAAATTTGTTTGTGGAAGATAATGGCCTTCAATGCTTTGTCTGCCTTTTGGAATTCATTTGCATGTCTTGAATTTCTGGAAGAGTTCACAACTCTGCCATTGCATGTTTAAATTTGCTGTTTAGAAATCCTTTGTCAATTGCCTAAGTGTTAAAAAGGTAGGATAAAATCTTTCAACTTCAAAATGCACATGTTAACATAATATGTCAGTTCAGAATCATAAATAATTATATTTTGTGTCACAAATCTTAAAGATACCAACCATCTCTATGTATTTGCCAACCCCATTAAATAACCTAAAATTATATTTGTAGTTATGTTGACAATATTGAAACTGCTATTCTCAAATAAAACTCACTTTAGAAATGCCTTTTTATTTATAAATAGTTGGCCTACTGTGACAGTTTGAATATAATTTGATTTTATTTATGTGTTAGAAGTGTGCCTGGAAAAGTCTACTAAGTAGATAATTGAATATTGTTATGTTTTTGTATTGATTTCCATTTTAATTTCAAAAATGCATTCCCTTCAAAACAATTTTATATGACAATTAGGAATCTTCAAAGAAGCATTATATCTTTTTCTGAATAGGTAAATCTTGCATGCTGCCATCAGAATTTAGAGAGTTGGTAACATGCAGTCTTTTTAAAATTCAAATAAAGTCAAATAAATTTTGTAATTTGTTTCCATTTCATTAAAAATAATCACTGTCTTTAAGGCTTTAAACTAGTTTATTCTAGGAGTGGTTTTTTTCCTTCTAAAGAACAATACTACTCCCCCCACCAAAAAAAAATCTGAGTCACGTAAAGTTAAAAAAAAAAAACATTTAAATAAGTTTGAATGTTTTACATGAAAGGGGAATATGATATGTTCAGTTATGTGATTTTAAATTGAGATAGGACAAGATTGATTTCAATGACTTACATATCACTACAGAATTCTGGTAAGAAAGCACATGATATACTGAAGCAAAGGAGGGGATAAATGGGGACAGGGAAAAGGATCATTTTTCTTTCTTTACCAGTGAATCTATTTTGGCTAGTAATTCTTTCCCCACTCCATTATTTCTTACCCTTGGCATATAGGTGTAACGTGATTTTTAAGTCATCTCCAAGCCTTTTGCCAAACTGACAAATTTGACTTTTCTGTATAAATATTTCTTAGTGGCAACAAAATGATTAAATAAAATATGGGTTCTTTTTCCAGCAAAATTTTGACCTTAATTTTCTGTTATATAGAGACTGACTTAGAGAAAAAAAAAATCATTATTTTTTTTTAAGATGGAAAAATGCCATTTCTTTGGGTCCCTGACTATTCCCTAGCTGGAACATACATGATGCCTGGCATACTCTGTGTCAGAGAACTTGCCGCAGTCCAAATGAACAGATTGTGGTTTTGGATTTTGAATAGAACTTTTTCAGCTCTAGTTTAAGCAAACTAAACTATCCCTTTTTAATTGGGGAGGGGGAGTGGGGTTCAGGAAACAACTTGTCTTGACTTTTTTTTGTCACAAAAGCAGTTTTAGACAATGTATTCACTAGTAGTTACTGATGCTTTAGGTAGTATTGCCTGTTTTACGAAATAGTAGTTCTCTTTCAGTTAGTAGTCACGTAGAGTTTTCTAAGTGTCTCCAAAGCACTGCTTTGGTAATTTCAAGATTTAGGTATAAAATTAGATCATAATTGGTCTTTTAAAGCACAGTATATGAATAGTCAGTGACTAGCTACAGGGGAAAAATCAATCACTTAAGATTCAGGTGTCAAAGAAGTACTTTTACAATATTTTACAATACTTACTTTTGTTTTATGATATAATACTCATATAAATACCCATAAATACTCACATAATACTCATAATACTCATAAAAATTGCATATACATTTAAAATTTTTATAGTTATTTAAGTACTGTAAAGTAAGTTGATGTCTTATTTTCTTATGATCTTGACATTTAAAATGGTAACTGTAGTGAGAAAAAAACATGATAAATTAAGCAAATGATTAAAACAAAAAAAATAACCTTTTTATGTGAGGTTGTTATAAGTATGTATAGGAAGGAGAATTTTTAAGTTGAAATATAGTAGCCAAAGAACCGTGATATTAGATTTGACACTTATTCTGGAAAAATAATTCTCTGAGGTTTCTCTTTCTCCAGATATAATTTTTTTATCATCTTATATCCTGTCGGAGTTGCTGGCGAACTTCTCACGATATATGCTGCCTTACCATATGTGAAGAAAACGGGAATGTTTTCTATAAGACTTCCTAATAAATACAATGTCTCTTTTGACTACTATTATTTTCTTCTTATAACCATGGCCTCATATATACCATGTAAGTATGAATTTATTAGTATTTTGATTTAGCATATGCTATGAAAGTTCTAAAAAAGTTATAATCTCTGGCTTAATAAACAAGGAGAAAGAAATAATGGCTTACAGATAACACTGAAACCTCTATTCCCTTCCACATGTATTTATAATTTGAAATAATTGAAGAGCGAATGAATCAAAAGACATTTTTCTACTTAAGAGAAAAAGGGTCAGTAAATAAATACACAAATGATTGCTTTCCCCAAATTACTTAAAAATAAGCTTATTATGATTTATCTTTTTAAAGAAAAGATAAAGCATGCATTAGTGAACTATTTGTAAAGCATTTAAAATTAGGTATCTGAATAGAAACATTGTATCCAAGAAAATTTTCAGTAATTTCTATCTATTCATTAAGTATGTACTTGGAAAAATCATCTAGGCATATTTTTTGGCCTTACGTGTGTTGCTCTATGTACTAGAAAATAATGAAGCCACTTTTGTTAAAATATTTTGAATAATTCAGCCTCTTAACTAATTTATCACTTTTCAGTAGTTGCAATGAATTGATGAGGCTTTACTTGCTTCATTTAAGTACTAATAGTGCTTGCTTTTAGCTCAAATTTTCATAGTCAGTAGTAGGTAATACGAAGGTAAAGCAAGGCTGTCTTTTACCTTTCTCAATAAAATTAAAGACTGATGTCAGTGGGGGTGGGGAGAGAAATGAGAAAAGTTTATAGAATCTAAAAATCTACATTGTCATAAGAAAAAATATTTCATCTAAAGGGGCTGAGCATTAAACTTGGCCAACCCCTTGAAATCTCTAATTTCTAAGCTTTTCTAAAATTCAAATTGACTTGACGGTCAGATAATGTTTTCATTCCTCTATTTTTGTACCATTTCAGCCTGACTCTCATTAGGTTATCCCCCAAAGCCAGGTCAGGAGGGCGAAGGAGTGGTAAACCTACAACTGTCATGTATAACCCCTGCTGTTCCCGACACCTAGGGAATGGCAGCTCGCCTTGAGCAGAGCCAGACCTTGTTTCAGTGTCTGTCATATCATAGTTGCAGGCTCAGGTATGGGGTCCCCTCTTCCTCAGCATCACTGAGACATCTCCATGGAAACCCAGGGCCTACACATCATGGTTTACCATCATCAAACCAGTAACTTTTAACTGTGTGTTTTCAGGTGTCCTGGGGGATGTAGACTCTGCTCTAAGCCAGTAGCAGCTTCTCAATTTCCCATGCTGACAATTACCTGAGAGGCCTCCTCGCTGGAAGATCAGTCAGCCAGGGGCATGTTTTCCACCTGATTATTAATATAAGTAGTAATAACAATTAATTTTGCTTTGCTTATTAAATCCTTTACTATTTAAAAGTATTAAAAGTACTTTTCGAGTACTTATTTTAGTACTCCAAAGAACTTCTATCAGTTCTCATTTATCAACGAGGACATTACAGATGAGATAGGTAAAGTAAATGGCTTAAAAATCACCCAGCTAGTAAATAAGGTCAAGATTTGAATTCCAGCCTATACTGCTACTAAACTACTCAGAGTGTTATAGAAGCATTTGCAGTAATTAGTTAAGTTTATGTGACCTGAATATGTTTAGGCTTCTAGGTGTAATATGATGGTTACATCTATCAAGATGAGTAGTACCTAAATTGAAAAAACAATAAAATCTGTTGTGCATTTTTGCCCCATTTGAGCTAAGTTCTAAAAATAATTATCCAAAGTTGTCTAAGCAACATAGTCAAGCTCGTTTTGTAATTTAATTCATTCATTTGGTTATTCTCATCATTTTCAGAAATGTTTTTATCTGTGTATTCTTTATAACTGTTGTTAATTTGTCCATCCACCAATACTTACACTATAATTTAAAGCACTGGTTCAAATTGGCTCAAAATAATTTTTCAGATTTGATAGGACAGATGACCATCTGTCTAACTCACCTGATGCATATACATTTATGAGCTTGTATATAACAGACCACCCTTATACCTAGCCAAGAGGGGCTTCTGCTCTAGGCCCTGTCCTGGCCCTCCACACAGCACCCCCAGTCCCCACCCCCCAGATCACACTCCAGAAACATGGGACTATGGAATTTGCTACTCAGATGGCACTGAGCATACATCTAGGGACTGCATAAGCCTCTGCCCCAGTCTGTTCTCCTGAGTAACCATGTCACCAGTGTACATAGCCCTGAAATCAAGGGGTAGCTAGGGATAGCCGTTTGTGAGGTGTATAGATTGGGTAAGGGTCGTATGGGCTTGGGTATCCACGCATATATTCACAAGACCCCCCTCATGGTATGAAACAGCCAATAGAATGTGCTGGAATGTTCTGGCACAGTATTCCAAAGTGTTACAGGATTCTACTTTCAAACATGGCCTTCCAAGTCATTATGAAGGTATATATATCAAGATATTTAAGTTTGCTAAAAATACCCCACAGTTTGTGGCATTAAGATATTTAGGCAGATGGTATGTGGGCTTCCATTTGTACTCTTACCCTGAGCTCTGTAAATATTAAGGGGTAGCAGTGGTATCTGATGTGCTTGCTCTTAAAGTTTGCCATGTTTAAGAGGTTTCAAGTGCACAGAATTTCCCACCATAGTTTATCTTTCTTTCTTTTCTTTTTTCAATTAAGTGTTTCCACAACTCTATTTTCACATGCTACGTCAAAGAAGAAGGGTGCTTCACGGAGAGATGATTGTAGAAAAGGATGATTAAATGACCCCTACAAACAAGGTGCTTTTTCCAGAATAACCAGGATTGCTTGAGTCCAAGTTTTAATAACAAGAATAAATGACTTCACGAAATATTACAGATTGTATCATTTCTTCAAATACAACTTGAGACATGTGGTATTTGCCAGTATTTGTCTTCACATTGTGCCAGGTCCATTTTTTTCTACAAGAACTATGCAAGTATTTACCAACTCCTGGGTAGATGATGATCATTAAAAAAATAATCGTGTGTTACCTGCAAAAAACCTTACATTTATTTTTTCCTTTTTAGTTTGAGTAAGTTTGTTTTTGCAATATATGCTCAAAGCTTTTTTGGTCAATATAGAAATTAGTTTAATGATTTAACCATATTATGATACCTGCTAGTGATATTGATATGATATTTATAAATGAAAGTAAATACAGAATTATAACTCGTTAATAATGTATTAGTGTTTTTTGCACCCAAGATTTCTTTATTTCAAGTGATAAGGCAACATTTTTTATTAATACCAACTTTTGGAAGCATGAATATATAATTTACCATGATACAGTTTTCAATATAGATAAAATAGCTGTATTAAAAAAATTCAGGTAGATGTCACAATTGAAAAATATTCTTTGAAAATATGTGTAGGCCGTTGAAATTGTGCATACCACTGAGCAAATTTATTTTTATTTGAATTAACCACTTAAGGATAACCTTTTCAACCCTAAGGATTTTAAGGGATTAGAAAGAATATAAGTATATACTTTGCCTCACTTGGAAAATCATAGTTAACATTGGGTCTGATCATGATGTTATACTCAGAACTGTGGCCGAGAAAGGCTGCTGTCTATCATGGAATCATCAAATGAAAATCATGTTATGATAATCCCTTTGAAGTACTTAGGTAATGAGAAGTTTTGGGCTATGATCTGAAACAGACTTGTTTTATTCTGAATTCCATTGAATATCAAAAAGTCGTCAAACTCCTATCTCTGTGTTGAATAGAACGATACACTGAAAGATATACTTTAATACTACTTTAATTCTTAAGTAGGTCCTTTAAAAATGTTCCTCCTTATGTAAAGGTATGCTGCTTTACTGACTCAGTTTAGAGAGAATACTAAATATGTAACTTTATAAGAAAAGTAACTTTTGCCCACTATAGATCCATAGGTGTGATTTTGGCTTCATGCGTTCTGTACTATTTGCATTTCCATCAACGTATAACATTAGTCTTCAAAATTTTGTGTTACCATCCCCTTTTCAAATTATTTCATGTGGAGGTTTGTAGTTCAGAACAGTTTTGCAAACTTTCATTTTTGGTAACTTGACTTTTAAAAGGTGCTATTTCTTTTATTATATTACATTTTAATATTTCCTCTGCAGCTGAATGTTGTAATAAGCAATACGTATTAGGTTACTAATTCTCAAAATGCTAATGTTCATTCTCTGCTTACATGGCTTGATCTGTTTTCATCTGGAATTTTTATATGGAAGACATTTTCAAGGAGTTTTTATCTTCGGTAACATAGTATAAATAGTTCACATATTTATCTCTTTAGATGCCTATCTTATGAAAAATATTTCAAATTCTTTTCCTAAAATTTGCATTAATTCAACTTGTACTTCCTTCAAGCAGCGGTAATACTCAGTAATATTCCCTGCCCCCCCACCCCCGCCCTTAAGTTGTGGAATATCTTGAAGTAGGAATTGTGATTAACTTTAATAAAAATGAAAATGCATCAAACTATTCAGTGACTTATATTAATATATTCAAAGTATGTATAACTTTAAGTTTAGTTCATCTTCAGTATCTTCCATTTCAACTAGTTCCAAACTGTTCTTTGTGTAGAAAAGAATGCTTAAACAGCACTTTGGTTTTAAAAAGAAAGTATTTGTAAGTCTTTTGTACTTGTTTCCTGTGACTGTCACCGTACCTTTCCTTCCAATAGCCTAGTCAGCACTTGAATCAAATAGAACTTGAATTCAATCCTATAGACTTTAGCTTTTGAAAATATACATCAAGAAACGCTAACACTAGCAACTTTCAATGGGATTTAGTAACATTCCTTCATATTCTGGTTTTAGATTTTTCATAGCTTTATTGCTTGATACGTTATACAATATGTATAATACACATCTTTTATTTTTCATGGCCTTAATTTGATATAAATATAGAAACATCCCTGATAGGTATAGCTTAATGAAAATGGCATGTCAAATAAGTATTAAAAAAGTCATTTTCACCAAAGCTTTTGTAATTTCTGTAGATTCTTAGAAGCTTTTTGCACCTTTAGATTTTTAAACATCTGATTATTATGCCACTGTCTAATGGTTTCTGATGATATATTACAAGTGATAGGGAATTATGTAATAATCGTTTTTTTTTCCTGCCACAAATGTTTATTTTGTGCCTACTGTATGCTAAGTACTGTTTCCTCCTGTCACACCTCTCTCCACCCTCAACTTTGACACTATTACTACACTATTAGGTTAAATTGCTTAGGAAGTCACATTGCATAATAATTATCTGTACTTTAACAAAGTATATTTGGTAATCTGATGTGGCAGGGTTCTTTGTTACATATACATGTTTAAATATATCAGAGAACCACTAAATAACATTCTGGTTTAAATCTACTTTCAAATTACAATTATTGGTATGAAACTGATAATATAAATCATTAAGGCAGCATTTAAGGAAAAATTAACTATAAAAAGCAACATTTAAAATATTTTTCTAATGAATATGTAAATGTAGAAGTATTTTCTTTTAATATATATGCAGATCTGAAATATATGTATAATAGAATAAAAAAGAGCAATACAGTTTTGTAATTTCTAGTATGAAAGCATTAAATTTCATATTTTGGGGCTAAATTTACAAAACATCTTAAATAGACATAAGTACTTCTAGATAAGAAGCTTAAAATATATTCTAAAAATTTTAGATTTTTTTAGTATTTCTGATATAGCTTTTACAAATGTTTTTATCACTTTTGATTTGAAATGATTTCAAACTTACCGGAAAATAGCAAAAACCTAGAAAACTTTCACACAAATTCCCCACCTGTTAACATTCCGTTTCATTTGCCATAACTTTCTCTCCATACACACTTACAATATTTTGTGCACCATTTGAGAGAAGTTGAAAAACATTAATTCCTTCAGCGTATATTTCCTAAGAACAAGGACATTCTCTGACATAGCCACCATACAGTGATCAAAATCAGGAAATTAATGTTGATTGAATACTTTTATCTAAACCACAGCCTTTATTCAAATCTCATCAGCCTGATGTTCCGAACACGTGTATGTTCTGGCTCTAGATCCAATCCAGGTTCAGGTATCACATTTAGTTGTCATCTCTTTTAGCCTGGAATATTTTCTTTGTGTTTTGTGACTGACACTTTCAATATAGTACAGGATGATTATTTTGTAAAAAGTCTCTCAGTTTGACTTTGTTTGATGTTTCCTCATCAGATTTAATTTATTCACTCTTGGGCAGGAATATTGATTTGCTCCATCTACCAGTGATACTGACTTTGATGTTTTAGAATTTTTGTGTTTCAGTATTTTGGTTACAGAGTTAACACATAGATATTTTGCTAATAGAAGGCCTTTTGGTCTAATTCATTGGAATTTGGCTTTGAAACAAGGCCCTGAAATTTTTTTGTTACCTGATTAATATGCCCGTGCTCTGATACACGAAGATTGATGTCTTTTTAAGTGCTTGAAAAGTAGTAAATTCTTTTATATATGCAATTTCCAGGCATATTATTAACTCACCTTTATATTGGCTTTTATGCCGCTAGACTATAAAACTCCATAATTAACATACTTTGGTTTTGCTTTAAAACTATTAAATATAGCATTCTCTTCTATGTTATTATATGCTCTTAACTGTGGTATTCCACTTTGCTAAGATGATATGTAAATGCAAGATTGAAATTGCTGTAAAAATACATTTTATTTCTTGATTTACGATAGTGCCTTACCCCTGTGTTTTAAAATGCAGTTTGTACAATTTGAAAATTAAAAATTATTCTTAAATCCACTTAATACTTTGTGGTTTTACTGCAAGGATAATGGCTGTAGAAAAGTAGTTTTCAAACCCCAGCTTTTACAAGAGTCATCTGAGGACCCCAGAGTCCCTTCCTCAGAGATTTTGCACCAGTGGCTCTGGGACTGAGAACTCTGCATTTTTAGCCAGGTGCTAATCAGTTCTGAGGCAGGCAGTTTAGCTGTTCACTGCAATAGAGAAATATAGGGGGAGGAGGGAGATGACTTCTTACAAATGCTACTACATTCAGTGTATTTATGGAACTGGAAAAAATCAGCATTCTTACATCATCCTTTATCGTTTCTAATCAAAATAAACATAGTTTTAAGCTTATAAAAATGAAAAACTTTACATAGTATGAAGTAGTAAGACATATGTGTTTTTAAAGCTTATATTATTTTCTAGCTGTACAATCAGTCTACTTACGCAGTGTGGAGCGTAAGACATAACATTAGCAAAATCCAGGATAGTAAGTGTTTTTTTTGTTGTCGTATTGAGTTTAATGACATGAAATAAATGGACATCATTATAGTTAGAAACTATGTTAAAATATTTTTCTTAGTATTAATTGAATAGAAACTCTAGCCTTTTTTTTTTAAATGAAACACACATATCTTAGGTATATTCACTACTGTGGAAAATGTATATATTCCTGTTTTTGAGACAGCTGCATGACAGAAAGTAATTATAATTTGCCTGAATGATTTTTTATTGAATCATAAGTTGACTAAAATACATTGGTGGCTAAATTATTATGTGCAGAAGCTATTTTATTGCATTAAACTTTAATTGAACTTTATTAAAACCCTTACAACAGAAATTAATTTTAAGAACTGAAGAAATGGAAGATTAATTTGCATTAAGTGTACTCAAGAATTAAAAACTGACTTTTAAATAGTTTTCAGCTGGGAGAATGTAGATTTTTGAGGATCGTATATTTTTTTCAAAGCTACACCTTCATTTGTAGCTTGTATGTATAAGCATTTGCTCCAAAATTGTTACTTTTTTTCAGTTCCCAAATCAACATGTATGAGATAATTTATATAGAAACTGAATTTGTAGCATTCAAAGTATATTACATATTTTTGTGAAAAGTAAAATTTCAGAAAGTTCAGAATTTTTGGCGGAAGAGTCGATATTGTCTGTAGTAAGTAGTGTGAACTACCAATGTGGTAGCAAGTTAGATATGAGCATGGCTAGCAAAAAGGCTTTCAAAAATTATGTTGTGAAAACGTTAGTTGCTTTACAGGTTGTACGTGCTCATAGTTATGAAGCATTTTTGGCCCTGGAAAATCCTAATTAATTATTATGCTTATGGGTTTAACTGCTTTATGTACATACACTCAGTTTTTGAAAAAGTATTTTAAAAATGCTTTCTGTGAATTAACATTAGATACATATATACTTTGTAAACACTCATTGAGTCTCCTTTCTCTAAAATATGGTTTTTGTTGGGTAAACATTATGAGAAGAAGATAAATCATTACCACATTTATTTAAAAGTTTTGTGGAATTAAGGCTGAGCTGTTTTAGTACTAATTCTAGTTGGTAGTGAACGAAGTAGATTAAAGCTATAAATATGTCTTTAGTGGTAAAGAGCATGTGTTTATTGACAAACACAAAATATAGACAATACCTTAGGATATTGTTATTATTAGACTGATGACAGATATTTTGAAATTCTGTCTCATCAGCCACATTCAGTGGTAGAATGGTGACATGTGTAATGGTTAAGAACTGGGACCAGGGAGTGATACCCGTGCTAGATTTGTGGAAAAGTACCTATGAACTTCAGTTCTCATCTGTAAGATGGGGTAAGAGTCTGAGTTGCAAATGAGGTAACACCTATAACTACGTAGCACAGAGCATGAAAAATATAAGTACTCAATGAATGTTATTCATTTTTGCTTTTAATGGTTTTATAACAACTGTATTGTACCAGATGAAATTTCTAGAGTCAAACCAAACCCACTTATTTCTTGGGTAGAATTTGATATCATCTATAGAGAATTGTTGTGGTATGATTTCCTCTTCTAAGTTTTTTTTCTATTTTTATCGGGTTGAAAGATTGCTTCTATTGAACTATTTTTCTTTTCTTGAATTAGAAGTAGGCTATAGTTTCATTTAGTGGTAGAACAGTGAAAAGGAGCTACCTACGCATTGGTCTTCTTTAGCCTATATGTGGTCTCTTGATGACTGTCTTTTGATAGTGTTTCGAATAAGGCAGAAGCTATGGTGAGGTACTTGCCAGCCAGCCTGGCTCCCTATCATTGCTTGTGAGGAAGGAAGAGGGGGGCTTAGATCCACTGACAGAGCTTCAGCAATGGGAGAATATGACCACCATCGTTACAACAGGAGGCCTTCTTAGCGAATTCCTTTGTGTCAGCACAATATTAATAATTTCTATGTGTGGTATTAATTGAAGAATATAAACATTTTATAGGTTTCTCAAATGAAGCGTTCTTGAGTCAGAATATGATGAAATAATTTTGTTCAGAAACGCCTCATGAATCTGCCATTATTAACAATCAGACTTTTTTCACATGACTTAAGCTCATCTTAAGTTCCCGTTTAAAAAAATGAGTCGTAAATCTCTGTCTTCCTAAAAGGTTTGCAAAATATAGATCATAAGTGATCTTCTATCATTTCTAATCTGAAAAACTAGATGACCAAATTGGCTAGAATTGACCGAAGTCATATATTCCAGCTGTTATGGTTTCAGATGAGGCAAGTTCACTGGTTTTAGAAGGAACATTGCAGCTTCTTTTGGCTATTTAAAAGAAAGGTCACAATTCAAGAAATTTAGAATGACACGGGATAAAAAAATATGTTTGTCTTCACTTGCTCCCTTTGTTCCAATCAGGCATTAAAAACAGCTTGGTATCCTTAGACCGTTATAAAACACATTTTTTTCTCTTTTACACACACACACACACACACACACACACACACACACGCACGCAAATACACAGGTGGTTAAATATAAATGGAAATAATCTATACATATTTATATGATTTTCTTCACACAGTGTCTTGGAGATTGATGTGTATATGTACATTTATGTGCATGTTGTCATGTATTTCTCTGTTGATGGACATTTTTGTTTATAAATCATAGGTACACAAAAATAACTCATAATAAAGTGGTAATGATAATAGTAATAACAGTAGGTAATATTTATTTAAACTTATTATGTGCCAGGTTATGTGCTAAATTTACCTCAATTAGAATTAACAACCAAATGAAGTATACACTGTTAAAATAAACATTTCACCAGTGAAGGATCAGTTTCAGAGAGGTTAGTAACAGGCCCAATTATATGGTACCTTTATACAGATGTACGCATGTAAGAGAGATTCCTAGGTGTTAAATTGTCAGGTGAAAGGGAACACCCATTTTAAGTTCTTATAGATGCTGTTAAATTGTGTTCCAAAAAATATATCAATTCAATCCTAATAGCAAGGCGTGGGAGCACCTGTATTCTTAGATTCTTACATTAAATGGTGTAAATCTTTTATTTTTTCCCCCAATTTGTATTTACCTGATTATTAAAATTGAACATATTTTCTTATATTTATTGGTTATTTGTACTTTTTCTATGAATTGCCTTTTCATAGTCCCACTATCCTGTGGAATTGTTAATATTTTTTATTGATTGGTAACTGCATATATAAGTTGTATTCATGTATATACATGCTTTGTCATATATATTTTTTTCTATTGAGTGCTTACGTGTAGCTTCATTTATGATTTTTTTTGTCCTATAGGAGATTTAAATTTTTATGTATAAAATCTGCCAGCCTTTTCCTCGATCTTATATTTTGCTTAAAAAGGCACCAATACTTCAAAATCTCAAGTACGTTTTCTTTTATTTATTTTTTTTATGGCTCGTATCACTTTCTTTTCATTTGAAGTTTTGAGTGTTACAGTATAGGATAGGAATCTAATTTTATTTTTACCTATGTGATTCCAAAATTATTCTAACAACATTCATTGAATGCTTCCTTTCTCTCACCAAAGTGCTACCCATGGGGTATGTCAGGGAAATTTTTCATTTCAAGGTTACACAATTACTATTATGAGACAAGGAAAAGATTCTTGGATTTGTCACAAGTCTAGGGGGTTTGTGTATTTCATTTTCCATTTTTTTCCATTTTTGTCTCCAGGCCTCTCCAAATGTAAGCATGAATCTACTTTCACTTGAAACTGACATAATTGCGATGGACGTGTGTTTTGTGTGTCAGCCTACAGAGAGTGATGCTATCAGCTGGGAATGCCTGGGACAGTCACCTGGGCCCTTATTTACCACCTGTGGCAGCCCCCACAGACATTTTGCTGCCCAGAGCCACTGTTATGGCGGGACTGGCCATTGCGATTCTTATTATGGTTGCAGGACGCACCTCAGCACCAAGTGTCAGGGAACTTTGGAAAAACAAGGTTTATTACTCACAGGTCTTGGAGTCCACACAGTAAGATCATGGGTAGAGAAAGAGTATGTGGACCAGGAGTTCTGCCTTTATCAGCGTTGATATTGGGTAGCCTAGGATTTTGACAGTGAATTTAAAACAAGAGCGGTAATTAAAGGCCAGGAAGGAGAAAGCAGGTGGTCAAACGGTCTGTAAACTTGGTCACCCGGGGCTTTCTAAAAGGGGAACTTCATGGATGGGGCAGCTTGGCTCTTTATCCAGTTGTGTAGCTGGCCATGTGTTTATTCAAAATGAATGTCTTTGAAATTGATGCCTCAGCAACCAAAATTTAATGTCAGGCAGTTACATGACAATCAAAATTAATTGTCATGTACTGATACTACAAGGTGAAATAGGAAAAGTCTATTTATGATCTATTTGTTGATTATCTTCTTAAAAGGGCAGGCCTCAGTGAAAAATGGCATATTTGGCCATTTCTGAATCCAGAGAGGAAAAGGAGCCATATATATTTTAAAATTTTTTACCTTTCAGTGGGCCGTCTAGAAATATTTTAGTGGGACAAACGGCATTTTAATTTAGAACTGGTAGAAGTTTTTACTTTTAAGGAATCTGATTTTTAAATTGAATTCTTTACATGTAAAAATTCCCAAGATGTTATTGGGAGAAAAAAAAAACCTAAGGAACAGAACAGTGTGTATAAGATGCATGTTTTGTTTAAAAAGTGGGAAGAGAAGAAACAACATATATTTGTATGTATGTGTAGAAACTCTCAAAAAGAGATCTAGGAAAATAAGGATAGTTTCACTCATTGAGGGCCTAGGTGGGAATAGAACTAGCCATATATGGGGAAAAAATGGAGGAAAGACTTCTCACACTGACAGTTTCAAACTTTCTAGTTTTTGCACCATTTTTAAGTATCTTTTTTTTTTGATAAAGAAGGAGTGGTCAGTAATCAAATGCGGCAGAAATTTCAGTGAGGCAAGAATGGGAAAATGCTTATTATAGTTCCCAATGATTAAATTATGAGCTTTTCTAGAATAGACTATTTGGCATGTTCTTGGTGGAAGTAGGACCGCATGCCATGAATTGTAATGTGAACGAGAAGCATATATTTCCGAGTTAAGAAACCACTCCAAAAGTTACTGGCTTTGCAAGAACAGCCATTTTACTCTGTCACCATCCTCTCGAGTTGACTGGACTCAGATGGGCAGTTTCTTGTTTTCTTTTTTTGCTCTGCTCTGTGTAATGGGTTATAAAGAAGGGGAGGGGTGTGGAGGTCCAAAAGATACTAGTCTCTCAAAAACTATTGCTTATATATGCCCCGTCCTTCAAATAGAGAAGAAAAGGGCTTAATCCAATAACTGGTATCTACAAAGAGCCTATAGCAGGCATCATACTGAAGGGTGCATGGTTTCCTTGTCATAACATGACACCTGTGTTCACTATTACATTTTTCAGTTCGACCTTGTTCTGGAGGTCCTGGCTAGTGACATAAGGTTTTGAGGCGTGGGGAGCATAAGGATGAGGAGGAAAGACACGAAACTGCCATAATTCACAGATGATATTGCAGACATTCAGACAACAAAGTATTCCTGGTTATCAGGAATAAAGGAGAAGCGAGAGTTGTAATAAAGATAGCAGAAATAGAAATTAAGTGGCAAATTGAAAGGTGGCATTCTGGCTTATAATAGAGACGTCTACTGTCTTCCAAATCTGTTCTCCACTTTAATAGTAATTGACTCCTTGAGTTACTGTTTGGCACTGAGAAGAACAATATTTTCCAGTGTCCCTTTACAGCTGGGCGTGGCTGTGTGACTAAGTTCTAGAAAATGGAATGTGAGTGGAAGTGACACATGTATCTTCCAGTAAGCATGCTCTTACTGGAATGTTGTGGGTGTGGTGGCAGAGATCCTTCTTGGGACGTGATGGATCTTGGAATTCCCTAGGAATAGTGGAGCACTAGGAAAAAGGAGCACGGTTCTCCACCACCATGGAGCAGCCCCAGGGCTGCTGACGACAGCTGCACATCGCACTAGCACAGCAGGCACTGTTCCCAGGGACTACGAGGGGACCCCAGAGAGTGGGGCAGTGCACATCCTCCATAACCACAGCCAGTATCCCAGTTTCGGCTACTGCGACTTTGAATCTCGGTCACAGCTTCTGAACCCATATTACAAGTAATACAAGGTTCTAAATCAGAGATGGGCTGTCGTGTCCTTTAGCAAAGAAAGGAAGTCACGCAGAGTCGTTGTCAAGAGGCAAGATGGATTTCACATGTGTTGAGTGAATGCTCTGTGCAAAAGCTCCGTGGTAAGAGCTGGTGGCATATAATTAAAGGACAGTTCTGCCCTCCAGGAACTTAAAGTCTAGTGGGGGAAAACACATTTCTAAATTCCAATAACTTGAGGGAATATGACCTTCAAGGAATTTATAACCAGTGAAGAAAAATATACCAATAATTTTAATACACAGGAAAACTGTGGCTCTGAGGGCAGCAGGCTAGTAGTAAAAAACATTTATACCAATAATGTTAATATACAGCAGTGAAGTGGGTGCTGGAGGCACTCGTGGAGTGGAACTGTCCAACTAGCCTCAAGTTTCCAAATCACAGCATCCATCAGTTTTCCCTTAAGACATCCTTAAATCATGAGACACAGCCCTAATTTTTCTATTTCAGTGCCCTCAGACATCTGATTTTCTGCAGCACATAAGCAGTTTGCCTACTGTGTTTTAAAGGATATATTTTTTTTCGGTAAAGAAAATCAATATTTGTTTTATTTGCACACAAAAATGAAAATATACTTGGCCTCAGAGGAACAAAACATCTAATTTATTTTACAATGTTCTCCAAATATTAGTTCAGAGAGGGCTATGTTTATAGAGAGTGTCTGAATATGACCTTTAAAGTACATTGTTTTTGGTGCTATTGTTCTAGGCAGACGATGATGATAATATCCTATAAAAGAAAATGCATTTAAAAATAATTAAAAATGCGTGTGCCAAGTGCTTTGCGACTGTGCTATGGGAGCACGTAAGAGGGCCAGCTGACCAGCAAAGGGTCTGCCGAGGAGGCCAGGCTGGAGCTGAGTCTTGAAGGTTTATGTAGATTCCATGTCATGGAAAAGGTAGGCAGGCTGTGCCAGGCAGAGGTGACTAGAGCCTGAGCAGAGGCAGGTAGTCCTAAAGTTTGGAGCAGGCAGCTCCGGGTAGTTGTGTATGGTACATGAGGCATCATCTGAGAAGTGATGAAAGGTGAGGATGGAGGTGTAGGCAGAGCCCAGATGATAAAATCGAAGGAGATAGAAAACTAATGGATGATGGTTATTCTGATAGAATGAGGACCTTTAGGGAGAGAGGATCAGACCATGCATATATATTGCCATGGTAAAGTTTACTTTTAATTCCAGGTGTCATTTAATAGTAGTTTTTCTAGGAGAGCTCTCAAGAAATACAGGCTAAGTTTAAGAATAAACAGTATTTTGTTTCTGATCACACATCAATTTTGATTAGATTAATTGGATTGATAAGCGAATTATAGGCTGAAAGTTACACACTTCTGTTTTATTTGTATTAGGTAAAGTTAAAGGTACAATTTTTGATTTTTAAAATTTATATACTTTTTTTCTGTTCAAAAGTTGATATTTCTTATTCTTTACTCCTGTTTCAAGGCACTTAAATCTTTTTATCAGCTCCATTTGTCTTTTTCATTGTCTGAGGTCAAGCAGTCTTGAATTACAATTGCAAGATCCTTAGAGGAATTCCCAGCTTTTGGAGCAGGGATGACAATCTCTGATGTCACCTACCAACAGATCGATCGTTAGCAGCTGCTAGGGCGATGTGCCCAGGATTCAGAATCGGTCGGACAGAATGCTAAGATCATTATCGATACCTGCATGGGGATGAGATAGCCAGTGCTGGCATGCGTCTCTAAGTATTGCCATCCCTGAATATACTCCGACAATTCAAACTGGTGGTAGTTGCAAGAAATTCATTCAACAACTCTCCTTCGCCTTCTCCTCAGAGACTTTGAACCCTAGAAATCCTCCCACCCAATGCTGTGGTGACCACACTGACTTAAACCCTTCAAACCATAACAGACACAGGGACTGAATTTTGGCACGTGACTGCACTCCATGGCCATAGGCTCGCAGACTCTCTTTTCCTTGGCTTGATCTTCTGCCACTAGACAGCTGACCGTGTCTTCCCAGCACCCACCTGGTGTAATTGGTTGTAGTCAACCAGTGATGTTTTCAACCAGGGTGTTCTCAAATGCTTATTGATAGGATAATTTGACACCAAAATGATGAGTGTTTGCTTAGATGAAAAAGTCTAAACAGGAAGAAGAGGGGTGACAGATGAGAGAATGATCAGTTCTTATTGAAAGAAAGAATCAGGGTTATCTGCATGGGAGATACAGGGTTCTAACTGGGAATTTTGCCTGACTGAGCTCCAGCTTGTCTCCTTTAATTCCTTGCTAAAGCTAATTAGAAATCATCAAATTGCAAGTGAGAAAGGCAGTAAAGATAGATAACACTAATCAATATCAATATATCCAAAAGTCTCAGCAGCTCACTGTAAAGTCAAAAATAGATTGGTGTGCAGCTTAACTTAAATAGTGACTCAGGGACCCAGGCTCCTCCTATCCTGTGCCATGTTTCATAGATGGCTTCCAAGGTCAATGTGCCTGTCTATATCAAGGTAGCAGAGCAGGACAGACACATGGATTTTCATGTGGAAAGTTTTTATGGGCCAGATGTGGGAATAGCATTCAGGGGTGTTCCACTGGCAAAAACTTAGTCACAGAGCCAAAGCAAGTTGTGAAGGATGCTGGTGCCCAGGAGGAAGAGGAAATAAGTTGGTAAAGAACTTTCTTATTTCTCAAAGAAAATAGACATACTACAAATTTCCTTTCACTATAAGGTGCCTATAGACCAGCACCTATTTACAAAAGGGCCCCTATTTTTATTTTTTAAAGTACATTTTAAAAATCAAAGAAAATTTGAAGGAAAAAAAGCCTATACTTCCATTCTATAATTTCATATATTTATAATCACATAATTTTTTTACTTCCATCATATTCAGATTTATGTGTAACAATTGTAATTATCATTTTAATTTTTATGGCATATTTCATGGAACTGTTATTATTTACATAATTTCTCTTTTTTAGATTTTAATTTGATTATAGGCTTCCCACCCCTCTTCTGTAAATAAAGATGCAGTGAGCATCTTCTGGCAGATAATTTTTTTATCTGTTGAATTGTTTTCTTATAATTATACAGTTACATTATTGTATAAATAATTCTGGCAAACACATTTCAGCAGATAGTTTTTTTTTTCTTTTGAATTATTTCCTTAGAATAAATATCAATCAATGGTATTACTGGGTTCAATAGTACAAATGTTTTAATAATTGTGGATGCATTTTTTCATCTTGTTGCTTTTCCAGAAGTTTATACTAGTTTTCGGTGCTGTTAACTTTTATTCCAGCCCCACCAGCATTTATAAAACATTTTCTGAAACTAATTAGTAAGCGTAAAATGATTCTTCAGAGTTGTCTTAATATTGATTACCAAGATGAACATTTTTTCACTGTTTGAATCTGTGGAATTCTTGATGTGATCCTTATAAATTTGAAAGAGCTGTTTATCTGGTAAAGATATTTATCCTTTGCTTATTGGTTTTGCTGCAATTTCTTTTCCTCCCTATTGTCTCCTATAATTGTAGGCTTTCTACACACTCTTCCCAGTGGACACAAGTGGTTCGGTGTACACAAGCTGTTTATAATTTCCTTTGTGATATTTCTCTCTATTATTTGAAAACATAGAAATACATACACAGTAGGATCTATTTGGGGCTTTGTGTTTTATTTCATTGGTCTGTGTGTTTATCTTTTTGATCAATTCTGCACAGTAGAGAATTAAAAGATGTTACAGAGATGGGAGATGATATGTATGATGAAAGGAAAAATCGGCCACTTAATTTTCTGCATGTGATTTTTGTCTTAGGCTGATTTAAATGTCTCATAACAGATGAGTACTTATGCAGGGGGGTCTGTGTGGGAGTGTCTGTGTGTCTGTTGCAGGAAGAGGAGGGATGAAGGACAAGGGAGGTGGTGAGAAATTGAGGAGGAATTGGGATAGAACCAGTGAGCTGATAAACATGGGTTCATGCAATAATTATTCTGTATTGTGTAGTAATTATTTCTATATTAGTCAATACAGAATGGATTCGAAGCAGCTTCTGAATCATCAGACTTGATAGAGCATAGCTTTGATTTTGATTATTAATATCCGATTTAAACAAGGTTTCAAAATGAGTCATTCATGGCAATGAACTAAATTCAGATTCTCCTGTTTTCCCTAAAATTAATCAAGCAAACAACCCAGAGAGAGGCATTGAGATTAAGGACATGCAAAAATGCTATCAGGAGGACAGCAGTATGGTGTTTAGTAAAATAATTTTGTTTTTTAGGAAGACATGGGATAAATGACATTTTGAATGAACACTGCCATAATTGTGTGCAGAATTCATATTTTCTTATGCTGAAAGACAAAAAAAAATTACTTCAAGTGCAAAGGAATTTATAGCTCAGTTATGAGAAAGCATCAAAAAGTAGAATTATAGCTGCCCAAGGCTTATCTGAATTTATAATGAAGGGAATTCAGAAGGAAGGCAGTGTAGACTTGATTTACCCAATGCTGCGATCATTCCTGAGGCTCTCCAGATTTCTTGATAATGTAAATCTTGAAAGCAGCAGAATTATTGGAAGTATATAGAATCTGGACAGAATCTAGAATCTAGTGCAGTCCAGGGGAAAAAAAAATTTCATGTGGGAATATAAAGAGGCATGATACAAACAAACCTTCATCTACTTATTCTAGTTCATGGTCTGGTCAGGTCCCCTGCCAAAGCTTTTCTGGGAAGCTGTAAAGAGAAAATGATTTGTTGGCCTGGCTTTTGACTTGATTTCATTTCTCTCTGTGGGGGATCTCTTTAGATTTCCTTAATTGCAGGGGCAGCTTGTGTGGTTGGCAATTGTTTGAACTGAGAAATGGATTTTAATGAACTACAGTTTCTTTTGCTCAGCTGGACTTAAAGTAGTCATAGACTAAATTAACAGCCATGGTCAAAGCTAAGATGACAGCTGTGTCACAGAAAAGCAAAGGTAAGGGTTTATTTTGTGCTACTGTATCAGGATCATGTTCTTAAAATAATGGTTTTGCAACTTTACACTTTTGAGTTAGATTGCTATTTTTTTTTTTAAGAACCGAAAGTGTCTTGCAAGGTAGTTTTGGAAACCTCAGATGTTAGGATAGGGAAAGCAACCTGGTCGAAGGTCATTCATTATTCATAAGATGGTAATTTATATTCATCTTGTGATGTTGAGTACATAGTCTTAGTTTTTCTTCACAGTAGCCAAAAGCAGTAGGTCATTAATATTATTCCTATTGATCATGTAAGTCTATAAATGCAGATGAAGGTTAAGTCATGTGGACCAACAGAATAAAAACTGAAATTATATTCCCTAAACATTTTTGTTATTAAAATATAGTAAATGTACAATATTATTATAGTTTCAGGTGTACAACATAGCGATTCAATATTTTTATTCCTTCTGATGTGATTACCACAATAAGTCTAGTAACCATCTGTCACCGTACAGTTATTATGATAATATTTACTGTTTTTCCCTATGCTATATGTTATATCCCTACTCTTTAATTTGACAAGTGGTAAAGCTTCTACTACTTCTATAGACTTCACAAACATTTCTTCAGGCATATTAAAAGCCTTTTTATGAGACATGCAAATTAAAATTATCAGTATTAACTTGGCTTTTGATCATTTTTTTTATGACTTTCTAGGGAAACAAACATGCCCAATACTTTCCCAGAAAACTGTTAATGATGTGTTTTAAATGCATTCATATTCATTCATTATTTTGATAAATGGATTTAGATTAATATATGGCATAGTCCCTTTAAGAGCCCTGTAGCGATTTTGCAACAGAAAACGGACATGCTGTGACTTTCGTTGAAAATGCATCATCTTTCCAAAGGCTTGGCTTAAACAAAATGAAACAAAAATCTAGTGAGAAAAACTACATCGCCAAAAAATCTCTGCTCTTCTTTTGTTGTAATGATTTGCATCTTATTCCCAATGATAACATATATTAATTCTAAATATCTTTTGCCTCTGTGGGGACTAAGTCACCCCAATTTGCCAGGGACTTGGCATGGTTTAGTACTGAAACTCGCAACATTTCTTCCTGGGAAAGCCCTCAGCCCCAGGCAAATTAGGATGATCGGTCTTCCTGCTTGCATATGAAAATTTCATAGATGGGGGAGGCGGTTCAAGAGTGGCTTGCTTCAGGGTTCAAATAATGTCATCTGGATCTCACCTCTCAGATTTACCTTAGGGTAGGCTGCATTCTCAGGCTTTTCAAAGTGGCCAGTGATAGTTTCAGGCACCTCATTGTTAGTCGAGCTTTCATCAAAAGAGGTCAAGCTTCAAACTTTATATCCTCGTTCCATAAATACCAGTGGAGGTAGAGAAATTCAGGCATCTCTGAATTTGGCAGGCTTATGTGTCCACTCTTGAGCCAATTATCATGGACGAGTAGATAAAATAATCTGATTGGTTATGCCAGTCAGGTCCATTTCTGGATCTGAGATGAAGTTTACATCCAAACTATGTGATTAATAATAACGACAACTTCCTAAAAACTCTTTGAGGTCCTCAAAGAGAAGGGAAATAATATTGGTTATCAAATAGCAATATTCCAGTCTTTACCTTGCTAACAAGGCAACAAGAACAAGTATAGAGAAGTTATGTTTCTGGGTGGGATGGAATAAGTAGCACCTATTCATTTTCCTGCTGCAACAATTAGAAAAATAGATAAATAACAAAAATAGCATTTTTAAGACTAGAAAGCTGATCTAACAAAGAGGACTGGATCAGAGGTTCCCGAACTTTAATGTATCAGAATCATCTGCAGAGTTTCTGATTCAGTAGCGTGAGTTGGGATCAGGGAATTTTCATTTCTAACAAGTTCTCAAATGCTGCCGTAGCCACTGGTCCGGGGACCACATTAGATTAGAGGAAATAAAATTTCAGAGAGGAGAGAGCACTTCCTAATAAGCAGAGATTTCTCGCCACTTCCTTCTTGAGGGATGTCTGCTGAGTCTGGACATAGACTGAAGATTTGGCTGTACTAGGCAGAGAAAATCTACTGCTGGAAAGAAAAACCAGTGATAGTTTTGATGGCGGCACAGGCTTGCATGACAGAATGAAATATAGAGGCACCCTAAACACACAGCCAGTTTTACCTAGTGGATATTTGCATGGAAGGACAAGAAGCTGGGCTGGAAAGACAGAGTAAAATTTCCTTCATTCTCACAATGCTTAGAATGCAGAGTCCTGGTGGAAAGAGGCACCTGCCTGCAAAAAAGAAATCAAACACACTGAAAACCAAGTGAAGTGACTCAATGTAAAGGTTCAAATAAACTCGAAATCACTTCATTTTTTTATTGAATCTAGGTGATCAGCTTTTTATACAGAGGAAAGTGTAACCAGAGAAATCCCCTAAAAGATAGTAACATTAATTTTAGTCTCTATGGTTCTTTTACAGACTATATGTAGCATAATTTTTTTTAAAAAAGCCATTCAAAGTAATGGAAAAATATGACTAATAAGAGAAAAAGCTGACAATAGAAGAAAACTCATGGATGATAAAGATATTAGAAGTAGTACTTGGGGACTTCAAGAAAACTATTAAAGAAAAGAGACAAAGTTTACGAAAATGGAATAAAAGATGAGAATTTCAACAAGGAAATGATATGTATTAGAAAATGAATCAACTATATACCAGAAATTTAAAAAACCCTGAAATTGAGAACTTATTGTATGGGTATAAGAGAAGAGTGGGCACAGCAGGAGATGCAATTAGTTTCCTGAAGGCAAATGAACAGAAAATATCTAAGCTAAAACAGAGAGAAACAAATAAAAGAACAACATTTAAAATATAGATCATTGGGAAACCAGAAAAAATAAATAAATAAAATGTGTAATTGAGAAAGAGGAGAGAATGGGTCAAAAGCAATATCTGAAGAGATAGTGATCAAGGATTATCTTAAAACTAGGGAGTAATATTAACCTACAGATTCCAGAAGTTCACCAAATCCCAAAATAACAAGAGAATCAAACTAAAATGTCTAGGTACACGAAAGTCAAATTGTTGATAACCAAAGTCAGAAGATTCCTATCCCACCATCCTGTTGACATCTGCCAACACAACTTTTATCATCTAAACCTGACAAGGACATTTCGATAAAAGAAAATTATAGATTAATAGTTCTAATGAACACATACAGATAAATCCTAAATGATTTTAGCAGGTCGAATCTGCATAATACACTATGACAAAATGAAATTTATCCCAGGAATACCGAGGCTGACTTGATACTTGAAAATTAATCATTGTAATTCTCCACATTAGCAGAATAAAGGGGGAAATTATACAACCATCTGAATAAATACAGAATAAATACAGCATTTGCTACCTCCAGAATGGCTAAAATATGAAAGATGGTCAATACCAAGAGTAGATGAGGATGAAAAGCACCTGGATCTCTCTATGTTGCTGGTGGGGGTTTAAGTTGGTAACCTCTGTTGAACTGGCAGTGTTTTCTAAAGTCTCTCGGCTACATAGAGAAATGAAGGTACATGTCCACTAAGAGACATATAGGTAAATGTTTCCAGCAGCTTTATTATAACAAGTCTAAAATTGGAAACAACACAATGTCCAATAACAGGAAATGGATGAATAAAGAAATATAGTCATACCATATAAAATTTGCAACCAGCAATATCAAAGAATGAACTACAGCTACCTACAAGGACATGGACGATACTTGTAGACATTATGTTGAGTTAAATGAGTCAGACATAAAAGAGCAAGTACAATCTGATTCCATTTATATGAAGTCCAAGAACAAACAAAACTACTCAATGATGAAAGGCATCAGGATAGTGGTTGCCGCTGCTGAGAGTGGAGAATTGACTGGGAAGAGCATAAAAGAGCCTCTGGTGTTCTGGAAATGTTTTATCTCTTGACTTGGGTCATGACTAAGTAAATGTAAATAGAAGTAAGCCTTCATTGAAATGTGCGCTTAACATTCTTTACTTCACTGAATGTATTCCTACCTCGATGAAAAGTGGAAGTATTTGCTCTGATTTATTCTATAATTCTAGAGTAAAGTCAATAAGTCAAATTGAGAAAAGGCAATGAGAATAAAGGAAGAGAAGACCTATGAGTCATAATATAGCTCTCTTCAAACAGTTGAAAAGCTGTTATTTGAAAAAAAACAATTTGCCTTATTTTATATGGATTTGCTTGAGGGCCAAAGACCAATAGGGACTTGGCATGGTTTAGCTACATATTTCACCCATCCTGGTATGTGTGTCCCTGTGCAATGCAACATTGCCATTCCTCCTTTTCAGAAGTGGAGTCTTTTTCCTCCCTCCTTTGCATCTGGGGTAGCCTGTTAGCTTTGACCAAAAAAAAAAAAAAAGTGTCAGAAGTGATATTGTATGAGTTCTGGATCCTAGATTTCAACGGACCCTGCAGTTTCTGCCTTCATTCTTTTGGAACTCTACCTGAGGCGTGTAATGAAGTCGGTTTACTGTGGAGGAGGATGAGGAGTTACATGGTAGAGGGTCAAAGCCCTCTAGCCCACAGGCAGCACCACTGGCTGGTCAGGTGAGCGAGCCGTCCGGGATCTTCCGGCTTAGACAGTTCTTCATTTTAAAGCAGTAATATAATTGAGCCCAGGGGCAAATGGTAGAAATAAAATTCCACAGAAATAAAAATCGGTTAGCTTGAGACTCATCTTCCCAAATTATCTTCTAATTTTTTGAGCGTTTCAATTAAGGACCCATAGTTGTAGCTAAAACCACTCTGAGTTTATACATAGTTTTCCTACATTAGTTCAGAAGATCAAAATAAATAAATACAATAATTTAAATAATATGTATTTCATATGTAAATGTTTGGGCATGATGGTGTTAGAATTGATAATGAGATCAGATGTTTACCCCTCCATGCAAGCTCACCATGGATGTGATGGCTACAAATAGAGTAGGATTCAGGTATGTTGCATTTGTGACTCAAATAATATGCATGATGTTGCTATCAGTGATATGATTTTCTAAAATAGTGAACATCTCTGGGCAAAACTCCAAAACAATACAGTTTTAATTTCCTTAAAATATAGTAATTGCTGTCCTGGAAAATTTAGTGTATGAACTGACCCTTGAACAGTATAGCGGTTAGGAGCACCAACCACACATTTGAAAATCCGCATATAACTTTGGACTGCCTCCAAAACTTAACAACTAAAAGCCGACTGTTGACTCGGAAGCTGTACCAATAACATAAACAGTTGATTAATGCATGCACATATTTTGTATGTTGTATGTTTTATATACTGTATTGTTACAATAAAGTAAGCTAGAGGGAAAAAATCATAAGGAAGAGAAAATACATTTATAGTACTGTATGTACTTGCTGAAAAAAAATTCGTATATAAGATTATCCATGTAGTTCAAACCCAAGTTGTTCAAGAGTCAAGTATAAAAATGTGCAATAAATAATTTGTTTTTGTGTGTGTGTGTAAATCCGACTTAATTTCTAAGTTTATGTAATTATCAGTGGGTTTTCATCTATATGAAAGTCATGTGACACATGGGACCACTCTTGGGTAGGCAGGATTCTCCCTGAATGGGAGGAATTCTATCATTCTTGATCCCTGCCTACTAAGCATCAGTAGTGCTGTGACAATTGCTGTGACAATTCGAGCTCTTCTGCTTTGATTTCTCTGACAAAGCTGAGAATGGATTTGTTGTTGAAAACCACTGATCAGAAAATTCTCTTCTTTGTTTTTGAGCTCTTTTCCTTCAAACCAGTGTTGAGACATGACATCTAATTTCTACACATAACTAAAGAACAAAAGTCATCCTTTTCTAGTATTAAAGTGTTGTAAACTTAAAACAAAATTTTATACAGGGGTTAAAATCGATGATTATAAGGTGCTTTTCAGCTCTGAAATGTTAACAGATGGTTCATTTAACAAGTGGTTCATTTTTAATATATCACTATGCCATAAATCACATTAAACGTGGGTTTATTCTTATACATGAATGAAGGAATAGTCTAAATTACTAATGACATTTTTACTCTTTAAAAAATTTGCATAGAAATGGTCATGTATGAAACATGGATGGATCTTGAGAATACCATGCTAAGCGAAATAAGTCAAATGGAAAAATCAAGAACCATATGTGGAATATAAAACTGAAAACAAATGAACAAGACAAAAAACTGAAAACTCAGAGACACAGACAACAGCTTAGTGGTTACCAGAGGGAAAGGGGGGAGGGGGAAGTAGATAACGGTAAAAGGGGTCAAATATATGGTGACAGAAGATTTCACTTTGGGTGGTGAACGCACAAGGCAATGTGCATATGACATAATATCAAATTGTACACTTGAAACATATAATTTTATTAACCGATATCACCCCAATAAATTTAATTTAAAAAACCATTTATTAAAAATAAATGTGATCACATGTGCTCATTATAATAAAATTGTTATTCAAATTGTACACTTGAAACATATAATTTTATTAACAGATATCACCCCAATAAATTTAATTTTAAAAACCATTTATTAAAAATAAATAAGTGATCACATGTGCTCATTATAATAAAATTGTTACAATTCAGACAAATAGGAAGATAAATGATATAAAATAGCCCAGAAACAAATCAACCACAGAGACTCAATGTTTTAATTTTCTTTCGGGTTTCTTTTCACATCTAATTGTTTATTTGGGGCTTTAAAAATATACAATAAACTTTCTTTTTGCCTTTTAAACTTACGTCATGAACATTTTCCCTGTTATTTCAAATATATGGTAATCTCAAATTTTTACAAACACTGTAACATGAATATATGCTATGACAGAGATAATAAGTGGTTCCTCAATGTATTTCTAACCCCCTCCCTGATCTCCAATCTTCCATAGTAATGGAACCCTGGATTTGTAGCTATGCATATGACCATCTAGAACAGGAGCTGGCAAACTATGGTCTATGGTCCAAATCCAGCCCATTGTCTGTTTTTGTATGGCCTGCAAGCTAGGAACGGTTTTCACATTGTTAAGTGTGTATTAATCAGGGTTCTCCAGAGAAACAGAACCAATAAGATGGAGATTCTCTCTCTCTCTCTCTCTCTCTCATCTATCATCATCAATTCTCTCTCTCTCTCTCTCTCTCTCTCTCATCTATCTATCAGTCATCCCTTATTATAGGAGTTGGCTCAAAGGATTATGAAGGATGAGAAGTCCCCCATCTGCCATCTGCAAGCTGGAGACCCAGGAAAGCGATGGTATGAGTCAGTCCTAGTCTGAAGGCCTGGGAACCAGGAGCTCTGATGTCCGAGGGCAGGAGAATTATATTAACACTTGGGTGTATTTCCTTTCAGTCTTTTAAAAGCATTTTCATTTATCTAGTTGCAATTACATTGAACCTACAATTGTTTATCTTGCTTTCTCACTTAATTTGGGCATAATTTCATGTTATTAGTTTTTATAAATATTTACTATGCAATATTCCATTATTTGGAAGTCCAATAATCCATCGACACTTTAGCAAGGCAAAGCCACAATGGGACTTTCTGATAATTTTATATGGATGCGAATCACATATACAGAAATGAAGATGGAATCAACTATTAGGCTTTTGGGTACATTTTTCTTAAAAAAAAAAATCATTAAAATCCCTAATAACAATTAGAAATTTAACTTAAGCTAGTCACAAGTTTACAACAGAGAAGATGCTTACTTGGCCTTATCGGATATAACTCCTTCATGCTGCTTGATCACCAAAGGCTGCACATAACTCTCATTTCATAGTGAGAATGTATTTCGCTATGGAAACCATTCTATCAGAATGCCTCCAAAGAGTATTTGAGAGAGGACTTTAAATGCTAACGTTTAGGTCTGAAGAAAGACCCAAAGAGTGAGAAAGCATTAGAAGCAGAATGAAGATCTCAGCTCAGATTATGGTTTTCTTGTCATCGGAAAAGCTAGTGAAAGAAGTAAGTGACATGATTTGATAGCATGTCGATAGCTTGCTGAAGATAGAAGAATAATGGGCAAAGCCAAAAAAAAAGAAAAGGAAAAGGTAGTACCTAGAATCATTCTATTCTGGCACAACTATTTGATGTTCCTTTTAATACAAACTTCTGGGTTATTAAAACTTGGAGACAGCCTAGACAGAGATTATCACTTGCACAATAAAGGATTATGGCTCCTAAAAAGATTTTCATGTTTAAAAAGCACAGCAGCAAGTACTGACAGCAGGAAAGAAAAAAGCAGCCCGAACAAATAGAGCGGGAAGTTCATTCCTAGTTGTACTGAATTTTGACAGAAGCAACCCATGGGGACTCTCTAGAGCTACAAGATAGGGTGTTATTTTCGATTTATGAGTAGGAGACGAGATGAGAGCATTTATTAGAAAACGCTCTCTCTCTCTCTCTCTCTCTCTCTCTCTCTTTCTCGGTTATAGATACAAAAAATAAAATCTGCAGTGTTGAATAAAAAAATAAGTGATTTATAGAGAGGAGTTGCATTATGTATTTAAAGCCAAGATAATATTTGTCTTTGACAATCACATGTTAAATAATTTTATTATGGTAACATCAGACTTTAGGAAATAAATAAATGGAGAGAAAAATACAAGTGTGAAAGGAATACTATCCAGAGTAAGTTTTCTGGTACTGTTATAATCTTGAATTAAGTGTGCCTAGAGAGTGTTTGGTTTTGAAAAATTAATAACACACCCACAGAATGGGAAAAGTATATTTACAAGTCATATATCTGATAAGAGACTGGTGTCCAGAATATATAAACTACTCTTACAACTCAACAATGAAATATTAAGAATTCAATTTTAAAAAGGATTTGAATAGATATTTCTCCAAAGAGGACATACACATGGTCAATAGCCACATGAATAGATGTTTCAACATCATTGAGATTAGGAAAATGAAAATCAAAACCACAATGAGATACCAGTTCACATCCACCAAGATTGCTGTAATTTTTTAAATGGACAATAACAAGTGTTAACGAGGATGTCTAGAAATTAGACTCTTCACATGTTGCTGGAGGGATGGTAAAGTGATGGGACCACTTTGGAAAACAGTTTGGCAGTTCCTCAAAAATGTTAAACATAAAGTTTAACATATGATCCAGCAATTCGACTCCTAAGTATGTACACGAGAGAAAAGGCAACTTTGTGCAAAAACTGGCACTCAAATGTTTGTAACATCATTATGCATAATAGCCCCAAAATGGAATCACCCCAAATTTCCGTCAACTGATAAATGGATAAATAAGAGGAGGTATATTTAGACAATGAAATATTACTGGAATGCAAAATAGAATGAAGTACGGATCCATGTTACAATATGGATAAACTCTGAAACCATTATGCTAAGTAAAAGAGGCTACTCACAGAAGACCACATGTTGTATGTTTCTTTTAGGTGAAATGTCCAGAGTAGGTAAATTCATGGAGACAGAAAGTAAATTAGTGGTTGGCAGGGGCTGAGAGAAGAGGGGAACAAGGAGCAACTGTTCATGGATATGGAGATTCTTTGCGGGGTGATGAAAATGTTCTGGAGTTAAGATAGTGGTGATGCTTACACAACTTTGTGAATATATTAAAACCCACAAATTGTATATTTTATAAGTGTGAATTTTTGGTATGTGAAATACGTCTCAAGAAAGCTCCTATAAAAATTGATAAAAATTTAGGCTATAAAAACAGAATTTCTAAAGAATTGGTGCAGAGTTGTTCCTAGATTCATTTAACACCTTTTCTTTCTCTTTTAATATTATAAATAACTATACCACCTTTGTTTACTTGACTGAATCATGAAAGTGAAATTGAGGTGATAATTACTCTACCATTTGACCATACTAGTCTTGGTTTCGCTTTCATTAATTTATCTCCCATTTTATTACAAATTAGAAAGGAAAATGAGGCTTTTAATTTACATATTTGTTGACATGAAGAAAACATATGTACTATTTTTTTATTTTAATTACCGTCTTTGCGTGTCCTGATAAATGTAAAACCTCCCCTGACCCCAGAATATATCATTCAAAGAAATAATTAATTAGCTAAAGGTGAAGAGCTGGGGGAGGAAAAGCATCCGCATAATCCTACTAGTTTTACAGAACTTTTTTTACATTGAACTCTGATTTTCTATTCCATGCGTACATTTTTATATGCCACACAATTTCAATTGTGCATCTTGCTTCGATTAGCACTGCGTCAGGAATGCTTTCCTTGTTCTGGCATAAATTTCCTGATCATTGCGGTAGGCAAAACAATCATTTCCCTCTCCTCCAAGACGTCCATGTCCCAATCCTAGAACCTGTGAATGTGTTACCCAGATGTGGCAAAAGGGACTTTGCAGATATGGTTAGGTTAGGCACCTTGAGATGGGGAAATTATCCTGTAATATCCTAGATCATCTGGGTGGATATAATTACAACAGTTCTGATAAAGGAAAGAAGGAGGTGGGAGAATCTAAGAAGAAAATGTGACCAGGGAAGCAGAGGTCAGAGTGAGACAGCAATTAAGAAGAAAATGTGACCAGGGAAGCAGAGGTCAGAGACAAGGGAGTAAGGACTGAGGAATGTGGGTGGCCTCTAAAACCTGGAAAAGGCAAGGACATGGATTCTCTCCTAGAGCCTCCTCCCGATACATTTTGGATGTCTGACCTTCAGAATTGAAAAGGAAGATGTGTTCTTTTAAGCCACTCAGTTTGTTCCAGTAGTGATGGAGAGCTAACACAATCACCATTTAAAATTATTATGTGTCGTCGTAATGAACCATCATATCCCAAATCATTTCCTTGCTTCAAAATAGCAAATATTCTGAACCAGCAATTGAGTCAATGTAGCCAGATTTGTATGTGGAGGTTTGGTCTATGGCTTCAGGGAGTGACTGGCTTCCATGAGGTCAGTCATCGGAGGGGCCTAGTGGCATGCTCACTGTCATTCCATTCTCCTCTCCAAGGGAGGCTTAACACCAAACAGTACTACGGAGGACTTGGCCCAACTACCACACAGAGATCCTTCATTTCTATCTCAGGTATCATTACTCAAGTAATGTGCAGCTGGGACAGGCATGGGCCCTGAGTACAGAAATCATATTTTCTGAATCCTAAATTGGGAGACAGCAGATTTGAAACCTGGACTTTTGGGAAATCTGGAACTCAACATTGTTATCCATACGGCTCACTGAGTGAAAATTTGTAATCTCTGAAGTTAGTGGATCATAATGCAAATGTTGCAGAGGGCAGAGCTTTCTGCTTTTGCCTCCTTGAATAATTACCACGGAACAATGGCACAGTTTCCTGTTGAAACACTGAAAGTTTCTGTTTTGTCTTTCGAAGTTAGCTTGAGTTCCAACAGATGGACGCACAGCAGCAGTCTCAATGGATGGCCATGGAGAGAGACGTAAACAAAAGCAGAGAGCATGATTAAATTCCTGAGTGTAGAAGGCCCAGAGCTTCCTAGAATTCAGCTTTTATGGAGAAAAAAATTCCATGGGACAAATGGTTCATTAAATTCTTTAAGCCTCTGGGCAGATAGGCTAGGTAAAGCTCTGGGAGCTATACACTGTGATGACAGGGTACACACTGTCCAGTTAAACTTAGTTAATCTGACACATACGTGGTGGCACAGCTTATTTGTCAATATGCTGCATGGTGACTAGGGAAAAGGGCAATTAGTTCACATGAATGACTGTAATTAGTTTCATTTGCACAAAGAACCATTTTTAAACACTTGTTTTCCTCTTCATTTTCTGAGTTCTCCAGTGTCTGGAATCAGAATCTGAATCACTATTTCTTCTCATTTCATGCTCCATTTTCTGTGCAAATTTTCATACATGCCACTAGGCCCGGCAAAGGTCCCGAGTTCTTCCAGTGTTTGTCCTGCACTGTCTGTCGCACAGAAGCTGAGGTTCCTGACACTTTGTCTTTGTGATCCTGTTCTCTCCAAACTTTCTTCCATTCATTGCACCGAACGCTCCGGGCAGAAAAACTTTGTGCTAAGGGGTTTTCATTTGCTCTCCACATGCCCAGGTGGATGGGAGTGCCCAGGGGACACCAAGGCTAAAAGACAGGTGGGGAGGACCCTGTAAAAATGTTCTTTGAAGTTTAATAGCACGCCAAGGGCAGAGCAGTGAGATCAGCCAGCCCCAAGAACAGGCAATAAGAGGATTCATTGTCCTTAGAGAGGTAGAAAACAAAAATAAAATAGACCAAAAAAGTTTTGGCTTTTTATTTTCACCATGGAAGAGCAATTCTAAACGATGTCACTGATTCATTGATAAAATACTCCTTCCCTCAAAAAATCTTTTATTGGTCTAAGTTCTAAACAATTGTTGTGGTTTACTGTTGAGTTTTAATGCTATATATGTATGCTTTAAATAAGAAAAATTTAACTTCTTTTTAAAATATGTATTGGATTCTACACAAAAGTTAGTTTGGAGAACATCCAATTATATAATTGCCCCAAGACACGTGGGCTCAGCTACACAGGCTTATTTTGAGAGTAAGTTTGATATCCTTCAGAACTGCTGGATCCCATTTCGGATGCATATTCTCTGTAATATTGTGATACTTCATATTCTTGTTTTTAACCAGTGAATTAAAAATGAAGAATGATAGTACACTCATTGTAAAGACAAAGACACAGAAATTGAATTGCTTCAATCTGCCATTCTATGTCACCGGCTGGGAAATTTAATTCTGTTTAAAATTTCTTGACTGTAGACACATTTTAAAGCTGCTAGGTTTTTCTCCGAGTAGAATTCCTGGGCCATAGGAGTCTGTCTTTCTAAATATGTTTCACTTTATTAGAAATCGCCAAACAGATTTTCGAAGAGATTGTGCCATTTTAAACTCTCAGCAGCCATATAATGCCACCCCCAACCCCCAAAATCTGCTGGGATCGCATCGAATCTAGAGATTAATTTAGGGACAACTGACATCTTAATGATGTTGAAGCTTCCATTCCATGAAAATTGTATAGCTCTTCGTTTATTAAGTCTCCTTTATTTTGGCAATGTTTTGTAGTTTTCAGTTTTGAGGTCTTACACATCTTTTACTAAATGTATTCAAAAGTAATGTTATTTGATGCTGTTATAATGGTGACTTTAAAAAGTGAACTTTTCAATTGTTTGTTGCTGGTATGTAGAGAGATATGTCGAATTTTGCATGTCGATCTTGTATTCCACAATCATGTTAAACTCAATTAGTTCTAGCAATTTGTTGATTCTTTTGAATTTCTGTGTACGAAACCATGTTATTTGTAAATAATAGCTTTAATTCTTTTTTTTTTTCCCCAATTGTTAAGCCTTCTACCTCTCTTTTTGTCCCTTATAATGCTGGCTAGAATCACTAGTACGGTATTGATTAGAAGTGGTGAGAGTGGACATTATTTTTGGATTCTCAACTTAGGAAGAGAGCATTCAATTGTTCTTCATTAAGAATTTTAGTAGTTTTTTACAGACATTTTATCAAATGAAGAAAACTCCTTTCTATTACTGGTTTGCTGATAGTTTTTTTATATGTGATCCAGTATTGACTTTTATCAAGAGCTTTTTATTCATCTACTGAGATAATTCCATATTTTGCTCCTTTATTCTGTGAATGTGGAGAATCACGTATTTGCTTGCTTTTTGAATGTTAAAACAATTTTGCCTTCCAAGAAAAAGAAATTTCACTTTTTTTTAGTGAAGTATTATTCTTTTTATATATTGCTAAATATCAATTGCTTGTATTTTATTTTATTAAAAATTTTTGTGTTTATGTTTATAAGGAATATTAGCCTGTAGTTTTCTTTTCTGGTAATGTCCTTCTTAGGTTTTACTATCAGTGTTGTATTGGCCATATAAAATGATTTGAGAAATATGCTCTCTTCTTTTATACACTGAAAGAATTCGTGTATTTTCGTAATTTCTTCTTAAAAGTTTGGTAGAATTCATCAGTGATTTCTGAGCCTGGAAGTTTCTCTGTGGGAAAGCTTTTAATTAGGCATTCCAATTTCTTTAACAGATATATTACTCTTAAGAGTTTATTTTTTTTTTGTGCTACCTACAAAGTTTTATTTTGTAAGAAATTTGTCCACTTCTAGGGAATTTCTCGAATTTACTGAGAAAATTTTTCATAAAGTCCTCTTAGTATTTCTTTAATGTCATAGGATCCAGTGATGTCCTTTTATTCACTCCTGCCTGATATTGGTTACGGGATCTTCTCTCTCTCTTTCTCTCTGCTTTTTAAGGTTTATAAATTTTACTAATCTTTCAAAAGACCGAAGTTTGCTTTGTTGATTTTCTCTATCACTTGTCTTTTTTTCTATTTCACAAGTTTCTTCTTTTACCTATTATTTTCCTTCTATGGTTTCTGTGAGCTTATTTTGCTGTTCTGATTCTAGCTTCTTGAATTAAAAGTTTAGATCATTGACTTTGAATATTTCATTTCTAATATATACATTTAAAGCTGTATGATTTTCTCTTGGAGCATTGCTTTAGTTGCATACCATGGATTTTGATATATTTTTATTATCATTTGGCTCAAAACATTTTCTAATTTCCACTGTGATTTCTTCTTTGATCCATGCATGGCATATTTAAAAAATGTGCTGCATCATTTGCAAGAATTGGGAGGATTTTCTAGTTACTTTATTCTTATTATTGAGTTCTGGTTCAATTTTCTTGGGACCAGAGAGAACACTCTGTATGATTTCAAACCTTTGAAATTTATCAAGAAGTTTCTTTATGGAAAACACTTGGTATATTTTGGTAACTATTCTTTATGCACTTGGAAAATTATGTATTCTCTAGTCGTTGCATGTGATGTTCTATGAATATAGACCAGGTTGAGTTAGGTAATAGGTAATTGTTCAAATCTTCTATACTCTTACTTGTTTTTTTTCATCTGTTTGTTCTATCAGACAGGTGTGTTAAAATACCCAAATACAATTGACTTTTGAACAATGAGTGGGTTAGGACTGCATCGTTGAAAACCTGCGTGTAAAACTTTTGACTCTACAGTCAGTCCTTCGAATCAACAGATTCAAACCAATCGCAGATGGAAATCATTATTTTCGACGCACGGTTGGGAATCCGCGGCTAGGAATGTGAAAATACTGTTTTCAATTCGCAGTTGGTTGAATCTGCGGATGTGAAACGTACTGGTGCAAAACCCACTGATAGGAAGGGCCGACGGTGTTTATTGAAAAGAATGCGAGCGTAAGTGGACCTGCACAGGTCAAACCCGTGTTGTTCAAGGGTCGACTGTAAGTTCATAAATTTCTCTATTTCCTCTTTTATTTCTATCATCTTTTGCTATGTAATGTACATGTAGATTTACGATTGTTTTGTCTTCCTGATGAATCAAGCCGTTTATTATCAGGAAGTATCCTCTTCAGCGCTGTCTTGAAGTCTGCTTTATCTGATGTTCAAATAGGCACACTAGCTTTCTTACCATTGGTGTATGCAAGGCATTTTTTCCACCTTTTTACTAAGAACCTATATTTAGATTGTACCTTTTGTAATCAGCAACATCTGGGCCTTGCTTTTTTATCCAGTTTGACTACTTCAATTGAAACATTTAGTTCACTTTTAACTACAGACGTCTCCTTATACCATCCTCTTACTTGTTTTCTGTTTGTCTCACTTTTCTTCTTTTTTTTTGGTCTTCTTTGAGATTGATCAAATAGTTACTACTATTACATTTTAACTCATCTGATGGCTTTTTAGCTATACCTCTAAGTTATTTGCACAGAGGTTATAAAATACAAACTGAGCAAACTTAATATATCAAAATCCACAGGAATACCATTTACTAGAAAATGTAAGACCCTTTCAAGAACTGTAATTTAACTTACTCCCTTTCCCGACGTTTGTGGAATTGTTGTCATATATTTTACTTTTCACATGTAATAAATCCCACAATTCCTTACTGTTATGTTTGATTTAAAGAGACGTTAAAGAAAATTTTAACGCATTAAAAACAACTTTACAACTTGACGTACATATCTACCATCTGATGCTCGTCAGTTCTTCTGGGCTTGTAGTCAGGATCGTTTCTCTTCGATCTGAAGGACCTTCTTTAGCATTTCATCTAGTGCAGGTGATAAATTCTCTCAGATTTCGTTTGCCTGAAAATGTGCTTATTTTGCTGACGATCTTGAAGGATCTTTTTACTGAGTATAGAAATTTGACAACTTATTTTCTTTTGGCATGTTAAAATTTGATTCCATTGTCTTCTAGTTTTCATTGTTTCTGAACAGAAGTTGTTTTCTGAAATGCAGAGCATCCCTTTTCTCTCGCTGTTCTTAAGTTTTTCTCCCTACGTTTGGTTGTCTTTCTGTGATGGTTTTCAGCAGTTTCACTCTGCTATTCCTAGGTGTAATATTCTTTCTTTTTCCCATTTCAAATGATTTTAGTTTAGGGTTCACGGAAATTCTTGAATCTGCAGTTTGATGTCTTCCTCCACTTTGGAAAGATGTTCTGCCATGATCTCTTCACGTATTGCTTCTGCACCATAGTTTACTCTCTTCTCTTTCTCCAATTACAGATATGTTAATCTGTGTGATATTGTTCCAGAAGTCGGATGATCTGCTCTGGTTTTGTATTTTTTTCATTGTACTTTTAGATCATTTCTATTGACCTGTTCAAGAACACTTTACTTGTGCTGTGTCGAGTGTGTTATTGAACTTTTCATTTTAGGTGTTATGTTTTCGTTATAGAGTTCCTATTAGATTTTCATTTGAGTCTTTCCGTCTTAGAATAGAAATTCTTCCAAATTTTCAATCTCTCCCCTCGTTACGTGCACAGTTTTTTAAAGTTCTGTAACATATTTATGCGTTCCCTTAAAATCCTTGTTTCGTAATTCCAATATCTGGGTCACCTGTGGGTCTGCTTTTAGTAATCTTTTTCTTTCTATTGATTTAAAGTCACCTTCTCAAGCTTCTCTTCATATCTGTAACTTTTGACTGAATACCATTATGTGAGGAAAGAGCAATAGAGATGGACATAGATAATAATTTTTCTAGAAAATTCTTACCCTTTAGGGATAGACATTGATCTCTCTTCTCAGCAGTAAGTGCTCAGAGTCAGGATTGCATTGTTGCTTTACTTGCTTTCAGTTTACTTCTGGTTCCAGTCGTCTTGAGCATTAGATCAAGACTTTAGAGTCTAACTAGTAAGAGATTGCTCTCTGCCTTCCAGTCTCATCCCCATCTTCCCCGAGGCGCTGTGTGCTCAGCTTTGTTGGTGGGACAAGCTGAGCACACAGGGACAGCTCATTCTATGTCTGGAGATCCTCTAAATTCTGATCCATACACAAGCCCATGTGTGTAATCCTGCCTGCCTTTTAGCTACTCCTCTATTTCTACCAAGACTCTGAGGATGAGCATTTCTTCAATTTTTAAAAAATAATATAGTGTTTACAAGTTTATAAATCACACTCTTTGCATTTCACTTTTTTCTTCTGATTTATAGCCAGTTTGTATAAGAATACTTGCATAATGAGGACATTTAAAAAATGCTCACATTACCAGATGTGCTGTTGAATGCATAATTATATGAACACAGAGCTTACCTGGCTACTTTCTAAATCATATTTTTTAAGTGATATTAAAATCATGTCTAACCATTTATTTCTGGATGTGTCTGTGAGGATTTATCTGGATGAAGTTAGCATTTGAGTAGGTGGATTTGGTAAAGCAGATGGCCCTCCCCAATGCAGGTGAACATCATGCCATCTACTGAGGGCCTGAGCAGAACAAAAGGCAGAGGGAGGTTGGACTCAGCATCTCTCTGCCTGACTGCGTAAGCTGATCTTCCTCTGCCTGGGGCTGGGACTTAGATCATCAACGCCCCTGGTTCTCAGGCCGTTGAATTTGGACTGAACTATATTACCAGCTCTCCTGGGTGTTCAGCTTGCAGACAGCAAATTGTGGGACTTTTCAGCCTCTATAATCACATGAGCCAATTCCTCGTAATAAATCTATCCATCTATACACATACATATTTCTCTAGCTCTCTATCATCTATCTATTCATCTATCTATCTATCTATCTATCTCTCATTTATCTATCTGTCTGTCTATTTATCTATCATCTATCATCTATATATCATTTATCTGTCATCTCCGACTGGTTCTGTTTCTCTGGAGAATCCTGGCTAATACATGGGTTGTTCAATTATTGGTAATGAGAAAGTCCTAGAGTACAATAGTGAAAATGACAGAGATGAGATGTGTGAAAAGATCAATAGAATAGAAGTGTTCAAGAAAAATGATAGGAGAGGAAATAGGTGTAGCCACGTGGAGCAAAGAGGACACTTACCCCATCTTTAGGCCCAGCAGCATAAGAGCTAGAGGTTGAGTGAAACTGGCCAGCACTTGCAAGGGCTGGAGAAGACACAGCGTCTTCAAGCTGAAGTCAGGTTTTGGGTTCTGAGCAAGAATGTGAATGGACTATGGCTGCTTCTGCCGTAACGATGGTTTTGAAATCTGAATTTGTTTCAACAAATTGACATATTAGGGAACAATTTGATCATGAGGCTCATTTTGCATTTACTTATATATGATTTCATCTGTGAGAAATACCTAGTGAAACAGAAGACTGCGCTGGACTGACTGGAGCCCCTTAGGCAGAACCTGAGGCTCTCCCAGCTGCCTCGGTTTATAGCCTGCCTTATAAGCCACGCCCACCCGCCCCTGGTCTTACAAATTTCTCTCTGCTTTCAGCTGAGGTTTCTTCCATCCTTCAGGATAACTCACAAGCTGCAAGCCTTCCGACACCCACTTCCATAGGCACATTTAGGTCTTTTTCAAGGTAAAGTCCCATATTTATTACAATATTTCTGTCTTTTTTAACCATTTAACATGTGTACAATTGTGCACTGTTTTCATTAGGCTCATATTTTTTTCCCCCCTAATATGTCACTGATGAAGTTTTTGAATGTTATAGCCCCGTGCTATTTTCTCCGTAAGCTCTGTGGTTTTTATAGGGTGATTTTAAATAGCACAGCAATTTTTGTTGCAGTATAGCAGAAACTGACTATATTTAGAGATTGGCTGCAGTTTAGTGGATTTTGCTGATGAATGGGCCGTAAGTTTTTAAGAGCACAGTGGAAGGGCCTTTAGGAAATAGGAGGAGCAGGATGGAAGGACAGCGATGGAATATGCAGAACTAGAGGATTATTAGCATGCAGGGTACAAAGTGTGACCTGGGAGTCTGGAGCTGCTTGTGGATTAAACGAGAATCAAAGGGTCGAATGGAATCAATGCTGGGGTCTCCAGGCCAACAGCGGCGGCTGGGCTGTGAGGGTTGGGGCAGGATAGGGCCAAGTCCTGGGCTTCTCAGGCTTCTCGTTATTTCTGCCAAAGGAAGCAAAAAAGTGAGAAAGTGAGGGGATCAGGGCCGATGGATTTTTCTCTAAGCACACACGGCTCCCTGAGAGAGTTAATACCTGAGTGGGAATAAATGCAAGGAAATGATGAGGTGATACTCATTATTATGTCTGTTTGGATCGGAGGCGGAGATTTAGAAGTAGGATAAGGCTGGACCTGAATATCTGGAGTGGTGGAAGAACTTATGCTCGTGCAAGAGGGAAGAAGTGACAAAAAGGGGAGGCTGGGGACACATAAATGAAAATGATTTCACAGCCTCACAGTTTTGTCTCACTTTATTTTCAGTGACAAGAATGGTGATAGGGACTTGGTATTATTTCTGTCAAAAGTGTCAGGTACTTCATGAAATGATATGGGAAGGGAAGATAACTTTTTGAATAGAGAACATCCTTATTTTATTTTAAACATAAAGTTAGTGTGTTCTCACCAAAAGAGTGAGTGAAATGCTGAAAAGTAAAGGAAGAAAAAAAAAATCTCATTCATCAAGGCCTTGAACCACCTCTAATATTTTAGTGTTTTTTTCTTTAGAATATTTTGTTTCATTTTTAATGTGAGAGGACTGAAAACTCAAAACAATATGGCATATTCTAATTATTTTGAAAACACCGCTTTCTGATTTTAAGAATCTGCATCCCAACAGAAAAGTCAGGCTGTCTGGAAGAATACAAAAGGAAATTAAGAGTGCTAAGAACTCTATCATGCAGTTTTATGTATTTTCTGGAGAGTTAATTTACAGTTGAACATCACAATATCCTAAATGTGGCAGTTTTAAAGCATAGTTTTCATAGGCTTGTTTACAACTTCTACATCATTGTTCCTCAAATTATGGTCAGGGGACCATCTGCACCGGAAACTCCTGTGAGCTTATTGCAATGATGATTCTTGGGCTCCTACCCAGGCCCGTTTTATTAGGATCTCCATGGGGTTAGCCCAGGAGTTAGCAATTTGTAACCTCCATGGCTGTTTTTTTTACAACGAAGTTTGAAAATATGATCTAGGTGGAAGACATAAAGAGGAACTTACGTACAGATATCGCTCGCTCTCACTTTCTCTCTGTCTCTCTCTCTCTCTGTCTCTCTAGCATTTTCTAATTAAATTAATTGAACCACTTAGGTGATATTTCAAAGTGAGAAAACTAAAACTTCCTAAGCTATGATGTGATGGATGTTTTACATGTGCAGCCTAAATCTCCCCAGAACAGTGAGTAAAATTGTCACATTAAAGATCTCATTTCACTAATTTGTACGTGTCAACTGCATAAGGCAGCCTGGGCCCTCACACCTTTCCTGTAGTGGTATCTTCTCTGTGCCCCCTGGAAGCACTTGAGGGTGACACTTTATACTAGTTTTACTAATATTTACTAATATTTCCCCTTATTTACTACTTTTCTTGCCTTTCTAGTTTCATTGGTACCTGCATATGTTAGGATTCTCTAGAAAAACAGAACCAAAAGGCTGTATATATAAAAAGAGGTTTATTGGTTCATGTGATGATGGAGGCTGGCAAGTCCCGAGATCTGCCAGGTAAGATGGCAAGCCGGAGACCCAGCAGAAACAAGGTGATGGCCTAGATTGAAGGCCGTCAGGCAGGAGGAAGTCCCCTTCTTTCCTGAAGGGTCAGCATTTTTGTTCCATTCAGCCCTTCAACTGATTGGACGAGGCCCACCCCCATTAGGGAGAACAGTCTTCTTTATTCAGTCTACCAATTTAAATGTTAATCCCATCAGAAACACCCTCACAGAAACACCCAGAATAATGTTTGACCAAATATCTGGGCAGCTTATGTCCCAGTAATGTTGACAAATAAAATTAACCATCACACTGTACCTCCCTTATTCAACCTAGATGGCACACATAGTATTATATAATTAATTTAAAAGTTTTTATATTATGGCCTAATTATTAGAGATTACATATTAAAATGCTAAGTTAGGTTTTTAAAACATTTCACTGTCTCAAGCTAAATTTAAATCCAGTAAGTCTAATATGAAAGGGTACTTAAATAATTTTCCTTTTGTTTTTTAGCAAGAAGTACTGTCTTCGCCTCTTCTTTTATTATGTACCTGTGTTATTTTATTTATATATATTTTTTGAAAATAGCATGTTCATTTATTTTTGTTAAGTATTTACCGATGGCTTCCTGTTTGCTGTCATTCTAAGTACTAGAGACGCTCCTATGATAGGTACAAAATTGCAGACCAGCCGTGAAATGATGCTAAACAGATCATCACATAAGTAACTTCTAGTACCATTTGTGTTCTGCAAGAAAAATGTAAAGTTGATGTATTACAAAGCATCTG
>NW_006431956.1:9106105-9108304 GCF_000325575.1 Pteropus alecto | reverse complement strand
GATGGTTCAGGTCCTGTATTTCAGCCCTAGGAAATGACCCCGAGGAATAGTCTTTCTGTATTCTATTCAGTAGGTCAGGCCATTTTGTTTGCAATTTTGTTTGATCTCTAATACTAGTTTTCATGGCGATACTGGTTGTTGTTTTCTTCTGTTGTTGCATAGCATATTTTAAGGGAAGTTCAGAAAGCTGGATCAGAGGTTGCCAGACACATCAATTTAAACCAGTAGTCAGTTTTCTTTCTGATTTAAAAAAAAAAACCTCCAGTTTTTAAATTTAGTTAATCCTGCATAAATGTATTATCACTATCTTGTTTGGGGTACTTGCTTTAAAAATCTAATCAGAAATATATGAAAAAATGACTCTGTGTTTTAAATAATTTATCCAAAATTTTAAAGACAAAAAATTAAGAATGTAACAACAAAAAAGTAAAATTAAGAGCTCTACAAAAACAAAAAATAACGAGTTCTTCGGTCTTTAAGATTTATATTTTAATGAATCGATATTTAGCATAAACGAGATTTGTTTTATCCCATTAGATAACTTAGGACCCAAAATAAAAAATGTAATATTAATATAATGAACTATACATTTTCTTCAAACCAGGGAATTTGGTATCATATTTTAAAAAAGGTGTTGGTATTTATAGCGCAACAATAGAACTATATCTTTACTTAATGATTTTGAAATATTTATTATTTAGGTACTTTTTCTTTCTTGCATACCAAGAGCACTCAATATAGCTTTCATTCTAATTCATAATTAGTGCCTAATTCAGTTGGTTGAGAGATTGCAAAAGGTAACAAAAGGCTGAAGTGACTTCAGTCAGGGTTTCTTTAACAAAAACATAGCAGACACACTTTATTCATTTCCTTTGTTTTCTTGTATTGCTTGTTTTATGAACTCTTTATTATTATTTATAAATTTATTTAAATTAGTTTCAACTATACAGTACATTGGTTAGACATCTATAATTGTTCATAAAATGATCCCCCCAATTGCTCCCTCCCTCCCCTGACCCTCCATTTAGCCATCATATTAATGCTAACTGCATTCCCCATGCCATGCTTCCCGTGCCCAGCTATCAGCTACTAATTTGTACTTCTTTAACCCTTCACCCCATTCTCCCAGCCTCCCAAACCCCCTCCCCATGTCCATCACCCAATTGTCCACTATATTCGTGAGTCTGTTTTTGATTAGTTTGTCCTTTTTTGTTCCTTAGATACCGCATATAAGTGAAATCATATGGTATTTATCTTTGTCTGACTTATTTCACTCAGCATAATAACCTCTAGGTCCATCCATGTTGTTGCAAATGGTAGGATTTCATTTTTTTTAATGGCTAAGTAATATTCCATTGTATATATGAACCATAATTTATCTAATCGTCTTTGGATGGGCATTTAGGTTGCTTCTATATCTTGGCTATTATAAATTGTGCTGCCATAAATATTGGAGTACATAGATCTTTATGAATTATTGTTTGAGTTTTCTTTGGATAAATACCCAAAAGTACAATTGCTGGGTCAAAAGGTATATCCATTTTTAATTTTTTGAGGAACCTCCATACTATTTTCCATGGTGTCTGTACCAATTTGCAATCCCACCGACAATGTATGAGGGTTCCCTTTTCTCCACATCCTCGCCAACACTTGTTTTTTGATTTGTTGATGACAGCCACTCTGACAGGTGTGAGGTGATATCTCATTGTGGTTTTAATTTGCATTTCTTTGATGATTAGCGACATTGAACATCTTTTCATATGGCTGTTAGCCATCTGTATTTCCTCTTTGGAGAAGTAGCTGTTCAGATCTTCTGCCCATTTTTTAATTGGATTGTTTGTTTTTTGTTGTTGAGTTGTATAAGTTCTTTATAAATTTTGGATATTAACCCCTTATCAGATGTATCATTAGCGAATATCTTCTCCCAAACAGTTGGTTATCTTTTTGTTTTGTTGATGGTTTTCTTTGCTGTACAAAAGCTTTTTAGTTTGATGTAGTCCCATTTGTTTATTTTTCTTTTGTTTCCCTCGAACTCTTGAAAAAATATTTTTTAATTATAGTGTGTAAAACATTTGGGGGCATCAACAGAACATAAGCATTATTTTGACCAAATGTCAAATTAGTCTTTTAGTACAAACACAAAGCCATCTTTTACAGTTTTCATTTGCGTTGATAAAATCTCTCCTTCCTCCCTCCCTT
>NW_006431956.1:9089515-9106058 GCF_000325575.1 Pteropus alecto | reverse complement strand
CCCTTTCTCTATTCCTTTTTCTTTCAACTAAGCACTAGTCAAAGCATTTTGCTAAAATATGTAGATGTCTACAGCATAACGTTGACCCTTAAAAGATATGAATGTATATAATACAAGAGGATAAGGAAGAGACGGAGTGAGCTGAATGTGCACTAACTGTGGATATAGCCAGCTCCTGTATTCTGACTTGAAAAACTGGGTTTATGGCATGGTTTTGGCAGGATCGGGAAGCAGGAGAGCTTTGCCAGATGGAAAGGGCATTTTGAAATCACCTTAGTGACTGGATCAAGTGATTTGCTAACAAAATTCCCAATGTGGTACTAAAACTGAGGAGTTTTATGATTGAAAAATTTTATGAGTAAAATTAGAAGCCATTAAGACCAACATTTAGATCCAAATGACTTCACTTAACCAAAGGCCAAATGCCTTTGTGGCTCACAGTTGCTAATGTAAAATGTACTCCGAGGTGAGTCAGGAGCCAGAACAGACTGGGGCCCAGTTGTTTCCCAACCTGAGCCAGTATCTCTAAGTGAACCAGCTGCTGAACTCAGACCCCTCCTAACACGTCGAGCTGTTTTCCAGGGTAGCTGTGAGGGGAGAGAATCTCATTTTGGTTATGGATTCCAGGTAAAAACGTAGTTTGGCCAAACAAACTAAGGAAACACTGAGTGAAACAAAGTTAAACAGGCTTTTTGCTGTGGTACCTCTTTAAGATTTTAACACATTAGCGCGAATTGTGTACTTACGAGAATATTTCACAAGTTCATTAGTCCGGTGAACACTTTTTCCTGGAGCACCTTCTAAATACACTTTGGACAACATTCTGTTCGGCTAATCTTTGAGAATAAGCTACAGTTGGGGTAACCATATAATTCACTATCCAAAGTGGGAGTCTTTGAGAATATGCAGAGAGCTATTAATACTTAGGTTTGACAAGTGTAAACTGGGATTGTCTTGGGCAAACCAGGATAAATGATCCTCCTAGTTATAGATAATGAAGGATGTTGCAACAGCAGTTATTATCCTCTGGATGTCATAAACGTAACAGGACATAAATAGGTTTGATCAAGTTAAATCCTCTGAGAAGTAGGCCCCAAGATGAGCTTCAATATGTCAGATATTTATTGGCCAAACCTCCTGTGCAGTAAAAATGAAGAGGGAGCAAGAGAAGATTAGGAGAGCTTCAGACCGAGGTGCTGATCTGATATCTGTGAAAGGAGAGAAGGGAGGGAAGGAAGGAGGGAGAAACAGATGGACAGATGGACAGACGGACAGACGAACAGACGAGGATTGGGTAAGAAGAGCCTCAAATTGCAGCACAATTCTGAGAAAGACTTCACCAGGCAAACGAGATCCCCAGTCAAAGGTCGCTTGCTGGAGGAGTCCGACCCGGGGCAGGAATGGGCTAGCTCTGGCACCTTCACTGTGGAAATGACACATGGGCAGCTTGGCCTCAGCGTGAGTACCTTGCTGGGCCCCGAGAGGCAGAAGCTAGAGGCTCTCTGCATCAGATTCTCCTGAAGGAGATCTGACCACCTTCTCTGTGACCACCACATAGGTTAACTTGCCAAAAATTAAATATTATTTGCTGAAGTATCATTATAATTATTTCAATACTATTGTTTGGCTCTGAAAATTGGACCTTGGCCTAGGTCCCCACAGCCCAGCAGAAGAAGAGGCTGAGATTTCTTTACAATTGGCAAATCCCCTATCCCAAGTGAACATCCAGTAGAAGAGTTGTCAGATTACCCCCCAAAGATGCAGTTCATCAGGAGAGAGAAATACATTTGTGAATAAGTGGGGAGGATTCCATCCCGGCCTTATATGCACTCTTTCTTCCAATTAAATCATGTTGCAATGGCAGCAGCATTGTCGCAGCTCCCTGGTTTGTGGTTGCATGCATGCTTCCTGTTCTTGGAGAGTGCCAGCAAAGAGAGGAGAAAGCAGAATTTCAGCAATTTTGAATTCAAGGCTTAAAACTTTACATGGCCCTGAGGTGACTGTTAAAACACGGACATTTTGGTGTGCTCGTTGAGGCGATGTGTGTATTATCAGAATTGACAGCCTTCACAGTAGACTATTCTGTTCTCCTCTGTGGCTAGTTTGAGGTGAAGATGGATTTTGACCCCAAGGAGCAAAAGGTAGCATTTGTCTGTGACTGTATCTCCAAGCCAAAAAAATCTATTGTGATTATGTTTCTGTGATGTTTAGTTTTATATATCAACATGATTAGACCGCAGTACCTGGATATTTGGTAAATACCAGTCTAGCTGTTGCTGTGAAGGTATTTTTACATGTGATTAACATAAATCAGTAGACTGAGTAAAACAGGTTATCCTCCATAGTGTCGGTGGGCCTCTTCTAATCAGTTGAAGGCTTTAAGAGAAAAAAGACTGAGGAAAAGGGAAAAAAGACTGAGGAAGAGGGAATTCCTCCTCCAGAATGGCTGTGGAATTAGCTACAAAATCATCTTTTCCCTGGGTCTTTAGTGTGCTGGCTTATCTACAGACCTTGGACTTGCCAGCGCCCACAGTCATGTGAGCCAATTCCTTAAAATCAATATCTATCCACATATCTACATATGTATGTACGTATATCTCTACTATCTATCTATTTATCTATACACACACACACACTCACACACACTCACACACTCACAGCCTATTGGTTCTGTTTCTCGGGAGAACTCTGACTAATACAACCTCTTATAAAGGAGGAACCATGATACACATCATTATAAATAGTGACTAATTCCAGTAGCTGGTATTTGCAAAGCATTTTCTGTCCCTCCTACTCCTGCGTCTCATCCTAATCTATCTACCAAATCTCTGTGAGTACCTGGAAACACTGCCGTGGCTATTCAAGTATTCTTGTCATCTAATCCTCTTCTTGTTATTTTATAAGAAGCACATGTATCAGGAAGTTAGAGTTGGCTACTTGCAAAATCCTCTTCCTTTTCCTAGAATTTTAATGGGTGAGAAATCTAAGAAACTTACAGTTGTACTTTTAGAAGCTTCCACTTGAAGAACCTTGTCCTTGGGGAGACCTGTCAAGCATTTCTGTCTCATTATCTCCCAGAGTTTCTCCCAGTGGAAAAAGACTATGGACCTTAACAGTCTTCCTTTCTTCCCCACCCCTCTCCTCCTTGAATTAAAAACAAGCATGAAATCAGTCTTTGGGGGAAAAGTATTTCTTATTCTTTCCTATCCTCTTTTCTGTTATTTTTTGGTTCTATTAAAAGATTTGCCCTAGAGTCAAGAGAATTTTTGGACAGTGCTTTAGAGATTAATTAAAAAGACACATTTCCTGTGTCTTTAGTATTGAATAAAATGAAATTATTTACTGTTTGCCCTTTTCTCAGCAGGGAACTCATTACTCAGATGACTGAAAGCTATGTCCTTTCACCTCACTTTACAGATATTTTGAAACCTTTTTCTGCTTCTCTAAGGAGCAGTTCAAGAAGCAAAGGAATTTGCATATTTAATTTGTCATGTTATAACTGTAAGAAGCAACAGTCTAAAAAACAGAAGGTTTTCATTTTCATATTTTTATTTCATTCGATATGACTTGCTTAACCAGAGCAAAACTAGTCTCTTCCATCAGATGGGGCAGATGCTAGGAAAATTCCAGGTAGAGGCAGAATACAGTATTCAAAGGGCATATTGGCCAAGGGGCAGGCAAGCTACTAGTTGGAAAAAGGGGTACGGGGTAGAAAAAGGGTTAGAGTGTTCCAAAAGACTAGCCTGGCTTGGCGAGGGAGAACACCTTCAGAAATTATTTTTGGAGCCCTAAATGTGGACCCTGAGAGTTAGAGAAGTCTGTCGCAGCACTAACAGCCTCCAGCCACCACTCAGTTGGTTAAAGGGAGATTAGAATTTTCCAGCGGTTGATTAGCAATAGCAAGGCAGAACTTTGGTCCACGAGGAGCTAAGATTCCAGTCAGATTTTCCAACTGTGAAGATCACTTATCATACATGGGATACAGACATCAGAATGTTGTTTCTGGTTGAGCAAGAACTCTTTAGATTCCTTCTAAGAAAGGTGCCTGCAGTGGTCACTTGGCCTCTTCCACAGGGAGATAAAGAGTCCGCCGACAGAGCCAAGCAAAGTTCACCTGTCACTTTGTATTCTCTAGTACCAACTGTGAAAAAGAAGGTGAGAAATTAGAGGCTGTTTTAATTCAATGGGATTTTATGATTCAAAGTATTTCCTACCTGTGATGTAGATATCCCAAAATTCTAAGTGGGGTTTCGTCCACGGAAAATTATCTAGGTACAAAAGTTCCTTCTAGTGTTTGACTCTACACGATGAGATGTTGTTACAGTGGTGCATAGAGGATGACAGTGACAAGACTAGAGTGTGGAAAGGGTTTGAGAGTGAGGAAGAGCAGATGATGGGGGGACTACACCTGACTTCCTTCAGAGTCACAGTGAAGGTTAGAACAGGTGTGGACCACTGCAACATCCATATCCCACATGCGCTAGTCAAGATCCCTCATTTCTCAAATTAACTATTATTCGCTAAATCCAAGTCCTCACAATTTTGCTACCTTAGACTTAGCTGCGAAGTCAGGAATTAATTGAATTGCATTAACTGATTTCTTGCTGACATGAGTTTTAGAATTTGATAGACTGCAATAGGAAAAATTCAGTTTCTTTTAATAGCATTAAAAAAATCCCTCTTAGGTCAGGAAAATGAGGTTATCATTTCTCTGCAAGCTCATCTTTTCTGTCCTCAGGTCTGTAATCACTTGAAGTCAACAAGTATACATTAGGCATCTCTCGTATACCCCAGTACCGTGCTTAATATTTTAAACAAAGCCAAAAAAGTAGGCTAGTTAGCCCTTGATAAGTCCCATTCGTTGAGTGTTTATTTTGGCAAACATCATGCTTGTTGCTATATGTACATGTCTCATTCAATCTGCATAATAATCTTTTGAGGTACTGATCCAGAACTATTTCTATACAACAAGTAACCCCAAAACTTGGCAGCTTAAAATGACCATTTTATTATACTGACAGATTCTGAATCAAGAATTTAGACAGAGCACAGAGGAAATGGCTTGTCAATAATTCATAAAGTCTCGGGTCTCAGCAATGACAACTTGAGAGCTGGGGATAGATTGTCCATACTCGCTTACCTAGCTGTTGATGCTGGCTGTTGGCAGGGGTCGTTGGTTGAGGCACCTACACTTGGCCATTCCATGTAGCCTGGTCTTCCTCAGAGCATGGTAGTCTCAGGACCTCCAAAAGTGAGTGTCCTTGCTAAAAAAGAGGAAACTGCATTGACTTTATAAATAGCCTTGAATGTCATTGAGCATATTTCCAGTGCATTCTCTTGATTATGAGTGAATTGCAAGTCTACTCAATATTCAGAGAGAAGGTATATAGACCCCCATCTCTTGAAAAGAAGTGGTAAAATAATTGGCAGACACATTTTAAAACAGCCAGAGTTTATTCTCATACGAAACACACTGCTTTCCTCCCAAGATCCTATAAAAGTGACATGTGTGTGATGTCATCAGGCCTAGGCTTGAGGTCCAGTATCTCATCGTCAAAATCAAGTCCATCTGTGGATAAGACTCCTCGGGTATGATTTCTCAGGTTTGGCTCTTTAAGTACGATTTCTCTTTATCGGAAGCCCTGAGGACTAAAGAAACAAATTATTTACCCAATTCCCCAACCAACTTATCACTACTCAAAGGTGGGACAGGCATGGGATAACTGCTAATACGTTCTGGTTCAAAAGAGTAGAGAATTGGAAGCCTATGACAGTCACTGATCCATAGCAATTCTGAAATCCAGTCAGGCACAGGCTGCCTGACCCTTCGTTAGAGCTCAGTTCTATTTCTTAGGAGTTATTCTCTGTGGTTCTTAAATCTTCCCTCTGAGCTTTTGGTTCCATCTTTTGAGTCATGTTTCCTTTTCCATAATATTTGGCCCATGTTTGTAACTGCGTAAACTCCTCATGCTGCTTCCTGCCCATAGTAGTTTGGAGGTTCAGTACAAAGTCCTCCCTTCATTTTGTACTGTTTCTGTCCTTCTTAGTAGAAACTGACATGTTTCCATCAATACAATTTCCTTAAAACTTTATGGGTTTTCTTTAAATCTTATTGGGGTTTACTTCATTAGACATAAAGCCACAACCACAGATGTCTTTAAAACAAGCCTTTCTTTATCTTGGAGTCCCTGAGAGGTTTCTGAGTGACAAACAAGGCCCTTAAGGTTTCTGAAAGCTCTTTAAGAGGGAGGATGTATGAGATGTGCTTTTAAGATCCTTAGGGGTCCTTTTATATATCTGAAGGGTTCTATGAGGCACAGTCTTAGATTTTCCTGAGGATTTAACAAGTGATATTATAGATCCTCTTTTAGATTTGATCTTTGCCCTAGAAATACTTCTTACTTTGGAATTTTTTTAACCCTTCGATGATGCCAGAAATGTGAAACAGTTTTACTTTTGAGCCCAGCAACTTCTAGCTCCTGGGGGTTTCCTCAAAATTTTGCTTGGAAACCTAACAGTTTGCCTTTTAGCTTGCCTCTCTCCACTTGCATTTTATTATAGGCAGCAAGAAGGAGCCAGGTGGCTTTTAAAAATATTTGCAGGGTTTGTTTGTTGCTTTCAGTTTTATATCCTGCATATGAGTGAAATCATATGACTCTCAACTTTTTCTGTCTGATGGACACAGACAGTGGATTAGTGGTTACCAGAGGGAAGGGGAGGGGAGGGGGGTTGGTAAACTCACAATGCAGTACACATGTGATGTATTATTGAACTGTACGCTTGAAACCTATTTGATTTTTTTAACCAATGTCACCCCAATAATTTTAGTAAAAAAAAAAAAAATATTTGCAGGGAAATCTGCTTAGCGACATCACCAAATTCCTTAGGTATATTTTCAACTTTTCACATTTCCACATATGACAGTTTGGGCAAACTTTATACCACTAAGTAATACGATTTTGCTTTCCTCTAGCTTCTTATAACATTTTCCTTGCCTTTCTTCAAATCCTCAGCAACAACCTCCTCTAGCCTTGTCAGACTTCCATTAACCGTCCCCTTAAGATCTATTCAGCTGCTATCAGACAGTGGTTTCAAAGCTAATGTCCCATCTTTTAGTAGCACTCTACTTCTGGGTACCAAATTTCTGTTCTAATTATTCTATATAATAAATTGCTTCTCAAATGAGCATCTTAAAACAACCATTCTATTAGGCTCATATATTCTATAACTCAGAAATGGCTTGTCTCTGCTCCACGATGGCTAGGTCCTCAATAGGGAAAACTCAATGAGCAGGCAATGACTTGACAGTTGAGGGCTGGAATAATCTGGAGGTGTCTTCACTCACATGTCTAACAATTGATGCTGGCTGTTGGCTGGGACCTCAGGTGGGGCTCCCTACTGAAATACCTAACATATGGCCTCTACCTGAGACCTGGGCTTCCTCACAGCATACTGGCCTCAGAGTAGTTGGTCTTCCTAAATGATAGCTCGAGGCTCCGAAAGTGAGCATCTCAGTGAACAAGGCAGAAGCTGCATAGATTTTATTGACCTAATCTTAGAAGTTACCCAGTATCATTTTTCCTTTTTTTTTTTTTTTTTGTTGTTCTTGGTTCCAAAAAAGTCGCAAATGCACCTAGTTTCAAGAGGAGAGTACATAGATTCAACCTCTTTATTGGAGGGTTGTCAAAGAATTTGCGGACATATTTTTAAACATCAATGAATATTATTATCTTATTTTACAGAGAAGGTTAAGTAAGTGGCTGAACCCAAATTCAGTTGACTCCAAAGGCACATCTCATCATCATTATGGTATATTGCTTCCAAATATGCTATAGAGTAAACATTAATCACTGATGGGAAATGATTTTGAGCTAAAAAATACAGTTCTTATACTGAACTTGGGAAGAAGTGTTGAAACAATTGTCAATGTTAATTAAAAGTAAGAAGTTTTTTTATTCTAAAATAAAATACCCATAAAGATGATCATTAACAAGTTCACTTTCAAATTTTCATTTACAGTGGACATTCAATATTATATTAGTTTTGGGTATACAGCATAGTGGTCAGACATTTATATAATTTACAACTAGTCTAGTACCCACCTGGCACCATACATAGTTATTACAATATTATTGACTATATTCCCTATGCTGTACTTTACATCCCCATGACTGTTTTGTAACTGTCAATTTGTACTTCTTAATCCCTTTCACCTTTTCCACCCAGTCCTCCAAAACTCTTCTCATCTAGCAATCGTCAATTTGTTTTCTGTATCTAGGAGTTTGTTCCTGTTCCATTTGTTTGTTAATTTTGTTTTTTAGGTTCCACATATATGTGAAATCATATGGTATTTTTTCTTTCTCTGTCTGACTTATTTCACCCAGTGTAATGCCCTCTAGGTTTATCCATGTCGTTACAAGTTGACTTTCTTCAAGTTAACCCATTGGGTAGTATGTTAGATCAGAAAGAAAGGCAACGAGAGTTATTTTCTGTCTCCTTTGGAAAGGGGGGAGGGAGAAAAGGCTTGAAGGTGGGGAAGGAAGGGCAGAGCTTGTCCAGAAATACATTGTACAGATTTGCTTGAGTATAGGATACACTGGAGGTACTCAAGGAGATAAGGCTAGACAGGTAAGATGATAGTATCTTGTGAAGGACTTGAACTTTATTCTAGATAGTACCATGTAAGATGTCTGAGCAGGAAAGTAATACAATCTGATCTGTGTTTAAGAAAGACAATTTCAAGATGACAGATGGATTAGAATATGGTGAGACTGGAGGCAAATGACTAGAGAATAAATATTAGGCATGATGGTATTTTACTTCTAACATAATTTTCTAAAGAGACATTCATCTTTTGTTTTCATTATCCCCTCCTAAAAAAAAAAGATGGACTTCGTAAACTGCATTCTATAACTGAAGTAAATATTTTTATGTCTATATCCTCATGTATTCTGTAAAGGTTTTGATATAGTTCAAAATATATATAAAATGAGAATGTAATAAAAAAAAATGATAGCATAATTAAAAAAAAAACGATCAAGGCCAGAGAACACAGCAAGGTAAGACATGTTAGAAAACACTGTTGAACAACGCAAGGCATAAGGCCCTTGGAGGGTACTAAACCAGGCTACAAGTTTGACTCTGAGCATCCATGAAGCCAAAGCAAAAAGGAAAACACAAACAGCTACAAAATGTATATCATCCATGAGATATGATCCGTAACCCCCACGTCCTTTCCTAAAGAGAAACAAGGCAACTGGCTGTCATACGAATTTGAAGGCAGTTATCACACACAAGTCAAATGAAATGAGTCATGTGATTCTGGTTTTAGTAATAGCATGTTTGTGTAGGTTTTGTGGAGAAATTCTCCACCGAGGATAGTGGAGACAACACTGTGCTTCAAATACCGAAAGGAGAATGAGGCAAATGACGTACAACGTCAGGGAGAAGAGAGAGCATTTGCCTTGCCGTGGCTGGTCCTTTTCGGGGTGTAGAGAGAGGTCAAGAGCAACAAGGAGTGGTCCCATTCTCATTCTGTACCTCACAGAAAGACTATCTATATAATAGGTGAATCACCAGTTTTTAAACATTTGGTATTTCAAGTGAGGTTGTGAGTCTTTTATTAGGCACATATATGACTTTGTATATTTCACTTATATTGCCTACGAAATTGAAGGACAGGCTGATTTATCGACTGACTTGTAGCACGGAACCCTACGGATGATAGCGTGCCAGCTACAAATTTGACTTCATTATAGAAACCACACCAAGGTCTGTGGAAATAGACAAGAGTCCTACAGAACCAGGTGTGTGACTTGTGCCTGTTCTGTTCTTTGCCAGTGAGGTAGTGTCTTTCATCAGTATTCATCCCTTCTTGCTTTTGTCTTCTCTTTTCAAGAAAGATCTTGTTTTTGAAATATAGCATTTCCAGGCAAATGGGCAGGGATAATTTTCGGGGAAACACGCTGAAAATAATACGACCTTCGACACCTTCGTACTGAGTGGCGAGGATTATGCAGCAGGCAGCACTCTCAGCTTCCTGATAGACAGATTCTCCCATCACAGAAACAACCCTAATCATCAACACACAACCAAAACCTTCATCTACTCTTTCCTTTTGTAGCAAGAACAATTTGCAGCCTAGATTTGTGGCCCGTGTTAAAAACTTAGGCGTCCAAGATCCATAATTGGAAATTTACTGTGTCGTCGTAGATATCTCTTTTTTCAAAGGCTTCAAAGGAACGCATTTTCTGCCCTAAGCATCATCTTTTTGATGCGTAAAGTACTTTTGTTTGGAGGTAGGAGAATTCAATTCTGTATGTGTTTCCTAGATCTCTACCTACCATGTGCAGGGAGGGAGCCAGGGTAAGTATTGCAGAAAGGCGAGATAACAAAGGCTTAGCTCAGGAAGTCTGTCAAGGGCTGTGACAAGAACCCAGACAGCCATCACTCAAGGAAAGTGCAGATGGCCCCCGGTGGTGGGGGTTGTTGCTCGCGTTCTAGGCAAGTTCCCATCTGATCGGGGTGGGGAGAATCAGGAAAAGTTTTGTAAAAGTGTTGAGAATTTTAATATATGGAGCGACAAGAGCAGTAAAATTACCTTGTCACACTTGTCAGAACACTCAAAACAGATATCTAACACTTATATCTGAAACATCTTCAGCTATACTACAGATTTAATACCCAAGCAAATTTTACGTGCCTTGAAGAAGAAATATTTTCCTAACAGAGTTATGGAAACCAGTACGTCGCATATATCCTCCTTCGGGTTGCTGTCTGGAAGAAAATGTCTTGTTCCTCTTCCCAGATCACCTAACACTTTGCCTGGAGGAGAACTAATTTGGATACCTGAATACTGAACTGCACAGCAGTTAAGAAGGGGGAGCTTCTTTTAGTAATTTTTAAATAGTAGAGAGGTCAGCTCTAAAAGTGTTTAAAAGTTGGGAGCCCTGTTGCAATATGTGTGTTTAGTATCCATTGTCTTCTTTTTTTTTCATTTCTCAAAACATACAGTAGTAGTAGCTTTTTTGATTATCTGCAATTAAAGTAAAAAACTAGGCTAGGAATGGCCCTCCTTCTATTGAACTTTCAAGGGAAGACAAGGTCACAGTCTAAGAGAGTGTGACTTTTTATTTGAGGTATGTCATCCAATCAAGGCAATTTCTAGTGGAAGCTTTACTGGTGTCTTGAGAAATAGCTTGTAAAGAAAGCTTTAGCTCACAAATCCAAAGTAATGGAAGAATGACAGAGAAGAGACTGTGGTGCACATAAAAATCATTAAAAACACTCGCTGGTCTTCATTCTGACAGGTCATTGACTGGCAGGACATTCATAACCTTAGCACTTTGAAAAGAAGGCTTAGCATGAGAGAAATAGCTTCTGTATAGGATCGATCTGTTGGAATAATAGAAAAAGACCCAAAGGAAAACTTGAAATCTTGAACTCTAAGATAAACAAATCCATACAAGTCCCCGGTCTTTGTTAAGACTCCTTATTTGTTCAAAGGGAAGCTAAAATAGTCAGAAAGGTATTGTCTGATGGGAAATAGAAGGCTGAACAGGAAGCCAGATGGCCAGGTTCTTCTGTTCATTTCCTACGCCACCTCTTGAGTTCCAGTTTTCTTTTTTTGTAAAACAGAAATAATATACTGTCACAAATCTCTCCTGGGACTTTTGTTAGAATAAAATCAGATAAAAGACCCAGGAGCTTCTTCAAGAAGGTGAAAGTATAAGCTAATAATAAGCATTAACATTCATATACAGAATGCTCCCGGTATACCAGACACAGGCTTTAAGCCCCAGATAATCCTGAGGTAGGTCTACTCACTAGCCTATAGATTAGGACCTTGAGGTTTTAGAGATGCTAAGAAGTTGCATATGATCATGGTGGTAATAAATGGTAAAGCCAAGATTCTCTGATTCGACTGCTACCCAATTATAAAAGCGTTTAAAACTGGAAAGATCTAATGGCTTATTTTGTTCAATCTCACTATTTAGGAGGTGTGCCTTTCTTCCCTCAACTCTTCACTCTGATAACCCTTAAACGTTTTTCCTGTCTCGATTAGAACACCACCATGGGGATGCGATACTCCATTTACCACTGTATTCCTAGCTTCGGCACAAGCCGGTCACTTAGTGGTATATAAATATTCACTCCATAAAAGATTGAATGAAGGAAACCAAGATGTAGAGAGATGGATTGGGTGGACCACTGCCAAGTGCATAGTACATCTCCAGTCATTCAAATTTCACTTTCTTTCTACCGTCCAGCTGGGTGTGAAGTTTATTTCCTGTTCAAAATAATGGTTTTTGAAGCTGAATACTTAAATCCTAATCCATTAATTAAAACCTTAGTGATTCCTTAAATTAGTCATGCACTGTAAAAATAGAATGATATATTATTTGGGTTAAGAAAAAAATCAGCTGACAGGAACATCAAGATAGCTAAAACAAGATTTGGAACCAATTAATGACATGGGAATGAGAGGCTAGAAGCAATAGGCAGATATTAGAGAAAAGGCTCAAGGCTACCTCATATTAATTTTTGTAGCACATGGAATATTTCACGTCAGTTCGGTTTGAAGAATATAAAATTCTTCCACCTACTTAACCATGAAAAAAAGTTCAATTTCAGCTTCTTCCTGTCAGGGCACAGCCATATTACAATAAACTGAAAGGTTAAAAAAAAAAATGCAAGAATGAAAATTACCACGTAAATAGAAGTTTTAATAAATTATGTTTAGATGAACTTATAATGCACAGACAGACTTACAATTTTAAAATGAAAAAAAGACATTTTAATCTATTAAGAAATAGGATAATTTCAAGAAGTGTTATCATTGTGCCATCGCATTGATAGATGGCATTATTCATTTCAGTGGGATAATTCATTTTCTTTTGCCTGTTTAGTATAAAGCCATTACTGTGCCACCTAGTGTTTATTAAAATTCGTTGACAAATACACTAACATTAAGAGAAATGTATCACATTTATAGTATGATTTATTCTTTCAACGTAGAGTTGATTTTCTAATGGTTTGTTAATGGAAAGTTAATCCAATATGCTCATTTTAGATGGACTAGTTGAAGTAGAGTCGAAATAAAAACACAACAAAATATGTCCATGTGTGTTTTTAAAACTCTTCATGATGAAAAATTTCAAACATACACAAAAGTATAGAGAATAATACAAGAAACCCCAAGTTTCAACATTTTATTTGAACGATTATCGACTGAAAGCCAAACTTGGCCCCTGTATAATCTCCTTTACTAAATTATTTTGAGGCAAGATCCTTCTTTACTGAAGCAAGTCTTATATGTTTTGATCCTCCAATATGTTAGCATACATCCCTAAAACATAAGAACCCTTTTGAAGTACAACCAGAATATCATTATTAAACCTAAAAACATTAACAACGATTTCTTAATATTATCAACTATTCAATTAGTGTTCAAATTTGTCTGATTCATATATGTTATTTTCTGCAATAGCTTCAATGCTCCAGGGCTCCATTTTCTATTATTATGGTTTGTTTGGCCCTGGAGACTCTCGCTGTCTGACATGTGTTGCTTTGCCTACCCTCCCACTTTGGTCTGGCTATTTTCTTTCTTCGCTTTTGGGTCCCTGATCTGTTCCATTTACATCCAATACCCAGCAGTTTCTCTTCGGTCTGGGGATTTCTCCTGTAGCCTCTGCATTTTGACAATGGTGTTGCGTATTTGAGTAGTGCAGAAATATCAATACCTGTTCTATCCTCATTGTGAATGGTGGCTTTTAGAATCACAATGACTTCTTTATCTTTTAGATGCATTGTGGTCTGAGCAAGTTGAGAGTTTCCAGGGCATGTGGAGCCTGCAGAGCTCCATCCTGGTTTTGACTGCTCTTGTTAGATTGACCCGAAGAGCTTCCCATACTGAGAGCGGACTCTTTCCTTTGACAGTGGGTACCTCTCAGCTATTGAGTTTCTGGGCTGTTTGTTGCAACGCCTTTGTCTTTCTGCTTCCTCCTGTGGTTGTCACCACATGTCTTGTTGATGCCAGTACTTTGTCCCCTCCAGCTTGTGGGAATATCTTGTCACTGTTGTCATAGATGTTGTCCAGTGGTTCTTGTTTTGCTGTCTCAATTGTTCTATGTGTGTTGGGAGTGATTTAGGGAGATTGAAAATCTGTTATTGCCACTGCTTTTATCTTCCTGCCTGTAGATAATTTGGGAGCAAAGGTGCTGTTGTCGATATTTTTAAACGTGTAAAACCCAAGGTGAGATTTCATTTGCTTTTCTTTTTAATGACCTCGTTCTCACCCCCACCTCCCGCCGCACGCACTTAAATATATCAGATAATAAGCATGATACTGGTTGAAAATACAGTGAAAAAACATTGAATAGGATTTGGAAAATATCAAGAATCTTGAGAGAAAATGCTGTTTTGTCTATGTTTGTAGTATTATGGAATAAATCATTCCAATACTCTTCGAAATAAGCACTGAGAATTATGACCTTTTTTTTTCCCCCCTATGATAAGCCTTTCAGAACTTCAGGCTTAGAGAATGTATGAATAATAAGCCCAGAAACACAAACTGGATGAAATAAAAGGAACTTTCACATTTTCAAGACCCGCCTATTATTATTCTGTTACTGTATAATGTGTGACTGCCAAAATCTTGCGTCACTTATTTTCTAGTCAAAATGATCGTTGACAATGTATAATTTCTTGTCATGTGGCATATCAATCAACTTATGTAATTGATTTCTATTTTTTTTAAACTTTCTTTGTCTAAAAAGGATCTTGATTCTTTTCAGGGAGTAAATAAGTACAATGTGCAGCATACAAAATAATTTCAGTTACCTTCTACTGTGTATACAGCAAGTGCCACCTTAACTAATATGCCCAATCTCCGGAAAATGACTCCATCAACTTCTCCGTTGCCCAAACCCGAAAATGAGGTCTCATATTTAATTCCTTCTTCTATAGCATTACTCCTTTAAATGAGTCACCAGATCCTGATTATTCCATCTATAGATGTCTCTAGAACTTTTTTTTTCTACTTCTTGTTATCCCTTGCCACTACCTCAGGGCTGGCCGCCCTCTCTCTTGCCTTGACCTTTGTAACATATATGTTCTCCCTCCTGTACTGTCTCCAGATTTTGATTTTTCAAAGTACAAATCTTACTCCGTCCCTTCTTTACTTAAAACTCTTAATAGTCTCTCACATTGCTTTATGGTTAAAGTCTAGGACCCTTAATGTGACTTTCAAAGTCCTCCACCCTCTATCCCCTGCCATCTCTACAGCTTTTGCCCAATATTTTTTTATTGAGATATAATAATTGACATATGACATTATAGGTATATATTGCAAAATGAGCATCATAGTGTCTAGTTAACATCCATTACCACACATAATTACACACTTTATTTTCTTGTGATAACTTTTAAGATCTCTTTGCATCCTTCAGATACACAACGCTAATGATTAACTATAGTCTCTGCTGCATATTACATCCCCAAGACTTATTATGTTATAACTTGCCTAATATTTTTTATGCCTCGCATATACTTACCTTCTTTTACTGCCTGTACAAAGACAAGCTTCTTTGCTTCTAGGCCTTTCTATGATCTCTTCTCTTTCTAGAACATTCATCTGTGCTCTGCCTTCTCATTAATCTACAATTCCTATGTATATTTTAGGACTGAACTAAAATATGCTTTCTGCAGAGAGGCCTTCACTGACCCTTTGCCTTGGTGAGGGCCTCTGGCTGTAGGTTCCCAGTGTTTTTCCTACTTTCTCCATTACACTCATCACCTTGATTGTTTGATATCTGTTTCTCTCGATGGACAGTAAGCTTCATGAGGGCAGGGGCTGACTGTCTTCTTTACTATCCAGTTCTTGGAATTGAACCTGACACTCAGTAGGTATTCAGTAAATATTTCATAAAAATTTCAACCGCTATGAGATCCAAATACATGATAACAATATCCGTGGTCCAAGGCTGAGAATAAGGTGATCCAGGGCCACACTTACCTCCTGTGCAAAACTTAAGGAGGTACCCCCCCAAAATTCAGTAATCATATTTGTGATGATTAATTTTACGTGTCAATCTGACTGGGACGTGGGATGCCCAGATCTCTGATGAAGCCTCATCTATGGTGAGTGTGTGTAGAAGGGATTAGCATTGGATCAGTTGGCTGAGTGTAGCACATGGCCCTCCCCAATGTGGGCTGGCATCATTCAATCCTCTGAGGGTCTGAATTGAGCAAAAGGGCAGAGGAAGGTTGGCGTTGCACTGTCCTTGCCTGAGTGTTTGTGCTGGGACATCGATCCTCACCAGACCTTGCTATTTCTGGTTCTTAGGCCTTCACATTCAGACTGGAATCTGCGCCATTGGCCTGCCTGCTGTCAAGCCTTAGAGCTACACCACTGGCTCTCCTGTGTCTCCAGTTACAGATGGCAGATCATGGGACATCTCAGCCTCCATGATCATGTGAGCCAGTACTTTATAATAAATCTCTTTCTATTATATAGCTATCTTCTACTGGTGCATATGTTATA
>NW_006431956.1:9062281-9089361 GCF_000325575.1 Pteropus alecto | reverse complement strand
ATGTAATCTTACATATATTTATATTATATATTCTATTAGCTTGTTTCCCTATAAACCCTAAAACAATATTTTAACATAAGATTTTAAAAACTCAAAATCAGTGCAAAAATGTCCATAAAGAACAAAACGATCAACATTTTAGATAAAGTCAGAATCAGTAACAGGGCCATGCTGTACCTTACTGGAGCCAGAGGCCAAAAGAAAAATCGTTCATAATGATTCTGTCTTTATTTCAAATTTTGATATTCACTCATTACAGATTTTTTTTTGCATTAATTTTGGTTTATTAAAATATCACATGAAAATAAATGCAATTTCTCTAGATTACTGAGCGTTCTGGTGTGCGCTTCCGTTTTGAGGAGCGTCTCTCTGGCCTCCTAAATCCAGGCCTGCCGTCGTCCCTTAGACACCTCATCTGCCGTCCCCATGGCAGGATCCACAGAGCAGCAGATTCGCTTCTGCTGCCTTCAGGGGCCACATGGGGGACTGGGGCTTTACTCCCACCTGCTCCTGAGTCAGTGGTCACTGAAGCTCACACTTTCCCTGTGACACGCGACCACAGCCCCACTAACATCCAAAGCTGGGTGATCCAGAGAAACAGGGCTTTCTTTTACTGGTCATGCCTGAACTCCCCAGGGTGCTGCCAACACAAGACAAACTGGTCATGCCTGAACTCCCCAGGGTGCTGCCAACACAATGCAAACGACTTTTACAGACGATTTGAAATAACAGAGGGGGATGGGACAGAGCGCAGAAAAGCTGACACCCAGTTCTAAGGCTCCCTGGCCTCCCATGCCTCAGGAAATCCTTGCTGGCTGCCTTGCCCTGAGGGCCCCGACTCATCCCCTGGCTCGAGACCATGTTCCTTCTTTTCTCTCTGTCTCTACTGCACGTCTTTCTGGGAACCAGAAAACTCAAGTTCCCATTCCTGAAATTTAATTACACCAAACAATTTGAACACTTTTATACTAAATTCTCTACTCTTTGACTTGCCGGAAGTTCCTTAATTTCTAAACCAAAAAGGCTCATCCAGGTGTTTTTTTCCAACTAAAATTCCATTTCCCACTAAAATAAATGGGCAAATGTTCCCCCTCCCTTAGAATACATCATTCTTTCCTAAAAAACTATTTTTTTCTCTTTATAATTGGATCTTATATTTACTAACGATTTGCTGCTTGCAAGGCACTCTGCTAGACACATTTCAGATTTTTTTTGTTTCCTATTTTCTCAACTTTACATCGTAAGTATTATCATCTTCATTTCACAGATGAGAAATTGAAGGCTCAGAGAATTGTAGTGTTTGTCCAAGGTCATATACCTAGTAAGTTGGTGAGAAAATTTGAATTCATTTCCAACTTCCAAATCTGGGCACGTGACATTTGGACTAAGTTGCCTTATTTAACTTAGCTTTTTCCTTTCTTTCCTCTCTGCCTCCCTTTTTCTTTCCTCTTCCCTCCCTCACTTCCTCCCTTCTTTCCTTCCCCATTTAGTCTAAGTCTGGCACTTTCCTAGGTTCTGGGGAGATAGCAGGTTCCTGCGCTCATGAAGCTTATGCTTGCGTTAGGATTGTGTGTAGAGACAGACAATAAACAGAGAAGAAAATTTGTCTATGTACGTGTGTTTAATACGTCAGATGATATTAAGTTTGAACTTCACCCCTTACTACTCCCCCTAAAAAAGAAAGGCAGCAGAGTATGGGGACTGGGAGTGTCTGTCATGACAGAAATTTGCTACTTTGTATAGGGTACTTATAGGTATAGGCAGCTCAGGACCCACACTTGTACTATTCACAACAATTTAAAGTTCATGCCACCAGCTTCTCTTTCCGACAAATCTTTACTAAAGTGAAAAATAATTTGTCATATATATTATTCTTTTCACTGTAAGTTCTAAGTGCTTTTAGTGGATATATAACAATAATATGCTATCTTCTGTTGAATATTCCCCAAATATCACCAACACAACCTGTTGATAACACAGATTACTGCCTACCCCACAGCAAGGGGGAACACCACCTCAGCAGAGTTTTTATAGGTCGTGAGGGAGAAGGCAAGCCCAATTTTAATGGGAATTTGAAGCTTGGTTTATGGCGGGGCTTTCAAAGCAGAGGCTTGATTAGGACTGAGTAAGGATCATGATATAACAGTTTAGTTTAGGATTAATGGAAAGAGAGAAGCAAGAAATTTGAGGCGAGGAATTTAAAAAGTCTCAGAGAAGTAAAAACCAACCTGATGCTTCCTAGTGAAGCCTTCATGGGTCTTTTGGGAATTTCCTGTAATGATCAATCAAGTCATTCCCAGGCAAGGGTGTCCTGGAATAATTAAGTTATGCTAATAAATTTATAAAGACAACGGGATAGAAAAGTCATGTTAATGTATGTACTCTGATTATCTAAGTAAGTTCAATGCATAAAATCAGGGCTAAAAGTCTTCATGTGATTTCCATAAATCATGATATCGATACATTTAGAAATTTTTGAAAGGTTGGGTTTGAAAACTATGTGAACTGTCACGATTAGAAATGATCGTCAGTTCCAGACTGGTTTTCTCTCTTTTCTGTTCTGAAATTTCAGAGGTGTTTTGACATCCATTCTCTTCTTCATCTTGCCCCAGTCTGAAATAGGGTAAGACTTTTGTTTTTGACCCCTCTTAAATCTGCACAGGTAGATTATATGAAAATACATTGTTCTATTTGCCTGCATTGGCTGTGGTTCAAATAGGGGGGATGCTAAGTCAACCGGTATTCCTTCGCAACTTTGTAATTTGGCACTTGATCAGTAGGTCTTTACCTCTCACTCTTTTCCCCTTTTAAAATCTGGCCCCCAATTTTCTATGCTGCTTTATGTAGATGTGGTTCTTTTAGGGTGGTGGCAGTGGTTAGAAGTGGGGGTGAGAAAAGATGGAGAAGGGTTTTTTGGCAAGTTCCCCAAAATAGTTTTAAAACACTCTGGCCAATTTGGAGAAGTGGATCATAATTCATGCGTGGTAGACTGGGTCATTCATCCTCTGTGATGCATTTCAGCTACAGCACAGCTGTCAGGCCAAGGAAGTTATAAATCTTTCTATATGTTACCATTCACATTTAATTAATACCAATGGGCAGAGCTGTCTCTAGGGGTGGAGGATGCGATAGAGAATGAAGTCTGAGAAGCAGATAATAAAGGTGGTGTGTGAAAGTATTAATTCTGGATCAATCCAGTTTGATTGCCAACAGTATTATCCTGTCAATATTGTCCACGTTTTGCTCTTTAGAATGGCCCTTCTGTGGTTTGGATTTGAGATTCTCTAATGCTTATTTTAAAAGGCTAAACACCTCTACTTTTTCTTCAGAAAAGGTAGGAGCACAGAGTCAGACCCATCAAATTTCTCATACAAGATTTTAGACCTTTTACTCTCATTCCTGACATCCATCAGTTTAATCGTAGTCCCACATGGTTTCTTTTGGGAACTGGACTAAGAGAATGCCCAGAGGCTGTGATTTCTAAATGATCCTTGGGCTCAATTAAAATCATGTTAACTCAGCAGCACTGAGCTATGCAGGCAATAATAGTCCTTCGACCATTTCATCCGGCATCTTTACACGTTAAAAGCAGCCTAAATGATGACCTCCTTAAAAATCCCTAACACAGGTCACTATTTAGATAACAATCAGTGCATATTTCAGGGAAAACAAGCACACAGAGCGTACCCAGGACAATCTTATTTCAGTTGTGTTGACACTGAAAGGTGAGAAGGAAAGCTTTCTTTAACTTCTCTTCCTACCTGAGTCCTATTCACCATCAGAACCGGTCACAGGGATGCCTCATTAGGTAGCTCTATGGGGAATTCCGAAATGTTGCTTTATTTTAGGTCATGTCTTTTCTCAAAAATGGCTTTGTCGATGGTTGAGTAACTTGTAGCCATCTACAGGGTGTGAATACAGAAGTCCAACAAGGTTCCATTTGGCTCAGTTTATCTTCCTGTGCAGATGTAGTGAAGGTATCTTCCCTTCCCTCCAGGTATAAAAGTTTCACTACTAATATACCGATATCTTCATAAGGCCATTCAAAACATTCCTGTATCTGATCTTGGCTTCCTGTTAGAATGGAAAATAGGGTAGGTTGCTAGCTTTCTCTTTCCAAATCAACCTTAGAGCAACTAGAAGTGAAAAGAAAGTATGGAGTTGAGAAACCAACAAAAATGGTGTGAACCTCCTAGGGAGAATACATGTGTGGTGAAACCCTGTGTGTGGGGGGAATCGGGGTGGAGGGCGGAGTAGAGAGAAGAGGGGTAGCTTGAGAAGGCGTAGTGAAAGAACAGGTTGGAGAAACGCTTTTGCGTTCTGCTCTTGCTTCTTCCTTATATGGCCTTGGGTCAATGATTGACAGATCGTTCACCACAGAAATCAGATGCTATGGCCCAGGTCTCTAGTGCCAAGGCTTTTGGACTAATATCGGGGCAGACCAAATGCTTTAGAAGAGTGAGGAGTTTATAAAAATAGAGGAGGAGGGCCATCCACGCTCTGGCATTGTCTTCACTTCTGTTCCTCTAAACCCTCAGGGCTGATAGATTGTGACTGAGGGAGGCTACCTACTCACAATGCCTGTTCTTTCAAGGAGTAAGAGGAATCCCTGATCACAACAGGTGCCTCATAAAGTGTCAAGTATGATATCTATATTAAAATGCAAACCACAACAAAACCCATCACACTCAGATGCTATATAGTACAATTTCAGAACGTTAAAGACTAGGAGGGGCTTATAAAAGTTTCTAGAGATAAATAGCAGATCACCCACAAAGAAACAAAAAGCAAACCTTTCTGCAGCAACATTAGAGACAAGAAGAGAATAGTTTAATATTTTTAAAGTATTGAAAAGAAAATGAACTTTGATCCAAGGCTTTTCTATCCAGCCATATCGGCATTTAAACAGGAGAGTAAAAATAAAAATGTAAAAACTTCCTCTAGTGTGTTGTTTGTATAACAGCAGTTCAGGGCTGATAGGGCAATTTCGTGTTTTGGGGGACCCAGGCTCTTTTCTGTTGTGTGATGTGGTAGTGTGCTGGCCTTATCTGTAAGATCCATGGTGGCCACTCTAGCTACTATCCATATTTCAGCCATCAGAACTGAGGATGGGAAAGCCAATTCTACTTACATCCTATTGACCAGAACTTAGTTATGAGGATTGCCTGCAAGAGAGGCTAGGAAAGTCATCTTAATTTTGGGTGGATGTGAGTCCAGCCAAAAATTCAGAGGTTCTATAACAAAATGGAAAAAAGGAAAAAAGTTTTTTCCTATATATCCTGAACCAAAAATATTTGCCTTAAGATAGGGGAAAGACAAGAATGTCTACTGACACTATTACTCCTTAATTTAATGATAGTAAATGCTATGAGAAAAGAAAAAGAAATGACGAGTATAATGCTTGGTTAAGAAAGAGATGGAACTGTCAGTATTGTAGATTATATAATTTACTTGGAAAGAAACAAGCTACTTGAACAAATGGGAGATTTAGGAAAGGTTGCCAGATATATCAGTTTTTAAAAATCAAAGATTTAAAAAAAAATTATGCTAATTGTTTAGAAAATACAATTAAAAAATGTAATTTATATGTCCAATAAAATTGAAAAGTAGTTACTAACAAAGAACACGAAACCATTTTGAAAAGTTTGAAACTCAACAAAAGATGCAGAAATGAATGTAAATAATGGTTAGTGCCTCTGGATGGATGTTAATATTATAAAAATGTCAATTCTTCCCCAACTAATCTATATGTTCACAAGAAATCTCAATTAAATTTTTGGTTGAATTTACTACAAATTTAGGTGAAAGAATGAAGGTCTATGAATAGCTAAATCAGTCTTTAGGAACAAAAGCAAAGAAGGGGTTCTTGACCTACCACATACTGTGACATACTACAAAGCCACAGTAATTTTAAAAAGGTGCTATTGGCATAAAAACAAGAAAATAGGCCACAGCAATAGAATAAACAGTCCAGTGACTTAACATATGACAAAGATGGCACTATAGTAGGTGATTTTCCTCATGTAAAGAAAAATGAAAGTGCTACTTACCCAACACCATACGAAAATGCAAACTCCAGATGGTTTAAAGGCCTGAGTGTGAGCAGTATGCATTGAAATTTAATAGAAGATAATGTAGAATATCTTCTCATACGGAGGTCGAAAGGACTTTTGACACCTACACAAGCATTTACCGTAAAGCAAAACTAGGATTTTCATTCAGTTAAAGATGCTATGGACAAGGTTAGAAGTGATGGATATGGAGAAATTATTTGACAGTGCCTAAAATTGACAAGAGGTTAAAATCTAATACATAAAGAATTGGGAATCTCTATAAATTAACCAGAAGAAATAGGAATGCCAACATAAGAAAAAAAGGACTGTATATGAATAGCCAATTTCCAGAAGGTTAACAAGCACCAAAGAGTTCCTCAAATACATTGTTCACCAGAAATGTATGTTAAGATTACAATGAAATATCACTTCACATACATTAGCCTGACGGAGTGGGAGGGACGTAGAGTTATAGGCACCCTCATGCATGGCTGTGGGAGTATAGATTAGTAATAGACATCGTGGAGGGAGTACTCTCACAGGAAATGATCAAATTAAGTATGAGTATGTCCTAGGATCCAGGAATTTTCTTCTTTGGTATTTCTCAAAAGAATTCATGCATGGGCCCACAAGGGAACATGTACATGGATGTTCGTCATAGCATTGTTTGTGGGAGTTGGAGGCAAATGTTTGTCTATCACCACAGTAGAGGACAGGTATAGTGTTCTGTTTGGACCATTTTATGGAATCCAGCCAGAAGCTGTGCACTGAATGTACACACATCAATGTGATTGTCTTAAAGATACAATGCTGACTACCTAAAGAAAGAAAGAATAATATCTGTAGCCCAGTGCCATTGATATAGGGCTTTAAAAAGGAATACAAAACCAACATACACACATTTTATAAGAATCAATGCACATAAGAGAACATTCATCAAGGGCATTAGAAAGGTTAGCGGGCAGGGGAGGAGAGCTGGAGGAAATCAATGGAAGAAAGGAGAGAGACGCCCAGCACAGACCATTGCTGGAGTGTGTCTTTTGTCTCTCTCGTGAAAAGCATTAGAATAGATTGGTCCATCAAGCGATCCTGGTCCTGAAGGAACAGGACATAACATTTCAGCAAGGGCGGGTGGAAGATGGTGGGCGGCCATTGATTTGAGACAGATGGGTGAAGGGACCACCTGGAGGGAGATCTGCTACGGGAACAGATCCCAGAGAGTCCTGGAAACCAGGAGGACAACCATCTTCTTCTTAGTTCTGCCTGCTTTTGCACAGGGAAGCGCATCATCTTTAGATATAATATAACCCAAGGCCAGGTACGAACCACATGGGGGCACTTTTCCCTCATTGGAAGTGAAGATCCATCATGTAAGAAGATGCCTACAGTGGCGTACGGGGTGGGAACGCGCAGCCTCACGTCACAGGGGACTTTCTGACTCCACAATTAGTTGGCCGCGCCTAGACTAATTTCCTTGGGTGTAATTTGTCTCCATGAGAGGCCAACCTTTAAAATCTCACCATGCATTAAATACAGCAGAAAAAGTGAAGTCGCAGGAAAAAGAAGAGCCATCCAAATTTTAAAATCATCGGTGAAATAATAGCAAATAGTGCCATACCGGAATAATGCTTTATCTGTTTCTTTAGATTCTTCAGAAATGCTTTGTATTTATACCTCAAAAATATTTAAAATCTTTTAAAAATCTTCCTACAGCCTAAAATGTCATGTTTTCAGAATGCTCCCATTTATTTCTTCCTAAAGCTGTATTTTTGCTTCAGGTTTTGCTATTGAAAACAATTTCAAATTCAAAGTCACTTACAAAGAAATGGAATAAAATAGCATAATAAAAAATATTTGGAGTATGGCTGCAATAAGAAGGTCATTTAAGAACATAATGGCTCTATAGACTATCATCTTTTATAGAGATTTAAAAATACTAAAATATTACTTCATTTATTATGACTAAAGCTAGTCAGGGTAGATACATCATCATGAGTTCAGAAAAAGACAAATCTTTTAAGTGGAAGTTTCAAGGGAAGAGTTGGTATTTGAAGTAGCTTTTGAAAAATGGGTAGATTTTCGATGGAAAAAAGGTCAAGTGAGGCAGAGGGAACAATTTGAAAAAAAGATCAGGAATGATAAAAAGGAAGAGATGTTTGGGAAATGGTGAGTGGTCCCATTTGTTAGGTTATAAGATCATTCATAAGAAGAAACACCAGTAAAATACTAAGTGCTCAGCATTGTTTTACATGCTTAATGTATTAATGCACATTTAATCTTTATGCAACCCTAAGAGGAAACTTTTCAGGTAAAGAAACCATTGCGTGGATTGATGAGATCTGAGATTGCACAGATAGTAAGTGGCAAATTGAGGGTATTGAACCCTGGTGTCTGGGTCCTGATAATAACAGGCAAGTGTAGTTTGTGTGTCAATCATAGAGTTTCATCTCAATTGAGAGGCAATGGAGACACACTGAAGATTAAATTCTGGAACAGCAGAATGGCATGACCTAGGTATAATATTTAAGGGCAAATATTTTGATAGTGGTGTGTAGGATAGATAAGAATAAGAAATGTGAAGTCAAGGGACCAGTTCTGATAAATGACAGGGGTCAGAGGTGACAGTGGGAGTGGATTGAAGAGGTAAGAAGAGAGGAGGAGAAATTATAGATGAATCTGTGAAATCTAGCCTGAGTAGCTTGACCACGGTTTGACTCTGTCCTCATAGGAAATGGGGGAACCATGAGGAAGGCTTGGTTTGGGAAGGGGAACAGGTAAAACCGGTGGAACGTCAAGGTGTAGATATCTAGCAGGCTTCCAGAAATATGAATTTTCTATTCACTAAAAAGGATGAAGCTGGAGGTCAACTTTAAGAGTCACCCAATTAAGGAACAATATTGTTCTCATGTATGAGGATACATTCCCAGGGGATCACAGTAGAAGGAAAGGGACTGAGGATTAAATGGTAGGGAAAAACTGCCCACATTTTTTCAATGGTTTTCAACCTTTCTTCTTCCCCCCAAACCTGAGACACATAACATACGCACGGCACTAAGAGAATCTTTCATTCTAAGACCCGTGGCTTGGGTCTTAGAATAAGGTAGCATAACCAGAGCTATTGTGAAGGTAACTGTGGAATATTGACAATGAAGCTCTTTTGTTTCTGTACAAGGTGTGGGTAGGCACAGCGGGTCCACTTCTTAGAGTTGTGAGTCTTCATCAACAAATTTTTATTTAAAATGTTCTGGCTTTCTTTTTCCCAAGAGAATGCTTCTGGTGTTGGTGCCACACTTCTAAAATCAAACTTGTCTCTTTTCCTCAGTAAAAACGTTTTAATCTGGCTTGCCAGTGGTCTCAGAAGAAAATATTTTGCTCTGGGTGTTTGCCACTCTAATGAATTCCACAGATTTACTATTTTCAAATTCAAGAAGTCATATTTTTTAGAAGCTCAAGATAGTATGAAATTTATGTATACTTGTAAGATATCATAAAAATGCATATTTTGCAAGAGAACTCTTAATCTGTGTTTTACATATCATTGTGTGTTGTTCATTCATTCACTCATCCTGCAAATGTTTGCTACCAGCTATTCGAGCAAGAGTATGGTTCTGAGTGCCGAAAATTGAGTATGAACCAAACTCCTGTCCTTGTGGAGCTTGGACTGACAAATAGAAAAACTATGAGTTTTATGTAGTTCCTTAAATAATAAAAAAGACTATTAAAAAGGTAATAAGAAAAACAGGCAATTTAAAAAAATTGTAAATACCTAGTAATGTAAGGACCAGGTAAGATTAATTGGTCATTTCTTGGGGGAGGGGGTAAGGGTAGGGGGGAATGTATGAGAGCCCTCAGTTATTTATGGGGCTCAGATTAAGTCACATAATTCCAGTGTCTGTAATGAAACATTATAAATCCTAAAAACGTGCTTTTTAAAAAATTGGCTAATGAGAAAAAGGCAAGAGGGATTTTGCTTCCGTTAGGTGTCTGTTGTGTGGCGTTTCACAGTGAAGGAGTCTCTCTTACCTGTGAATGATATCCATCTGTTCAGCTCTGCTTAATTTTGATGACTGCCTCTATAAAAAGATATGTTCTTAAAAATGGCAGCTCATCCTTAGTCTGTAATCTTAGACTTTGCAGTCTTTTGTATTCCATTTTAATTCTCTATCTGTCCTTGCTTTGAATTAAATACCTAAAAAAATGTTTTTTTAGTGACACTGGCCTATTCCTATATCTCTATCCTGTATTGCCAAATTCCTATAATTTATGCCTACTTCAGAAAAAAAAAAAACTCCAAGTGAAAATCTTTTAATTTTAAGGTATTTTTACTGAAAATTTAATATGTTATTGTACATACGAAAACTATTTTTCTGGAACAGATTTAAAATAATTAGGACAAAATCAGTAATTCTGAGGTAGAATATGATCAATAACTACAACAGCATTCAGCCATTCTCAAGAAGATCCAAAGAAAAATATCTTCTTTCAACTCAATGGCACATGGGGTAATATTTGATGGGCACCCACAGAGACGGGAGAAATTCCTGGGTCCACAGCTGCTAATAACTTGCGTTAGGATTAGGAGAAAGTCTTTTCACTTCCTACTGGCTGGGCCTTCACAGCTGGAATAGAAAGGATAATTAGGCTGTTATTTGGATAAGACAGGAAAGAAAATTCTGACTCTGCTGGTTTTACGCCACTAATCCAAGCACAAAACATGATATTGGCTCATATGATCCTTCAAACTTTTATTTTATGTGTATGCTGGAAACTTAATTGAAATAGACAGCGATAGTCAAAGGGAAACTGTTAAAGAGGAAACAAAAGTGACCATGGAAGAAAAACAGTGAAAATAATCGGCTGAGAGAGGGTCAGCATTTGTAATCTAAGCTTCTCAGAGAAACCATGAAGAGAAGGCCAAGTCACTATAATTTCAGTTACAATATAGATGTGATTAGATTTATATTTTAATTACATATCCATGAGATGTTAAATCTCATTGGAAAACTCTATAATAGAGTTCAGGAGAGGATAAACTAGGTTACATAATGTCAGCCAGGTCAAACGTGTAAGGGCCATTATCAAAATACATGAGATATAAAGGTGTCCTTTCTCTAACTTAGATAATCAAACCGTAAGAGTCAGGTGCCTTGGAACTCGGGTGGAAAATGAGACTCATTCATATATGCAAAACAGAATGAAAGGAACATTTTCCAAGGGAAAATTAATTAGATGGGTAAACATATGGTTATCTCTTAACTTAAAAGTGAAATTACCATAGACACATCATGTAGACTCAGAGAGTAAAAATTCTAGTTTATCACGTATGTCACTTGGAGTGGTATAGTGATCAATGTGTTTGCTATAGAGTCATGCTAAGTAATTCAATGAATGGAAGAGTGTAAGAAAACATTCTCTTAAAGAATGATGACTCAGAGGTGAAATCCTGAACAACAGCATTTTCTTACCAACAGTTCTAGGTGAATAGCATTTACATGTCTGTGTGTAATAAAATGGAAGAGACAATGAATAAAACATAAGGGGTCTGAAATGAAATAATTTATTTATCAAGGACTTTCTTAATTATCTGAATGATTTTGATTTAAATAGAAATTCCAGTGCTATTCTTGTGACTGTGGATCAAAAATGCCTCCAAAATCTTAACTTTTCATCTCCTGCTCTAATAGGGTATAGAGAAATAGATATTTAATTTCTGTGCTATTTTTAAAATCATACTAGTGGTATTTGTTAATCCTCAATGACTCTCTTAGATTTTCCATAGGAACATCCAAATTTTTCATATTTAGCTTTGGGAACAATTATGTTTCTCGTGTGGGTATTTGACTTCACTGAATTATACTTTTCTGAAATCTCAGGATTGCTTTGTAAAATGTTGCTAGCGATCTAAAAAACCTATTCTACCTGTGGAAAGAATGGTGAAATGTACTGGATAATTTACAGTATCTTTTTAGGAAAAAAAGTAAATATTTTATATATTGTATGATAAATAAAACATGTATTTAGAAGAACAACATAAATACTTGATAGGTTCCTGGGCCTCTGTTACTTTATAATACCTTTGCACAGTTTAAGTTATATATTTAGATACACAATGTATTTCTCGTGTTTCTTCCTATGAATATCTAACCCAGAGTGGTTTATACTTCACAGTGGCTTCTATATTTTACTAGTTATTCTAGGTTAATAGATTTTTCTTGTCGAAAGGCCCGTGCTTTCCGCCCTGTGCACAGTTTTTCCTTGGAAAAATGAACAGGTGAACAGACATGCTCTTGATTTAGAGACAGGGTTGGTGAGATGGCTTATGAGAGCTCAGTGTCTATTATAAATGGGCAGCCCTTAAGAAGGTGATGATTATTGAGTTAGAAAACCTGTCACAGGCAGCTGTTTCCTAATGTGTAAAAATGAGGGGTTATTCTAGAAGTACTAAAAATTTCCAATTTTCAGAATGATTAGCTCAGAGTAGAGCACCTGCTCCTTGAATATAAATGTTTAGAAACGGAAGGGGTCAAAGTTGCTTGTTCACTGTTTAATGTTTATTTTTGTATTAAAATTAATATTGAAGTATAAACCTAAGCACCTTCATACTCCATAACTTTTCCTTGAAGGTGATTTAATGGTACAGCAGTCTCAACAGGATAGAGGTTCAAGTTGTCTGACTCTCATTTGCTATAGATACACAAGACTCAATCTCTCTCTCTCTCTCTCTCTCTCTCTCTGTCTCCGTCTCCGTCTCCGTCTCCGTCTCCGTCTCCGTCTCCGTCTCCGTCTCCGTCTCCCTCTCCCTCTCCCTCTCCCTCTCTCTCCCCTCCCTTCTCCCACACTTACACACACGTGTGGGCTTAATCATTGGCTAGTTGGGTTTGCACTAGAGTCTCTGCCTTTCATCTGATGCTCCGGATGGGTGATTTTATGTCCGCTTGCAAGGGACTAGGGAACCCCTTTAACCAGTATTTATTGGAAACCTATGATATGATGGGTTTCCTGTGCAACAACTTTGCGAGATAGATATTTTTATGCAATCAATCAATGAAAATGGTTAAAGCGCGTACTGGTGTTTAAGTCAAAAAAGACGAAGGACTAGACAGTAGAATGTCAGTCTCACTCCACAAAATCACTTTGACCTCATGTTTCACAAGTGCGTCATATATCCCTTCCTCACAGTGTAGGTGAAGAGTGCTAGAAAGAGGCAAGAAAAAAATGATCCGAGGTTTATGCCTGATTCCAAAATATTTCTAAATATTTTCCCTCAATTTTGAATTGTAAGATCATGTTCTAGAGACATGTCTGGGAGAAAGATGCCTTTAATGACTCCGAATTGCCAGTGGCAACAGAAGTTGAATCACTTATACCAATAGAGCTGCAGACTCTCTATTAAATCTAAAAATCTATGTGCATTTAGGTGGGGATCGAACTGGTCATGTAAATAGGTAGTGAGGAATATCATTTGGGTTAGTTGCTACTGACTGTAAAACAGACTTATTTTCTAATTTTCTCTTCTCTAGTTTTAGAGACATCTGTAAATTCAGTCCTGATTTTGAGTGTTAAATATAGAAATAGAACAAGTAATAAGTTGCAGTTATACTCATAAATGGCTCTTAGACTATGGATGAAAGTGTTGAGTATTTTTCATGGTCCATTTGGGTTTAAAGTTTTTAAACTTATTTTTAGCATGTTAGATAGTTAAATGGTACATCAAGGACCAGCTTAGGGCCATGGGTACGCTTCACTCAACGAATATTTATTGAGAGCTGGTCTTATTCCTGGTAGCAAACAATTGTTTTTATTAAACGATTAATTATGCGTGAGGTTGCCTTTTGATTTGAGATGCTTATTTATTCTTTCTCTAATTTTTAGGAGCTGCTGTGAAATTCTTTTACTAAGGCTTTTTTTTGAAATCTAGGAAATGTTGCTAAATTTTATTAAATGCCTTTTTTTCCTTTGCTAGGATGATTGTGGATCTCCTCAATGATCAAGTAATGGGATAAATAAAATTAGATTTCTCATATTGAACCACATTTGCATCATGAGAATAAATGCTAGCGTTTTTTTTGAAAAGTCTTTATTTTCAAAAGCTTATTTTTTTTAAGAGCAATTTTAGGTTCACAGCAAAATTGAGCAGAAAGTATGGAAAGTTCCCATAAACCTCTGTCTCCAAAACATGCATAGATTCCCCCATTATCAGCATCCCGCACCAAAGTGTGACATTTGTTACAGCTGACGAACCTACACTGACACATCATGATCACTAAAGTCTATTAGGGTTTCCTCCTGCTGTTATACATCCTATGGGTTTGGACAAATGTGTAATGATATGTATTATCATTATGGTACCATGCAGAGTATTTCCACTGCCCTACAAAATCCTCTGTGCTCTTGCCTATTCATCCCTCCCTCCCTCCAACCCCTGGCAGCTGCTGGTCTTTTTACATCTCCACAGTTTTGCCTTTTCCAGAACATCATAGAGTTGGAATCATACAGTGCTAATGGTTCTTTTAATGTCGTTTTTGAGATTCACAATATGTAGCCTTGTTCATTCATTTTAATTGCTGAATGAGTAAGTGACAAAATATTTATCATTCTCCTACTGAAGGGCAATTAGGTAGTTTCTGCTTTCTTGGCGTAAAATTCTAGGTTGGAAATAATTCTGCTTCCAAATTTTGAAGCTGTTGTTCCATTGTCCTCTAGCTCCCATTGCTGCTGTCAACAATATAATAGTTAACACATATAATGTTTATGATGTGCCCAGCATTGTTCTAACCTCTTTATATAAAATAGCTCATTTAATATTTATAAAAGCACTATGAGGCAGATACTGTTATTATTATCCCCATTTTAAACAGGAGGAAAATGAGGCACAGAAAGGCTTTCTTACTCCAAGTTCTGTAGCTGGTAAGTGGAAAGATTGCATATGAACCCAGGTTGTCAACCTTGAAAGTTCCTTCTCAACTGTTAGATTATATGACTTCTCATGACAGTTTAATTCTTGATCCTTTATATATAACTTTTTTTTCAATCTGCGGTCTGTCCACTGCTGAGATTTCCAGATCAGCGCAGGTAGAACCTTCAGTTTTCATGGATCTCTTGCTTTCTTCCTGGGGCATCTCTACTGTCATGGTGAGATGAGGTTTCCTACAGAAACTTACCTGATCCTCACTCATGTGCACCCTGAAAGTGTGAGAGAGTTTGCGGCTCAGGAGACAACCCGTGACAGAGGGGACACAAGCTAATGGATAAATGCTGTGCCTGGCCGCCACCTGAACAATTCTGAGATGCATGTCGTACAGTTCGTTAGGGGCGCCTAGTGGGACTGAGCTCCAGCTTCCCCTAGAATGGACAAACAAACCATGATGTCTCTTTCCACATCCCTCAGTCCTGCTTCTGGGAGTCACTCTTCAAAGAAGCTTCTTTTCATGCAAGCCTTTGCCTCAGGCTTTGCTTGGGGGCGAGTAAGTGGTGGGCAGGTGAAGAGCTGGGATCAGGAATGGCCCTAGAAAGCAGAGCCTCAGAGTAGGGTTCAGGAATGGAATCACTTACCAGCGTGGCGGTGGCAAGGACCCAGTTGCAGTTGGTAGGTGGAGTGGTGAGATCTCTTGACGTTGCAGTTATGAGACTCTCACTGCAGTGGATTGGGGTGAGGTGTAGACAAAGATGAAATACTCAGTTAAGAGAGAGGTAAGGCCTTGGAATAGCATATGCCCCATGTATGATCATGAAAAGGATCACAGACTGGCTGGTTTGGGTTAAAGCTCTATAAACTTTAGGAAATCTCAGGCTTTAGTTCTGCTAACTATCAACTCAAAACAGGCTTCTATAGTAGCATTTAAGAAAGGTGTCATCCCTGACAGCTTCAGGACATTCTGGCCCAGAATTGAATTTTATGGGTGGTGGCAGAACTACAAAGAGGATGAAATCTACAGCCTTTGATAGGTCCCCTCTGCAAACGCCAAGGCTATGAGAGGAAAGGCATAGGACTTTAGACCTATCTTGGGGACATTTGGATGAATAAGCCTGAGAATCTTGAACCTCCAGGTTTCTCTAAGCCATCTGGGCTGGGCCGGCAGAAGCAGTCTCCCTTCCCCACCCCCACCCCGCAAAATAAGCTTTACTTTGCTTAGATACCAGCAAAGACCTCAATGGAAGCAGATGCCTCTTATTATGTTTTTCTTCCTTAAGATCTGCCCCTACCTCCCTCATTGCCTCCAGACTCATAACAAGGACCAGGTCACAGCACAGCTTAAACAAGAAACTACAGTCTGTACTCAGGAAGCAAACATACACATCAAACGGATTCTAGCACCTACTGGGAGAAGCCAAGGAACATTTGGGGGTGGCCCTTGAAGATGCGGGAGCAGACAAGGCAGAATGTACAACTGCAGAGGGGAGATTTTATTAATAAGGGAGCACTCTCTTCTGGACTGAAGTCTGATGTGGGTCATGGTACCACTGGAGGACACCTGCTAGTCATCCTTGTGCAACCTGAAAATGCACCACGTGATAGGAGCTGATGGAGAAATGCCAGTTTTCCTTCAGGCAGATAATTCTGAGGCGTAATCTGTGAGGTTCATCAGAGCGTCCTTGCATGAGGAAGCCCAATATCCACAGGAGGGCCCAGTTTAATGATGCACTTTTATACTAGCTCTCTCTCCTCTGCTTTACTTTTCCCAGTTTCTCACTCTTACTCCCAGGGATTTATTTTGAAAATAAACTACCTGCACAATAGCCCCTGTCTCCCCTGTGCTTTTAGAGATTGAGCAGGACAACCTGGGCTAAGATAGCCAATTATTTGGATAACTGAGTCCCTGGATTGATCTTCCAATTTCCTTACCTTTATAATGCCATCGTTTAGTGTATTTCATAGTCATTGGGTTTATGCTGCTACGATTTCCCAGCATCTTAAGGCAGATACTCAAGTCATTGGTTTTTAATTTGTTTATTTTTAGTATCTACATTTATATTTTTCTACTTTCATTATAGTCCACGATTTGGCATGTTGTCTTTTCATTATTGGTTTTGTCAAAATATTTTCTAAAATTAAAGAAGATAACCTCTTTGACCTACAAATTATTTGGAAGTGTGTTTAAGTATAGAGATGGTTTTATTAATCTTTTTGTTACTGGTTTCTAATTTCCTGCTTTGTGATCAGAAAGACAATCTCTATAATATCCGTTTTGCAGGATTTGTTGGGACTTGTTTTGTGAAGTAGAATGTGGCCAGTTTTAAGTGGTATTCCAGGTCACCTTGAGAAAAACGTGTTCTTTTGAATTGCATTATTCAATTTATGTTAAAAGAAATTTTTTTGTCTCCTTGAGAGAAAGGTGTGTTGAATCTCTCAAGTTTGTTTTGTATAATTTGAGAGAATGTTGTTGGTTGTTCAATATGGATTTGGAATTTTTATCTCTACCTAGGGAGTTGTACCTTTTATTATTATGAAGTGACAATATTTATTTATAATGATACTTTTCACCTCCATGTCTGTTTTTTCTGATATTATTTTAGCTTTTTTTTTGGTTTGTATTTCTTTGTATGTCATTTTACAGAGTGTTATTTTCAGCTCCTATGTGTCATTTTGTTTATTTTTATCTAGCCTGTGAGTTTCTGTCTTTTAACTGGTATCTCTATGATAACTATTATCTTTACATTTATTTATACCATCTTATTTTATGCTTTGTTTTTGATTTCTGTTTACTTTTCCCTCCCCTCCTTTTCTGTCTTCTACTGAATGGTTGATTTTTAAAAATCTCTTTTCTCCTCCACTGGCTTAAGAGTTATCATGTTTTTAATTTACAGTAGATGTCTTTTTTTCCCCCAGCTTCATTGAGGTATAATTGAAAAATTAAAGTATAATATATTTAAAGTGTACACTGTGATGATTTGATATACATGTACATTATAAAAGGATTCCTACCATCGAGTCAATTAACACACCTATAACCTCACATATGATAGTGCATGTCTTAATATTTTAAAGTGCATATTTTACTTAATAATGTATAAAGGTAATTACTATTTCTACTGACCTCCTGAATAAGAAGTGGAACTTCCTATGCTCCCTTATAGCTCCTATTGTCTTTCATGTTATTGTTTATTATTTTAGTTCAGTTTTGTTTTGCAGTTTCCTTCACAGATTATTCATCATTGTTTTGTTTCACATAATCAATGTTGTTGGCCATTTTCCCTCTTCACCTTTATTCCTGCATCTCTTTCTTTTCTTCTGGAGTCAATTTCTTTTCTCCTAGAGTGTACAATTTAGTTTTCTTTCCAACAAGGGTCTGTGGCTAGTAAATTTTTCAGTCTTTTAAAACACTTTTTATTTTACCCTCACCTTTGGATAATAGTTGAGCTAGATATAAAATTTAAGAATGCCAGTATATCCCCTGGCACTTTGAAGATTCAGTTAACTTTAGGCATCTAGTTCTGCTGATGAGAACTATGCTGTAATCAAATTACTGTTTCTTTGTAAGTTTTTTTCCCCTTAGATTACTTCAAAGACTTTCTTTTTGTCTTTGGAGTTCTGAAGTTTTATTATAGCGTACCTAGATTTGAATGTATTTTTATTCATCCAGAGCAGGAGTTGCTGTCATTTTTAAATAGAAGTTTCAAATCATTAATTAATTCTGGAAAGTTTGAAGACATTAGCTCTTCAAATATTACCTCTTCCTCATTCTCTCTGGTCTCTCCTTCTGAAATTCCTGTTAGACAAATATTGGACTGTGGTAGATTAAGATAGCCACAAATTATTTGTTATTTCTCTTAGAGGTGGAGTATGATATTTCAATTTATAATAAATATATATTTGGTCATCAATCCATTTCTGCCACAGAGTTCCTAAAACCCTTGAAATTTCCTGAGTGATAAGAGCAATAAATGTATCTTGTTATTCATAAAAAATCCCTTTCAACTACTCCTGAATTTAAGAGACTTTTGCAATTCACATAAGGATGGGGCTGGTTGCCAGGGGAACCAACCATGTGATTTGAGGGCTGGTACTTTTAGTCTCACCTCCACCCCCCACCCCAACCTTGAGGGAAAGGAAAAGGACTAGAGGTTGACTCAGTCACCAATGGCAAGTGATTTAATCAATCCTGTCTATGTAAGGAAGCTTCCATAAAAATCTCAAAAGGTGGGGTTTGGAGAGCTTCCAGCTTAGTGAACACATGGAGATTTGAGGAACAGTGGCACATTCAAAGAGCTTGGAAGCTCTATGCCCCTTCTCATATACCTTGATCTAGATATCTCTTCCATCTGGCTGTTCCTGAGTTATATCATTTTGTAATAAACTGGTAATCTAATGACTAAAACATTTCTCTGAGTTCTGTTTCCTGTTGTAGCAAGTTAATAAACCCCAAGAGTGGGGTATTGGAACCTCCAATCTATAGCTAGTTGGCCAGGAGCACAGTTCTACAAGCCCATGACACCCTATGCTTGTGGTTAGTGTCTGAAATGTGTGCGTTGTGGGGGGTGGGGTGGCACAGGCTTGTAGAACTGATGGCTTAACCTGTGGAATCTGATGCTATCTCCAAGTAGATAGTGTCACAATTGAGTTAATTGATTGCTGCTGTGGAAGAAAACATACACACATATTGCAGTTGGTGTTGATGTCAGAGTCCAAATCCTTTCTCCTTGAATATATGATAGACTTAGGAACTTGTATGACTAATAGAATACAGCAGAAGTAATGTTCTGGCACTTTAGAGACTAGATCAGAAGAAACTTGCAGTTTCTGTCCAGGCTTCTTAGAACATTTTCAGTAGGAGCTATGAGTTAGAAGGCTAGCTACCCTGAGATCACTATGCTGGAGAGTTCAAGGGTAGGCACTCCAGTTGACAGTCTTAGTTGACCTCATTCTTTCAATTATTCCCATCAAAGTGCAGCATATGTGAGTGAAACCACACTGAACCCTCCATACCACATTCAACCTGGTGTGAAACATCAGTATCACCCAGCTGAGTACTATTTGAATTCTTGACCCACAAAATATTTAGGTGTAGTAAAATGTTATTGTTTTAAACCACTAGGTGCTGGGGCACTTTGTTATGTAGCCCCTCAACACCTAATGGTTTATATATAAACCACTTTCTACAGGTCTTTTAACCTCTTTCTCATACTTTCCACCTCTTCATCTTTCAATGTATATTTTTCTCAAATTGGTTTTCCATGTCATTGATTTTCTCTTTAGTCATATATAATCTTGTGACTTAACTGCATCCACTGATTACTTTTATACCAATGGCTATACTTTATTTCTCATACTTCTATCGGTTCTTCAGAAAAAAATCTGCTTTTATCATAGCTCTTTCCCAGTGTGTTATTTCAACCTTTCATGTTCTTAATGATTTTAAACTTATTTTATGTTCTCTTCCTGATTATTGCTTGATAATCTTACTGAGGAATAGTCATGGTGAATTCCTTAAGTATTTTGCAGTATTTTGTTTTATGCTCATTTTTAGTGAATTCCTTTTCTTTGAGAATTTTCTGAAACTAGAATAGTTAGCACTTTTGTGCCATGCACCTCAGGGAATGCTTAGCCAGGGACCAAGGTTTATATTAATTTCAAAACCACCTAGGTGCCGCGGTCCAGCCACGACAGGATCCAGAGGGCCCCGAAGGTGGGCAAGGCGTCGGCGCGGGAGACAGTTGACTACACAGCTCAGAGGCGGTGTGACACTGTTCCGTTTTATTGTGATTTGAGTACAACTTTTATACTTTTTATTTTGGCATTTGATTATACTTTGTTGTTAAGGTAGCAGGGAGTTAAATTTCTGTGGTTAGGCGGAGCAGAAAATCTTATAGAGTATATTATTATTAATGTTCATGATTAACTAGTACATTTTTCTCTCAATCATTAGAACAGAACTACCTGATGGAACAATCTAAACTTTTAATTCTTAAATCTATTACGTAAGATACAGTTTGATTTAAGTAAAAGTGATAGATAGATGTATTCATAACAGCAAGCATTGGCTTGTGGGCAGACATTGTTCTTTCTGCCTGAAGAAATCTTTTAAATGCTATTTGATTTATGCTATATCTAAAGTTCAAGCTGAACCTTTCTCATAGCTGTTCAAAAGTTTCCTTGGTGCAGTAATGAGGAAAATATTTATAAAAATCAGTTTTACAAAGCTGCTTTCATAAGCTAAGTTTCTGTTCCTTTGTTTTTAAGCACCAAGGAGATCCTGACCTAGCCAGCCTTTCTATGAAACTTAAACTACTATAAGGCACATGAATTCTATCTTTATTCACTACATGTATACTATCTTTATTATAAGCTTCTGAATAAGGCAAAGGAAGATCAGGTAATCTTTTCATACTATTAGCCCCCCTAGGTGGATACCAGAGTTTTCTATTTATCCACTAGGCCACAAAAGGAGGCCCTTCTATAGTAGGCACAGGCTTATGAGTAAATTTCTTATCCTTACTAATTTTTCTACTAACTGCGTGGGAACAGGAGTATAAACTGGTTCTAGTAATTCAGCTTGTTATAATTTATTCATAATATCTTTAAGAGGCGCGTCAAAAGGAATTTCCCTTAATAATTGTTCAAATAAAGGGTTTACGCATTCTGGACACGTCAGGGTGACTAGAGCTGATTCCATACGCGGGGAATTTACTATGTTTTCCTCAGAGCCAATTTTGAGGAAATCCATTTGTATAGCGTTTACACTTCCTAGAATTTGTGCTACCCAAATTCCCCCTATTAATAGGATCATTTCTAAGAAACCAATTATCCCTAAACACATGCCACGTCCTCATTCTTGACGATGCATTCCTCGAAGCCTCTGTCCCCATCTCCGGACCTTGTCCCGCAGTAGGGTAGAAAGAGGACGCGGCACCTAGGCAAGGTATGTTAGACCTCAAACCCAAAGGACGTGAAGATTTTAGCATAAAATTCTCTCACCCAGAGCTCAGGCAGAATTTTAGGGTCACGTCATTTTTGCTTAAAACTCTGTAAATATGAAGTTTTGTTTTTGTTTTTCTTTTTCTTTTTTAAGTCTAATGTTGCTGAAGTGAAGTCAGAAGGAAGATTAATTTTTATCTGTTTCTTCTGTTTGGATGCTTTTACGATTCTTTCTTTGTCTTTGAATAATCTCTGCAAGTGGATAAATCATCAAGTTGTTCTTTATTAAATTTCTCTGGAGCACCATGAATTTATATAATGAGTTCAGACAACGAGAAGAAAAAACTGCAAATTCACATATTTATTTATTTCAGGGAAGTTTTCTCCTATTATATCCTTAAATGTTTTCAATATTTCATTTTTATGCTTTTAAAAAAGAGCACCTAATACCTGCATGATATATATCTAATATTGGCTTGTGGTACATATCATCGTTTTCTGAATCAGTGTATTTTCTGCATCTCTTTCCTGTGTGCTTTCTGCAATTTTCTTCAGCCTAATCTCTATGACGCTGATTTAGATTTTTGCCATCTAAATTCTGATCCTCAGGCTTCTTAGTTCTACAATGTTTTTGTGTTTTGTTTTGTTTTGTTTTGTTTACTGTCGTCAGTTCACTTTTCATCCTACTGCTTTGCTATTTCTTCTTACAGTTCTTATTTCTTCTTTGGATTTTTCTTATTACATATTATATTTCATTTCCTGAGGAGTAGAAAGTGATTCTTGCTTAAATTTTCTCCTGTTTCCTGGAATAAGTCTTGTTCCAACATATATTTTTCATTTGCCTTTTTACTGATTATGTTCCTTTCATTTTATCTTATATTTTACAGAACCTTTGCATAAGTTTTTTTTCTCTTGCTTACTCATCTTTGAAAGAAGTCATGCCTATTTCTGCTATTTGCCAGGAATATTGTGAATGAAAAATCTTTGGCAGTCCTTTCTTCTTTTTGGCACACTAGTTGAAACTCAGTTTTGCATCAAGGGCTTGCTAGAAGAAATTTTATGTTTAATTATTTATTTGCTTATAGTTTAGGTTATGTGGAGAGAAAGGGTGGAGAAGAGAAGCTCAGGAGAGAAATATGGCAGTTCGGGTCTATTACCTCTGCACACACAGTCCTCAGTCTCCAGTCTGTCACAGCAATTGGAGTTCTGCCCGGTCTTGCAAAACCTGGAATTAGGCAGGAGACACTGTGGAGAAGCCATTTCAGTATAAAAACCAATGGCTCAGGGGTCTTTTGTTTATGAAATATGTAAACCAGGTACTCATTTTTCTGTGGTAAATCGACTTTAATGAGTAGCTACAAAAATTGTTTGTAGTATCTTTCTTCAAGATTCGCATTATCTCTCGGTCATCATTCCTTTGCTTAGAAAGCTGAATTCACTGAAATCAGAACTATTGGTCATCATGTCTCCTTTAACTCTTTATGGCCCTGGCCATACCTGCTGACTGCTTTTCATTTTTGTCGTGACCTACTTCCAGCCTTTACTCTTTCCAATTGAATACTGTTAGGGCCTTCAAAAACATTTCCATTCCCCCCACCCCCACCACCACCATAAATCTAAGGTCAAAATAAATAGGGGAGATGAGTCTTGAACTTGGCATTCTTGTCTAATTGGTTCACCTTCAGCAGGCAGTTTGTGGAATGGGATTGTGGCCATTTTTATAGTTTCAGTTTTTATTTCTCTTTTTTGGTCCTTGATGATCTTTCAAATGAACTGCAGGGAGAGGAGTTTTAGAAGTTCGACTGTCTTATACATTAAAAAATCTATTTTATAATGTGAATGATAACTCTTATTTTTTATTCTGTAATTTTAGTTATACTACAAATTGGATTTCATATATATATATATACACACATATATGTATATATATCCATGTGAAATTTGTATATCATCCTAAGTATTCCATATTTAAAGTTAAAACTACTTTGTACATGGAATTGGTTTAATTTTTTATATTCAATTAGCAGTGGGCAAAACCTAATTTGAATAAAACATATTTGAACACATATCCCCCATAGAAGGTTATTGATTTCTTGAAGTTAGTTCTACTTCGATTTATATCCTACGATTTATTGAAAATATGGAGTCCTGGTTATACTATCCTTATGAATTTCCTCCCCCAAGGAATAGTTAATATTTATAAATGTGCTATTGTCTTTCATCCCTCACAAATGTCTAATATTACTAAAACCAGTCAAGCGGCCTGAAGATATCAGAAACCATTTTTTTTTAAAGACAGGGAGATCAAAATGTCACCCAAATGAAGGATAAGATTCTTTGGTGCATCAGTTTTCTGTTTCTCACAGCACTCCTTCCTTTCCTTATATTGAGAATTCCTACTCGTGTGATATCTGGGATTCTTCTTCATGAATTCCCAAATCGTGCATATGGAAATGTTTAAAACTTTTACACCAAAAATGAGAAACCCTAACTTCCAGGAAGATTTTTTAATTACTTGGACATTTTTTATATATGAAAACTTCCTAATAATTTCATTAAAAAGTTATTTTATGAAAGTAAGGGCATTCATGATAATGAATGAAGAATAATAGACCATGTGAGAAGCAAATGCTGGGCTGAGTGGATGAACGTGGTAAAATTTACACATCAACCTAGACTTCTCTGCATATCAGCCTGAGTTTCTGTTTCAACTGTGAGTCTCAGTAATTTATTTCTCAAATTACTCCGTGGCATAGATCTTTAGGGTTCTGATTATACCTGCAAATGTTATTACCAAATGCGCAGTGTTCGCTGGCCAACAACGTCTAAGCAATCATGTTTTTGTTGAGTTCTTTTATCTCTCAGGGATAAGCAAGATAATTCATATTTTATCAGCCCAAGTCTTCAATTACAAAGCTTGTGGTAAAGTTCCCTACTGCCAAATTTTAACAGTAGCTTCAGTATTCCCATTGCAAATTTACACTTGGTTTTCCAATTAAAATGGGCTTTTGTGAGTCCCCTGCTGATAGCCATTGGCTTGATAAAAAGTTACTTCATTTTCAGCAAGGGTGTTTAGGGAGCCCAGTGCAAGGCTGGCTCTTCTGCTGTTGCCTTGAGCCCAGCTGTGCTGAAATATTAAACTTTAGTAAATTAGGCGAAATTGCAGCTTCCTAGCTGATACACTAATGCCCTTTTCTTTTTCTGCAAACCGTCTTCTCTATGAGTTGTCTGCACAATTCTCTGGCTCTAAGAGAAATAAAATCAAACTATCTTCCTAATCCAGCCAACTTTTTCATTTTCAAGATAACTGTGCCATATCCTACTTATCTAAAAGAATGCTTAAACTTTCAAACACGTAGAATTGGATGACTATATTATTTTAGCACTCAATGTAGCGTTAATTTCTGAAACCGTACTCAGATAAGCAGCTGGATCCCTAAAAATGTCAGTCTTATGTAAAAGCAACAGCTTTTTTCTTTATCGATTAGTACATTTTAACAACAATGAGTTAGGGAAGGAAATCTTATTTCCAGTCACATTTATTTTCACTTTTTTGCTCCTTTCTCTTTATGAATAGCATTCGTTTTGAGGTGTTTTATTCATTGACTAAACATTTATTGATCAACTACTGTGTGCACGGTTATGGTTTGTTTTCGACTAATTATTTTTAATTAGAGCAGATGCAGAATTAGCAAAAAAGGAACTAGCAGCCCTTTTTTTTTTTTTTTTCTGTTCTTGATATGTGTTATTCTTTCAGTGATGAAATTGCTGGCAACAGCTTTATTGATCTGTCTGGCCTACTTGCTCCCCCAAAGGCGCTCGCATTGCTCTTCCAGGTTGAGACCATATGCCTTTAGGAGATTCTAGTTGAAACATAAATATTTTTGTAACTTGAAAAAGTTAACTCATGAAAATCTTTCAAATTACCTTTATCAAGGTACTCACAAGATGGTAGAATTCAGAGGTTGTTTTTGGAAAAATCTCAAATCTATATGAAAGTAGGTTGAATAGTCTAAAGAACCCCCATGGACACACTACCAGGTTTACGGTTTATTGATGTTCTTTAAGGGTTCAAGGTCAGGGGCAAAGCCTGGGGAGGTTGCACAGTGGGCACTTGGGCAGTTGGTGGGCCACACATATGGACAGGACAGCTTAGGGCCGAGAGAGGAGAGACCTAGTCCCAAGTCATTGGAGAGGCAGACTATATCATACTGTCATCGGATCACTGTACTGAAATAGATGAAATAATAATATATGAGATATTCTAACCCAGAGGATCTAGTCCCATACGATTTAGACAGGATATACCAACTTTTTTTTGAAAAGGGGCAGATAGTAAATATTTGGGGCTTCGTGGGCCATATGATCTTTGTGACCCATGTCACAAAGCAGCCGTAGATAATACAGCCACACACAACCATGGTAATACAAAGAATGGGCTTGGTGGTGTTCCAATAAAACTACAGAAACAGGCAGGGACCGAATTTGGCCCGTGGGTAGTAGTCGGCGGACCCCTAAAATTGCCTGGCCCTGGAAATCGATTCTCTGTGCCTTTGACTCTGCGTTTAAGCCAGTGGAAGTGACTCCTTCTAATCGGTCCCGGAATCTACCCAACAGCGGCCAAGTTCCACGCACTCTTCACACGTGGGACGACCCAGCAGAGCGACTACAACAGTTTTCAAAAGTTTTTGAAATGAGCCCTTCCCTCCTCTTGCTTCCTCCCAAGGCCTCCCTGTCTCTCAGCTGCAGGGACGCGGACGGAGTTGTGGGGAGCCTGGGCGGGCTGCGTGGGCTTCGCGGAAGAGCACGCGGGCACTCGAGAGTAGGTGAGGGCGCAGAAAAGTTGGAGCCCAATCAGCACGGAGTTGAGCTCCTGCGCCCCAACCTTCAGGTGACCCCGCGCGGCGGCTGCGGCGGCGGCGGCAGCGGCGGCGGCGGCGGCGAACAGAGCCCGCAGCAGCTCGGAGCGCCTCCGGGAGGACAGGAGGCGAGCTCGACAAATCGTCACTGCCATCCGAGCGCCCAACTCAGCGGTCCAGGGCTGAGTGGAGGAAGCTGGAGAGCCGGGACGCCGCGTCTTCCTTGGCCCCCAGAGACGGCGCAGGTTGGGCCGCGCCGCGCCGCGCTCTGTCGTCGTCCCTCCCGCTGCCTGGGAACACTGGAGGTGCGTGGCT
>NW_006431956.1:9039481-9062163 GCF_000325575.1 Pteropus alecto | reverse complement strand
CGGCCGGGGGGCGCGCTGCTCGCCCTGCTCGCGAGCCTGCTGCTGCTGCTGCGCCTGCTCTGGGGCTCCACCGAGGAGCCCGCTCGCCCCAGGTAACCTGCCGGCTGAGCTCGGGGTGACTGTGGGTTCCGTGCACCCCCACTGTGCGCCCCGCGGTGCGCCCCAGGGGCCCCAGCCGCCAATTCGCTCCATTCGGGCATGCAGACTTTTGGCCGCTGCAAGAACGCCAGAACAAGCAGCGGGGGCTTGCAGGTGGGGTGGGCTGGGGACGTCCAGGAGACCCCACTGGGTGAGTGGGAGGTGACAGAGGGGCGACACTTGGACTGTTGTTGTGTCCACCATCTGGGGCGGAGCAGGACCCGCCGGGGTTGAGGGGCCCGGCGTGCGTCGCTGTGGGTGAGGGAGCTGCTGAGAAGTCCCTGCCGTCGGGTTCCGCATCGGTGTCGCGGGCTCTCCATGCCTGTCCTGTGCTTTCCCTTCCTTCCCGCCCTCAGCTCCATCAGACGCCGGGGTTCGGGAGCTGCTGGAGGAGCCGGGGCACGCGGGCAAGTCCCCGCCAGGCAGCGAGCACGGCGCCCAGCTTGCCAGCCAACTCCTCCCCGCGAGTAGTAACAACTTAGTTTTCTTCTTGGCTGTGCAGGCTCCTGATGGAGGAGAGCAGAGAGGCCACGCATGGCACCCACGCCGCGCTGAGGATGCTCAGGAGCCCTGCGACCCTGCCACCGCGCGCCATGAACAGGTACCCACAGCGCCAGGCGGCGATGGGCGCGGCTGCACCCGCGGGACTCTGCTCCGAGTTGTCTGGCTGGGGGAAGATTGAGTAGATTTGTGTGTGCGTATATGTGTGTGTGTGTGCACGCGTGTGTGTGTGTGCACGCGCGTGTGTTTGTGTGTGTGTCTGTGTCTGTGTGTGAGTGAGACAGGAAGGGAGCGGGGATGTGTGTGTACACGGGTGCGTGTAACTCCTCACTTCCTCCATCCCCCCTGTAAAGCCTGTTTCTCCGTGTGGAGGTTCTTAAAACCAAGGGACATCCGAAACACCTGCTCTTAAAAAAAATGGGTGCCGAATTCCCTTCTCGATCACCGTGTGTTGAACCCCCCCGGGAGAAGCAGCTCAGCCGGTCTTTATTGAGGGATTTGGCTGATTTGCCTTCCACCTTTACGCTTTCAAGTGCACCGGTATAAGACTCATGTTCGGGAGAATGGAATTCTGTGCACGATGTTGAGAAGGTTTTTATCTTTAGTGAATGGAGACTTAAAATTGTTCTTTTTCACACACATGAGTAGTTATCCACGTGCAATAATTATTTGGTTTTTATCTTGTGTTCTGATTATAAAAGTAATACATACTTGGTGCAGAAAGTTAGATAATATGAAAAATGTTTAAAAGTAATATTCACTCAAAGTTCTACCACCTAGAGATCATATTCAGGTTTTGGTCTATATTTTTTAGTTTTTCATATATATATTTTTAAAATATACTTAAGATTATACCTTGTAGTTTGTGTTCTGCCTTTTTTCTAAAAGAAAATAGATTTACACATATTAAATTTTGTTCCCCAAAACATTGCTTTTGATTGTTGCTTAATTCGTCATATGAATGTGCCACAATGCATTTAACTTTCCAGTTTTAGACATTTAGACTGTTTCCTGTTTTGCTTTTTGTTTTGGTTGGTTTCCTATTAATAATTCTATTGAGTACATTCTCGTATATAAATCTTCATTTTAAATTCTTCAGGATGGACTGATAGAAGTTGGATTATTAGGTCAAGGAGTAAAGACATTTTAGGTTCTAAGTACATATGGTCAATTGCTTCCTAAGAGAATTGGATAAAATTACATTTCACCAGCAGAAAGTACTGCTTCATACCTCAGCATTGCTATTATTATCGGAATTTTGTATGTTGCAATATAGTTTCCTTTTCTTCTTCTCCATCTTTTGTGAATCCCTTTTCCTCTATGTATTCTTCTGGATATTCTAGGCTCTTGGGCCATCTTAATCTTCTGATTACGTGACTGAAGGCTCCTGTGTGGCTACTGCATGGCCAGAAGAAGGGTTGGGAGCCTGGAAGAAATCTTAAAGTGCAGGAACAGCACTGCTTCTCACAACCCTCCTTTTGGAGGCACTAAAACATCCTGGCGTAGCAAAGCTTTTGAAAATAATAATGGCCTATACTTTTATTTTATGCATGATTGTATAGCCTAGCTTTCCAATGAACTGGGGACATTCCATCTTTTTCCAAGTCCTGGTACTGTTTGTTACACTTTCTGGGGTTCCCCCTTGGGGAAAGTTTTGAAGAATGTGCTAATTAAATTTTCTGGTCCTAAGTCTTTTCTGAGGTAATTCTTTGATGAATTTTCCAGCTTCTTTTGGCATAATTCTTTTCTACTTGACATACTTTTTGAGCTAATATAGGTGATTCATATTTTTTTCTGAATGTGGTACATTTTATTAAGATTGTTTTATTTATATCATTCTGTTGTGTGTTTTAAAACCTTTTGATCCATTTTATATCTCCTTTATCATTTGTGATTTTGATAATTTATGTAGCAGTGGTACAGATTTTAATATATATGACTTGGTTGTGTAAAGAAATTATAATTTCCTTTTTTTGTCCTTTCCTTCTGCCTTCTGGGACGGCTTCTCAAGTTTGTTCTCTACATTATTGAACTATTTTTCTGTAGTTTCTACTCTCCATTTGGCCCTATCTAAAACAATAAGTCTATTACATTTTCATTCTTTATGGTTTTTTTTCCCCTTTTTTCAGCCTGCATCTTAGTTTGCATCTTAGACAGAGCAGCTAAGGAATTTTTAAACTCTTACCTTCCGTTTCTTACTTCATATTTTCTTGAGAAGCAAATGCTTTCTAAAAATTTATTGTTTCTTATTGTAAATAATTTTCAAGAGTAGTATTTTTCTCTGTATCTTTTCTCCCTATAAGTTATAGAAAATTTTCATAAGTTTTATGATTTTGGGGGCTTATTTTTAATTTAGATATTTCCAAATGAGGAGACCACTCTTTGTCCTTGTGCTCATCAGACAGGACACTTTTAGGACTGCTCGTGCTCCCCACTAGGTAGCAATTTCCTTTCTTAAAGAATATAGCACGTGAGAGCCTTAACCATATAGCCCTTAAACAAATATTGTGTTTTTTTTTTAATTGAACTTTTAAAAGCACTGTGGTAAAATACACATAACATAAACTTACCAATTTGAGTTCTTAGAAAAATTGTGCTAAATACGGGTAATAAAATATTTACTCATTTGAGTTGTTAAATCCTGGACCTCACAGCTATTTCCTGCTCCCATGTTTTGACCTCATGCCATCAGAAAATGCGTATATTCCTGGGTGGTCCGAAACCACCTGGATTTCTGCTGCTGCTAGGAGTGGCACATGACCAATGTCACCTGAACTCCAGAGGGCTGTGGTCCTGGGACTGTCCCTATGTCTGCCGCCAACTTTGTGTCCTGAGGTGTGATGACTGACTTCCTTTCTCGTCCTCTTCCGTTCTTTCGGTGTTGCTTTATAATCTCTTATAATAAGAGCACACCCTTAAGAGGGGATAGAAAGAGAGCAGTTTAGACAGTCACCAGGGCCTCAGGAAACAGGTCCTTCTTGCGTGGGAGCAGCCACCTGATTTTCTGGTTAGGGCAGGCCCTCTTTTTACCTGAGGGTAAAGAAGGTAGACATGGAGAGGAAGATCAAAAGCCTCTATTTTTTTTTTTTTTTCCTTCCTTGACCTGCTCTGTTTCAGAGGTGAAATTTTACACTGGCTGCTGGTAATTTCTCCATGTGGTTTTTCATATGCTCTCTTGTTAATAGTATTTCTTCCCCAAATCTGGAAAATTTCTGAAGTGGCTGTGTGTGGTTGTCATTTCATGTAGTCTTGTATACTTTCATAAGAATGTAAATAGTCTGGAAGAGGAAGGATCAGGCACTGTTTCCTCTGTACTGTCTTATACTAAAAGTTGTAATAATATTTTATTTGACATTTTTCTGTTGTCTGTGTTCACACTGGGATCATAACTATGAGCTTCAGAAAATTCAGGATGAGTGTGAATTGTAAATGAAAAAAGGGCCGTGTAGCTCAATAAAACTCTGAAACAGCTGATTTTCATCCTTTCTTCTCCACTCCACCCTCAAAACCGATGAAGGCTATTGAATTTTACTTTCAAAAACAATAAAATTCACTTTCGCGTTTACGTCTTTGCTTGTAGAAGTAATGATACTCTATGTGTCCTGATTTTAAAAATTTAGTACATTTTAAAGTTGTTTCTGAAATAATTTGAAATGAGGCTTTAAATCTTGCAATCTGCCTTTTTTCATACTTTTGGATCTTGGGCCTTAATTACAGCCTTTCTCTTTTAAGGTTTAGAGGGAATTTGCCTCCGTTTCTGCTCTGGTGTCACTCACCTGTCTCCCCGTGTTCCCTGTTTGGAAATGGGTTTCACTGGGCTTTCCAAATTGACATTTCCCCCATCCGTTTGTTCTCTGGTGTCTGTAGCACATCTTCAGCTGCTCTGCCCTGGTGAAAGCTGCAGGACACAATCATCCCAGGAGCTGACCGGAGAGAGGGCTTCAGAACGTAGGCTGCAGTCACTGCTGGGCTCTGGGCACATTGCCACGTGGACAGGAAAGCCAGGATGAGCTTGAAGGACAGGAAGAAATGTTCTGCTCTTTGCTTTGTGGTGTAGGTGGATGAGGGGACCAGGAGTTCACAAAGAAGTGGTGTCTGATTGTCCCAACTCTCGCTTCGGAGGTTAGTGGAGGTGGAATTTTATTTTCTGTTACGCTCATCTAACGCTACTGCTTCTGTGACAGAGCCTCCCTCCACAAGAGGCTGGGTGTTCCTTTTTATGACCTGAGAGGTGACATTTGAAAGACAATACTGTCACACATGAATGTCAAATTGAAGACGGGTCCATCGAAACGTAAATCAAGGTAGCCTTAGCATCGTCTGGCCTTGTGTGTCAATTCATTGTGTCCTTAGTAGACATTTTTCTTGAGCCAACAGGCATTTGGATGAATTTGAAACAACAAAGAAAAGCCTGACTGCCTGGTGAGAGGAATGATTTTTTTTCCCCCCCAGGAGTTATAGAGAAGCACAAACATTTTGAGAGATTAGGTGCTAACAGGAAATGGTGAGAAAAGAGACTTGGGCACAGTGGAAGGGATATGAAGAGAAGAAAAGGGAATAAATATATCTTTTCATCTGCCGGGTGCAGTGATTCTTTTTAGAGCCACTGGTATTAGCTGCTCTGTGGTTTAAGGGTTCAAAGGGTCTAGAACCTGTCATTTGGTGACAGAAAAAGAAGCTCTTTAAAGAGCCATTGATGCTATCAGTAAACTTGAGGAAAGGTTCTTGTGTCTTGATGTCTTATTTTATAGCTCCTTTTCCCATTAAGGAGATGGCTATTGCTATTGTATCTTTATCCGTACACATTTAAGAAGTTAGGTTATCCAGGGCAATTAAATCTATCTTGTCTATACTTTTATGCTTCGAAACTTTATCTTGTTTCATGAAGTACTAAGAATTCTTGGTGCATGCTGTAGATAATCGGTCAATAATTCTTGAGAACATTCATTTTCATGGGCATAATTATTTCTAAAGGTAATTCTATAGGCCATAACCTGTGCTTTCAAAATTATTGTAAAATAATTTCCATTATCTTGTTAGTTATTGTAAAAACACTAGAATTCTCTAACATATAATTTTTAAAGTGTGGTATTCTGAAACACTGAAGTTGTAGGTTATAAAGACTATTCATTTTGCAAATGATTAAAATCTCTCACTGATGGCCAGAATCTCAGATGGAATACAAGTGGCCCACAGGCTGCCTTGGAGGATATATTCAATATTCCATATATTCCTTTTGAGATTCTATCTCACTATTTTCTTTCTCTATGGGATGAAATGTGTGATCCCCAAGCTTTGTGTTTGGAATGTTTCCTTTAATGCTATAGTAGGTATTTTATAATATATTTGATAGTTTGTTATTTCAGGGGAACACAGATATCCTATGTGTTTATATTTGTCAACATAGCTTTACTATTTGCACATTAACTTTGTGGGCACATTTTTATGTTTTTGATTTGGGAATTCATCCAACACTCCCCATTCATTTTGGGGATACCAAAAGCATTCATGTTTTCTGTCTGGGGAATATTATTCATGCAATCGATTGTAGTTCGGTGAGGCCTGTTGCCTTCTCCGTAACTCCACTGTAATCTGGAACCTCACCAGGTTGGGATTTGAGTCCAATGGTACTAGGTTTTGGGGGGTACGCGTTATCATGTCGCATTGCAAGATGGACACACAGTGACTTGTAGATTGTAAAATACCACTAATAGCAAAACCTGATTTTATAGCTTATGTGAGTATATAAAATTTTGTAATTAGAGGGTGACTTAAACCTGGAGGGTTGAAAATTCTTATCTATAATCATTTCTTAAAACAAGAGTATACAATAATAAATAATTTGAATAAGCAGACTTAAAGTCTTATGATATTTGTATGTAGGAGAATTTTTTAAATAAAAAATTTAGAGATTAGTGACCACATATCTCTGTGGTCCATCTTAGAACCTCTGAGCATTGGAAACTTTATAGAAATAACTTTAGATAAATATCAATAAAAAATATGCATGTCCTAAGCAAAAATTCAGTCTTCCTTGGGATTCTGCTGGGCTTTTGCTGGAAGATACATTTTAACCAAGGAAGTATATTCTAAGCTAAGAGTTCTTTCTCCAAATAAAAGATGTGAGTATATAGCATATTAACTACTCAAATATGCAAACCTCAGGCTGGTTTCGTAGAAGAAGTTCTAACAATCTGAAAAAAATCTTGATTTTACAAAATTTTGAATAGTTACTTTTTCTTCGTATTCCTTAAGAGTCGTAATAATAAGACATGTATTACATTTAAAGGATTGGTTTATCTCATCTGTGCTATGAAAACCGTAAAAATCAGGTAAGAGCTGCTGTTTAGAGAGTTTCAAAGGTAGAACTTTCAGATAAGTTTTTTTAAATAAATGTAATTTTATTTCCTGTGACAAATTAATTATTTAAAATAAAACTCATTTAAATAAGTTAACAGATTCAGAGGGGAGACTTCTAGATGGTGGAGTGAGGTTAGTTTCTATACGCAAATGGATCTCTATATGCAAAAATTTAACGTTAGACCCTTACCTCACTCCATGCACAAGAAATTATCTCAACATGGATCATAGACTAAGACCTAAAATCATAAACCTCTATGAAGAAAAGATAGAAATTTTTCATGGCCTTGGACCAGATAAGGCTATAACATTAAAAGTATAATTAATACAAGAAAAAAATCATAAATTATATTTTATCAAAATTAAAAACTTTTGTGCTTCTACATACACCACTAAGAATTTAAAAAGATAAATTCTTATCTTTTTAAAGATGGGGAGAAAATATTTGAAAATCATATAGCAATAAAAGAATTGTATACAGAATATATAAAGAACTCTTACAACTCAGTAACAAGAAGACAAACAATCCAGTTTGAAAATGGGCAGAAGAGTCGAATGGACATTTTACCAAAGAAAATATATAGATGATATAGGTGACTAATAAGCATATGAAAAAAATGTTTAATATCTCTGATCATTAGGAAAAAAACCCATTGAGATAACCACTTCACACCTTTTATGATGGGTTTTCTGGTAACTTTAGCACGTCATGGGGCAGCTCCCTCCCAAGGTTAGGTTCTACTATTGCAGCTCATGACAGTTTTTTGGTATAACCAAAAAAAGGTTTATTATTCACACAGGTAGGGAAGGCCAGAGGTGGAGGAGGGGAGGATGGCTCTCCAGGAAAAGTTCCAGAACAGAGAGAGAGAGAGAGAGAGAGAGAGAGAGAGAGAGAATGTGAGTAGTGAGCACAGGAGTTTTGTAGACTCTTCATGAATCCATGGGTAGCCCTGAGATCTTGAAGCAAAGTTTTACATTTGAGAAATTATTCTTAGAGTAACTAAAAATCAGTATCCCTTTAGCTCCAAGGGTTGTAATTTCTTATTTTTCATTATGGTAAAAGCCACGGGCATTGCCATCCTGAACTCTGTAGAAATCTCCCATTCAAATCACTGTAATGGAGTGGAGCTGGCATCCTATTTAAAAATGTTGACACTGAAATGGAGAAAGTATGTGACCTGTATAGGATTTCAAGCTTGCGTTGCAAACAAATGTTTTCTATGCTTATGATAATGGAGAAAATAAAATGGAATAAGCGTTGCTAAGAGTCACTTAAAATAGAATCAGGAAGCCATCGAGGAAGTGGGGCCTGTGCCGCAGTTCTCAGGACTACTGTTAAGTCGCTCACCTGTTAGAAAACTCAGCTCAAGGCGGAGGTATAAAGATCCTGGAACAACAGCTGCTGCATGGACATATGTGGACTTTACTTTCTCCTTGTAGTTTACGCCTCTCCTATTTGCATGTTGGAACTAACCAATCCCTGTTAACCTAGCCAAACTCCTTCATTTGCATGGAGGACCAAATTAGGAACCACACCTGTTAATGGCACCTCTGTAAAACCTTGCCTTTCTTTCTTCTCTTTGGAGCACAATTTAGGTTGCTACCTGAATCTGTGTCTCCTGGATTGCAACCCTTTTTTGCTCAAATAAATGCTTTCTTTTTTTTTTTTCAGTCCTAAATTTCATTTTTTAAATTTTATTAAGTTTATTGGAGTGACATTGGTTAATAATATAAGTTTCAAGTGTACAATTCTACTTTCAAAAAGAATGTTGACTCTGAGAACTAATTTAAGATCTTCCTTTCCTTGTTGAAAGATTCTCACAGCTATAGGGAGTGTTGAGTCTGTGTTATATAACTGAAAATACCTAAACACGTGTCTTTTATACCAAAGATTGTGATGAGACCAACAGTTGTAGCTTAAAAGAAGCCACCATATCTTCTTCCTACAGAGAGGGACCTCCAATTAGGCAACCTTTAAAACCATCATATTGGGGATAGATAACAGGCTTTGGCAGACAGCTTTCTTATGGTGGCATATAGAATAGACTGTTTGGAGGGTTAGGGCCCTCGGTTTCAGCGGGTCCCATTGTATTATATGACTCAGTATGGGCTCCAGGTCTGAGAAGGAGTGGCAGAATGCGGAGCTGTTATTAAGTAGGAAAGGGAATTCTGCTTGGGTTTTGTAGATCTGTAGGTGAATAGTTTAGAATGAGGAGAAGAGGGACCCTAGTTACAATGTGGTAGAATGTCATAAGACCCAAAAGTCAAGAGTTCAAGGTGCCTAAGGCAGAGAGCAAGGGAGAGATCCATTTGAGAAACCATTGCCCATTTTGTAATTTTAAGAGAGTGTCTTTCAATAGGCCATTTTGTCTGTGTATTAAGATTCTTTATTAAGACTGCTGCCTGTAGACAGTATGAAAAATGGAAATCCAAATGATGCCTTGTTGTAAGATCCGTGGCTCCAACTGAATGGGTCATGTGTGTAAAGATTGGAGTGGATGCTATCTGGGGGCCCAAAAGGAGCTAACACAGTTTCGCTGAGACTTACCTCGGTGATGTTAGTAGTGACATACTGGGAAGGAGAAACCATGTGAATTTTAATCATTGTGAAAGCATAATGATTTCTGCCTGCAGATTGGGGCAGCAGCCCAATAAAATCAATCTGCTAGTTAGAGAAGGGGCATTTGCCCATTGGTATGATCCTTATTGGCCACGATGTTGGGCCAGAACAGAGCACAGAAATCACCTTGGGAGGCAAGGGTTTGGGCTAGAGCCTATGGTATCGGGATGACCTGGTGTCCTGCCCCATGTTTAAGGTTCCAAAGGCCATAATGACCAGGCCCTTAGAACCAAGGGAATGGGGCACTACATGAGTTTACTTAAAAATTTGTGAGCAAGTTGGTCAGTGATGGCTTTAAAATGAGCTTCCTCCATGGGACTTGTAATAGAGGCTGAAATATGAGGGACTTTAATTATATATAATATATGAGTGAGGTCTGAGCAGCAATATATTCCCAATGTGGAAGGCTCTATAAGGAACAATCCTGAATGTGAAATCTATTTTGTACCCGTGGATCAGACCATACAGTGGGTCCATTAGCTACCAACCTGGAGTCTGTAAAAATATGGACAATGAACATATCTTTATTGTGGGAATCCTCCAGTGCCAAAGTGACTGGCCCTTCGTTCCCATCCTTTATCAAGGATGTCTTGGTAATTGGATGGAAAGAAGCAGCTTTCCACGGGTTCTATCACATGTGGTGGTGGGGCTGTTGTCTGTAAAATCAATGGATTCCCTTTCTCCTGGACTCAGGGGACCCTGCAAATGGCCAACAGGGCCAGTCCAGGGGCGATCTTTCTTGGATCCATGGACTTGGGCAAGGAGACTCTAAAAAGCATGAGAATGAGTGGCTAAGGCTTCCACAGTAAAGGAATCACCAGATAGGACTAGTGGCACCATTATCTGGATGGCTTTTTGGGTAGTCTCAAGGGCCTCCATTCATATTGGGCTGCTTTTCTTGTGATTGCCTAAATAGATTTTAATGAAATGTGTAGATAGGGACTATGTTGCTTCTAGAAGCCAAATAGGCAAGTAGATGTTGGGCTTGTTTGAGAGTACTAGGAGTAGGGTTATTCACTAGAGATGGTATGGATCAGCTTTCTGGGGACCAAATGATGCTTCCAAATCAAACCGAGGTAGTGGATCTTTTGGGTGTTCAGTGACCCAACTGGAGTTAGTCAAAGTCTGGACCATGTTACAGTTCGCATGTCATATGCAATAGTTTCATGAGTTTCTCCCCTCAGTAGAATATTGTCAATATAATATTCTGCCATTGATGGGTGCTTGAGAACAGAACAGGACCAGAAGCTCCTGTCTGCATAAGTCATAAGGATATAGCTATACCCTACAAGTAATTTATTCAAGGTATACTGTAGTACCTGATAGGCGAATGCAAATTGTGGCTGTGATGCTGGATAAATGGGAGAGAATAAAACATAGTAGTCAGATCAATAACTCTGAGGATCTACCTCAGGGTTATTTATCATTTCCGTGATGATACAGATGGTCCCCAATCTTATGATGGTCAGACTTACAATTTTTCAACTTTACAGTGGTGTGAAAGCAATATACATTCAGTAGACACTGGCTATAGGCTAAGCTATGATGTTTGTATTTTTGAGTTATAATACTTTTAACTTAGTATGGGTTTATTGGGACATAACTCCATTATAAATTGAGCAGCATCTATATTTACGAGCCTTCTTGTCTAAGGTGTCTCAGTCTCAATTGTTAGGGTTCGAGTTATCTCCTTCAGCCATTTGCTGAAATGCTAGAACACTAAGGAGGACCCATACTCTTTGTTGATGACCTTTATACTGGCTCAAGAGTACGTTAGTTTCCTTGGCATCCTTAGGTGGAGAGGGGGTAAAGCATATTGGGAAGGTTAACATTTGAGTTTTAGCTCCTGGGCACCAAGGGTGAGCCCCTCTGTACCATGAAGATCTGGATTTTTATAGCAGAATCAAGGGCAGACATGGCTGCAAGGTATTTATTGCTCTTGGTGTTCTAATTAACCCTTTCTCCTGCGGGGGGAGAGGGGGGAGTGTGAGCCTCAGCAGGCCACAGAGTGATAGTTGTGCTTCACAGTTCCTGTGGGGCCCTGCTGACACACTGGATTGATGCTGCTGATTTTTTTGTTTTTGTTTTTGTTTTTTGTTCTTTGGTTTTTGATTACTAATCGTGTATTGAGAGCAGTAAGAGGTTCCACGACACCAGATAAACTAGTTCTGAGGTTTTCCCCAAGATAAAGTTTAACAGCTCCAGCTTCTTCAGTGTTTATCAAAATACAAAAGAAAAAAGTAGAGGTCGTCATTTTCGATGGCAAATCTGACCCTTGAGTAAGCTTCATTAGGATTGTGTAGGGGGCAGCACAGACAGGCGGGGGGTGAGACTTAGAGGCTGCGGGCACTAAATTAGTCATCAGTGGAAGTCCAAGTGTAACTACTTGGCAAATGCTTTGCTAGTTCCTTCGAAAGTTAACATAAACTTTGTCATATGACCCAGGAATTCTACTCTTAGATATCTACTCAAGATAAGTAAAAACATATGTCCGTACAAATATACGCATTATATACGAATGTTTATAGCAACATTATTCATAATCAACGAACAATGGAAATAGTCCAAATGTCCATGAATTGGTGAACTGATAAAGAAACTGTGATATATCTATACAGGAAATACTGTTCAGCAATACAAAGGAATGATATATGAATACATGCTCCAACATCCATGAATCTCAAAAATCTCATGCTAAGTGAAAGAAGCCAGACTCGAAATGTTGTGTGAGACAGACATAAAAAGCAGATCAGTGGTCGCATAAGGCTGTGGGTCGGGGTATGGTAGAAATTGAGTCCAAGGGGCCTTTTCACTGTGACGGAACTCTAATACTGGATTGTTGCTATGGTTGTATAAATCTACAAAATTACTAAATATCATTGAATTGGGTGCTTGAACTATTTACGTGCAGGAGGTTTTGTGAAAAGATACATGTTGGCGTTCCTGGTTTTGCTCTGCGTGTAAGCCTTATGCAGCGTATGTGCACGTATGTGGGTGGGTTTCAAAGACAGGAAGCTGGTCAGTATAAGTCATGTGTTGTTGGGATATACAGAAGATTGAAGGAGTTTCGAAGAGCATCAAACATTTAAAGCATCTGCCTAGATAATCTACATCGTTGTCAATAATATAATTAGGTGAGAAATAGACAAAACAGGCAATGTTCCTCATTAACATTCAGATTCTTACATTTTTAAAAAATGTTTTCTGAGCTGTTCAAGTCAGGTTCGAAATGCAGTTTATTTAAAATAGAGGACAATCTCTCAGACGTGAGTGCTTGCGATGTGTCGGGCGTTATGTCAAGCTCAACGAAATCAATACGATTTAGCAATTATTGAGCTGTCACCACGTGCCAGGTTTAGCTGCTTGATATGTGAGACTCCATTTAATTCTCACTGCACAGAACACTGTTCTGTGGGACTCTCAATATTCCCATCTTACAGAGGGAGATATTAAGACCTAAAGGGTTTCGTCACTTGTCCCAGGCCATAGCTGAAAGGGGCAGCCGACTGACTTCCCAGGCGGTGCTCCAGATGGAGAAACAGGGATAAGTCACACTCTGTCCCATGTTCAAAGCAGGTGATCTTTCTGGACATTTAGGGGGCTGTGGAAAAACGACAGCAGGGAGTGTTTGTGAATGACTGAGACTTGCAGGGACAGAGGGCCTCAGGGACATGTGGGGGTGAGCCTGGAAGCCATGTGCCATCTTGGGAGGCAGAGGGCCAGCCCAGAGGGGATCTGTGAACTCTTTCAGACTATGAGGCCTTAGTGAAGTCAGATGTGCAGCAGCTGTGAGGATACAGAACAAACCAAGCCTGGAGAAGGGCTGCAGGAGTCCACAGCCCCGCACTCCAAGGCACTAGTCCAGGCCCCAGGCCATTGTTGGAAAGAAGCCCCCAGAGAGCTCGCCTCAGCGTGGGGTTCTTCCTGTCTGGTTGGATGGGAGATTAGAGCCACCCCAAGCTGTGTGGGCATGCAGAGAGTCTGTGCCAGACCCCCGTGGGCTGGTGCTGTCCTCCAGGGGCCACCTTCAGACAGGAGCCGTCTCAGGTATCAAAGGAAACCACCAACCATGTCAGAGAAAATGCACTGAGACCCCGTTATGCACTTTCCCGAGTTGGAAAGAAGTAGCCCACTCAGACAGCTTACCTCGCCCCAGCCGGATTTAATTACCGTGTGTGTCCCCCCTGAAGTCCTAGGGACGGGCTCCCTGTTCCCACTCACAAGCCATGCTCCTGAGATGGCACTGTGCATTGAGGAAGGTCCAGGGAACCCACACATCTACCACATTCACCATGAATTTCAGTAAGAGCAAGTTTCCTAAGAAAAGAATGAATTTTGTGTCCAAACGATTCTATCCTGACTCACTCAGAAAGGTGATTTTCTTTTCTTTTGAAAATGTTCTTCCCAGCAGTACTGATTCCAGCACAGTCAAAGGTTATTAATGGCTCTATTCATCCATTCAGCGGATATTTACGCTGCAGGAAACCTGTGCTCTTATCTTAGAGCTGGGTACCAGGAGAGGGGATATGCAGATGGTACTAATTTGATTTGAGTGAAAAACAGCCTTCTTTCCTTAGTGAGGCCGTCGCTAAGTTCAGTTCAGCATTTGTGACGAAGTATTCCAAGCCTGTACTCTCCAGATGTTTTCTGAGGCCCCCACTCTGGTCAGCCAGAGGTCCCATATCTGTGACAGTCTGAGTAAGCATCACTCACTGCTCTTAAGGCGTCCCCAGCCTAGAGAGCGACAGGCACCCGTGATGACCATCCAGTGTAACTGCTGTCATGGAAACTCTCAGGCAGGGTGACAGCTCAGGGGATGAGAGCCAGGGAGGCTGGACAGGTAAGGGCACTGGTGTCGAGTCTCGAGGCGTAAGTAGAAATTCCACAAGCAGGCAAAGAGGAAAGTGGACATTTGTGACACGTGCAAAGGCTTGGGGACGTACAAACAAGATGGGTTTGTGAAGTTGAAACACTTTCAGGGTGGCTGGACCTGGAGTGTGAATGGAGGAGTGGTGGACACATGACTGAAAAAGTGTACAAGTGCTAGAAAACAAGAGATGCTCCCGGCTAAATAATTCTGGTGTCATCTCACAGGATGGGGAAACCCACTGAAGGGCTTTCAGGAGGGGTGACACGATGAACTTTGTAGTTTGGACAGTGGACTCTGGGGCTAGTATAAGGCAGACTGAGTTTCAGCCAGGATGGCCATACCAGTTATTCAAGTAGTAGGACAGCTGCAGCCCCAGCCACCCGCCCTTCTCCCAGGGACAGCAGAGGCGTCCACCTGGTTGAGCAGGTGCCTACACGGGGGGTACCTTGCCTGAACCATGGGCCCAATGTCCATTTCTGTGCAGTTAGGATCAGTTGTGACCCTCCTCCTGTGCAGATGATGGATTGAAAGGGGAAGGAGCCTAGAAACCAGTGAGGGGACCATCATGGACAGAAATCAGGACAGGCCTGAGTTAAAACCCACATGATAGGAGCAGATGGGAATTTAAGGAGAAAAATGGGGAGTTTGTACCCTTGTCTTGGTAATTGAACAAAATTGGGGGGATACGGAGGAGCCCGGTCAAGGTCAGGGGTACATTCAATTAAGGACTGTATTAGTCTGCTATGGCTGCTGTAACAAAGAACTACAGGCTGGGTGGCTTAAACAATAGAAATTTATTTTCTCATTAATTTTATTTAGTTCTCGAGGCTAGAAATCTGAGATCAAAGTGTCTTCAGAGTTGGTTCCTCCCGAAGGTTATGAGTGAAGGGTTTGTTCCAAGCCTCCCTCCTTGGCTTGTAGACGGCCATCTTCTCCCTGTGTCATCACATGATCTTCCCTCTGTGCACGTCTGTGTTTCAATTTTCTCTTCATATAAAGACACTAGTCATACGGGATTAGGGCCCTCCCTAACGACCTCATTGTAACTTAAGTACCCCTTCAAAGATCCTATCTCCAAATAAATAACATTCTGAGATACTGGGGGTTAGGACTTCAACATATGAATTTTGGGGGTAGGAGGACACAGTGCAGCCCATAACACGGAGACATAAACAAACTCAGTGAGCAATCTAGTGTCTTCATTCTGAGGACTCATATAATGGGGTTTACCTGTGTTTCCGATGACCTGCATTGGTGTATGTTATTTGTAAGGTAGGAGAGTGACTTTCATGGACGGAATCCTGTGACCTAAGTCGAGTGGCAGATCTTAACATAGTTTTGGAAATTCAGATGTTTTCAAGGTGAATATAATTTCTTTGGCTTTTCATGGCTGATGTCTGGGGGAGACTGAGTGTCAGTGAGTTTATATAGGATACTTCTGGAGTGGTCATAGTCTAGTGCTTGTAGCTCTGGATGGTGTGTGTGTGTGTGTATGTGTGTGTGTGTGTGTCTGCATATGTGTCTGCATATGATGCATTATTTTGACCCAGGAGAAATAAAATTCCTTAAGAGTCAGAGTAGAGTTAGATGAGCCTAAATTCCCCTCTTTCCTCAGCCCATCTGTGTTGATCACCTGAGGCTACCTTAACAAAATACCGCAGATGGGAGGGCTTAAACAATGGGTGTTTATTTCTTGTAGTTCTGAAGGCTTGAAGTCCAAGATCAGGGTATCAGAATGACTGGGTTCTGGTGAGGACTCTCTTCCTGGCTTACAGATAGCAGCCTTCTCACTGTGTCCTCAAATGGGAGAGAGAGGGATAATACAGATGCAGATACAGATACAGATGGTACAGATACAGATGATGCAGATACAGATATAGATATAGATATAGATGATACAAATACAGATGATACAGATGATACAGATACAGATGATACAGGTACACATGATACAGATACAGGTGATACAGGTACAGATACAAATACAGATATTGATACAGATACAAAAATAGAGCAAGAGAGCTTTCTGGTGTCTCTTCTTATAAAGGCACTAATCTCATCGGATCAAGGCCCACCCTCTTGACCTCATCTAACCCTAATTATCTCCCAAAGGCCCTATCTCCAAGACTCTCACATTGGAGTTTAGGGCTTCAGCATGTGGGTTTTGGGGAGGCACAAATGTCCAGTCCATAATAGCATTCTAACTGTGTGGCCTTAGAACATTTACTGTCTTCCCACTACGTCTATCTCTCAAGGTGGTGGGAGGGTAAAAGGAGATAACATAATGCACTCAGAGCCCAGCATAGAGGAGGTATTTGGTCAGTGAGTCTCAGTTTGTCTCAGTAGAACTCTAAAGCAAATTCTGTCTCATTATCATCTGTCCCTGGTGTTCCTGATTATTAATGTTATGTGCTCTCATAAGAATTGAACTTTATATTATAATTTATAAACACTTAAATCCTGTGTACAATTAAAGTATATGGTTTGAGAACTACTATATTCACTATTTTTAAGTCAATTTTTATTGTTTGCTAACTAGTGTATTAAATAGTTAAAAAACCAAAGAACACTGCAGGCATACCTTAGAGATGTTGCTGGTTTGGGTTCAGACCACTGCAATGAAGTGAATAGAGCAATAGAACAAGTCATAGGGTTTTTTTCATTTTGCGGTGCATGTCAAAGTTATGTACACTATACTGTAGTCCTTTAAATGTGCAATTGCATTAAGTCTAAAAATGTATATACCTAATTAAAAAATACTTTATTGCTAAAAAAATGCTAACCATCATCTGAGCCTTCAGCGAGTTGTAATCTTTTTGCTGGTGGAGGGTCTTGCCTTGATGTTGTTGGCTGCTGACCGATCACAGTGGTGATGGCCGCTGAAAGTTGAAGTGGCTGTTTCTTAAAATAAGACAGCTTTACCTATTGTATAACTTCTTACAAAATCAGAGTCAGTCCTCTCAAACCCTGCCACTTCTTTATCAACTAAGCCTATGTAATATTCTAAATCCTTTTTGTAATTTCCACAGTCTTCACAGCATCTCCATCAGGAGTAGATTCCATCTCGAGAAACCACTTTCTTTGCTCATCCATAAGCTGCAGGTCCTCATCAGTGAAAGCTTTATCATATGATTGCGGCAGTTCAATCACATATTCAGGCCACTTTTAACTCTAGTTCTCTGGCTATTTCCATCACATCTGCTGTTACTTCCTTACCTGAAGACTTGAACCCCTCAAAGTTATCCATGAAGGCTGGGGTCAACTTGTGCGAAACTCTTATTCATGTTGATAAGTTGATCTCATCCTATGAATCATGAATTTTCTTAATGGCATCTAAAATGGTGAATCCTGTCTAGAAGATTTTCCATTCTACCTTGCTCAGATCCATTGGAGAAATTACTGTCTATGGCAGCTCTAGCCTTATGAAATGTTTCCCTTAAATAATAAGACTTGAAAGTCAAAATTATTCCTTGATCCATGGACTGCAGAATGAATGTTGTTTTAGCGGGCATGAAAACAGCATTTATCTGGTTGTCCGTCTCCATCAGAGCTCTTGGGTGACCAGGTATAATATTTTGAACAGAGTCTTTTTTTTCTGAGCATAGATGGCTTAAAATATTCAGTAAACCATGTTGTAAACAGCTGTGCTGCCATCCAGGCTTTGTTGTTCATTTATAGAGCACAGGCAGAATAGATTGAGCATAATTCTTAAGGGCCCAAGGATTTTTGGATTGGCAAATGAGCACTGGCTTCAACTTAAAGTCACCAACTACTTTAGCCCTTGAAAAGAGAGTCAGGTTGTCCTTTGAAGCTCTGAAGGCAGGCATGGACCTCTTTCTGGCTATGAAAGTCCTCGATGGCATCTTTTTTTTAATCTAAGGCTGTTTCGTCTACATCGAGAATCTGTTGTTTAGTGTAAGCCCCCTTCATTAATCCTCTTAGCTAAATCTTCTGGATAACTAGCTGCAGCTTCTACATCACCACTTGCTGCTTCACTTTGGACTTTTATGTTGTGGAGTTGGCCTCCTTCCTTAAACCTCATGAACCAGCCTCTGCAAGTTTCCAACTTTTCTTCCGCCTCTTCCTCACCTCTTTCGGCCTGCATAGACCTGAGGGGGGTTACGGCCTTATTCTGAATTAAGCTTTGGTTTAAGGGAGTTGTGGCTGTTTAGATCTTCTGTCAAGACCACTAAAGCTTCCTGCATATTTGCAATAGGCTGTTTCTCTCTCTTATCATTCATGTGTTCACTGGAGTAGCACTTTTAATTTCCTTCGGGAACTTTTCCTTTGCATTCACAGCTTGACCAACCAGTGCGAGAGACCTAGCTTTCAGCCCGTCTCAGCTTCCCACATGCCTTCCCCACTAAGCTTGATCATTTCTACCTTATGATTTCAAGTGAGAAATGTATGACACTTAGATACCATTGTTGGGTTGTCAATCAGTCCAATTTCAATATTGTTGTGTCTCAGGGAATGTGGTTCTCCACAGTATGTGGTTCCCCAAAACTGTTACAACAGTAACATCAAAGATCACTGATCGCAGATCACCGTAACAAATAAAATAATAATGAAGAAGTTTGAAATATTGCCAGAATTATCAAACTGTGACACAAAGACACGAAGTGAGCCAATACTGTTAGAGAAATGTCACCGATAGGCTTGCTCGATGCACGGTTGCCACAAACCTCGAGTTTGTAAAAAACATGGTGGTATCCGTGAAACGCAGTTAAGCTAAGCACAATAGAATGATGTATATCTGTATTAGGCAATTTTTTCTAAAAAAATTTTTATGTGGTTTAGACTAGTGTTAGTGCCTGTCACCCAGTAAGTGCTATCTATGTGTCATCTCAGTACTAAAAGACTTAAGAAAAATAACAATTCTCTGCCCTTTTATTCACCGCCCCTGCAGTAATAACTTCCAACCTCATCAGCTAATTTTCTGTTTAATGTTTACCTCCATATTTCTTAATGATAGGCTTCTACTTTTGTTTCTTGATTTTTTAGAATTTAATGAATTTATAAAGTTGATTTCATTGTTTTATTATCAAATTTTTAAATTTAATTATATATAGAAGCCTATTTATGGCAAAAGTTGATTTAGTCCTCTTATTCCCCAGCCCCCTCACCAAAATGCAGATGTATACCTCTTCACACCTTATTTTTCCCACTTTCTTATTATAGTTTTATTAATTTTTGAATTCTATATTCAGTTTACATTATCATGAGTTTGTATGTATTGTTTACAGCCGGGCTTTTTATTGGACTGTGATTTTATCTTGTTTCTCTCCTTGTGTTTTATTATTATTATTTTTTTTTAGAGCAGTTTTAGATTCACAGCAAAATTGAGAGGAAGGTACAAAGATTTCTCATATTCCTCCTGCTCCTCCCATTCAGAGCCTCCCCCAGCATTGACATCCTACATCAGAGTGGGACATTGGTTACAATTGACAAATGTGACTTGACACGTCATAATCACCCAAACTCCATGCTTTTACATTAGGGGTCACTCTTGGTGTTGTACATTCTCTGGGTTTGGACAAATGTATCATGAAACGTACTTGTCATCATGGAGTATTTTCACTGTCGTAAAAATCCTCCTTGCTCTGGCTATTCATCCCTCCATCCCTACTAACCCCTGGCAACCACTGATCCTTCTGCTATCTCCAAGGTTTTGCCTTTTCCAGACTGTGATATAGTTGAAATCATACAGCATGTAGCCTTTTCAGATTGGCTTCTTTCACTTAGTAACATGCATTTAAGGTTCCTCCACGTCCTTCTGTGGATCGATAGCTCATTGCTTTTTAGCAGTGAATAATATTCCACTGTTGAATGTACCACAGTTTACTAATCCATTCATCTATTGGAAGGCAGTTTGCTGGCTTCCAATTGTGGCAATTAAGAGTAAAGCTACTATAAACATCTATGTGCAAGTTTGGAGTGTGCTTGTTTTTTCTCTTCCTTGCTTAATTTTTGTTTGCTTAGTTTTGTGGAACGCTGTTGTAAATTTTACTCAACATTCTTCAAAGGAGTTGTAAAATCTCACTCAACACAGTCCAACAATCATATAATCTCCATTCAATTTATTTTTCTAGCAAACACCTCTCTTGGATCCTGCCTGCTGTCCTGCTCCAGTTAGGAGTGATCCCTTTCTCAGCCTGCTGCCTCAACATCATACTAGAGTTTCATTTCAGGATCATTCTGGAAATTCTCTTAATCACTCCCTCAAACTGGGGTCCCTGTTTCCTGAATCTCAAACTCCCTTTTTGTACGCTATCCTTGTTTTGGTGAACACCTGATCCAATAGCTTCCTCGGAAAGGGTTCTTGGAAAAAGAACTCTTTGAGACTTTGCATGTCTGAAAATATTAATTCTGCCTTCCCACTTTATGATGGTTAATCTAGGACTGGAATTCTAGGTTGAAAATCACTTTTCCTCAGACTTTTAAAGACTTGCTCAGCTGTCTTCTAGCTTCCATTGTTGTTAAATCTGGTGTCATTCTGCTTGATGATTTATACATTGATTCATATATTCATGAATTTATTCATTCAAAAACTATCTATGGAAGTATTTCTTCACCTACCATGTGCCAAGTGCATTTTTAGGTCTGAGTATCCAAAACAAAACAGATAATAGTTCTGACTTCACAGAGCTTACTTTCCAATCTTTTGTATGCGACCTGTTTTTTATTTTGCCCCACCCCTTTAGGTGATACTCCAGTCTCTTGCTTGGGGATATAATCCTGGCTGTCAGCATTCTGAGCATCACTGAGAGGAGGGTTTAAGGCGTCCCATATCATAGACTTTCACTTAATCATTTTTGTGTATTACTAAAGTACCTCATGCCACCTTCCTTTGTCAGTGATGTTTTCAGGTTTTTAGTTTCTCTGGTTCAATTTCTCAACAGCAGCAATATGTCCTGTCTCTTGCTGGTGGGCAGAAGGGACAGCTAGAGAGGAGGTGAGTCCTTCTGTGTTAACCTACTCTCTAGCATACAGTCCCCTGTTTTTTGAGTTCTTCATGCTTTCCCGTTCCTGTGCCTTTCTGAGATTCCATGGTTAAAACCAGCATGTTTCTTATTGGCACTCTACTATGCAGGCAGGTAGGTTTGACCTTTTTTGCTTTGTGAAGTCAGTTGCAATTCATCCATCTATTCTTTATCTTCCAAAAAATAGTTTAAATCTCTCATTTTCTGTCTTTCCTCCTTATCTCTTTGCTCTTATGAATTTGGATCTATGTTATTCCTTTTAAAAATAATTTCGATGGGAATTTAAAAGGAAGCAGATGCAAATATATGCATTTATTCTACCATGTTTAATCAGAAACTGTTCCATATCTTTCCAAAATTTTAAACTAAATGGATATGCCCTTTTCATGTTAACATATATATAGTTTTAATTTCAAAAGGGATTGTTGGGCTATTCCAAGTTTTTAAAGAGTAACATTTTGTATATTAAATAACAAATTACCTGGTAAGAATATATCTGAAACCATCTCAAAACAGCAGCCCTCGTTTCATTATTATGGTTTTCCTGATGGAGATGAAATAAGATATATATTTTCAACCCAAGGCATACTTTACCCATTCTATAAAGACTGTCCAAAATCTAGAGAAGTATGTATCATGTTAGAATTTGTGCTCAAGGTTGATCTCTTTTATTGAATTATATGTTCTATATTAATTTTAAAATAGATTTTTTTACACAAAATTAAATATTCTCAAAATTTATTGTTCAAGTTAACATTCTTGCTGCAGTAAAATAGATGTTTTATATTGATATAACATCTGAGACTAAAATGATGTTTTTATTATGTTGATAAACACAGTACTACTAGTCTCTTTTGTTGTCACAGAAAATGTCAAAGCTGGCACTAGCTTCTACAGTCAAAATTGTCATCTTATTCTCATATATGTCATTTCAAACAAAGGATGTTGCCCACACAGGACAAACTAAGGACTTCGTAATTACAAATAAAACCAAACATGGAACTAGAGTGTACCATTCTGTTGTCAGTTGGGCTTGCCCTGGGGTCTCACTTTGTGGGAGCTTATTAAGCATGCAGATTGTGGGACCCACTCCCAGAAGCTGTGACTCAGCAGGTGGGGCTCGGGTATCTGCGTGTAGCAAGTGCACCAGAGAATTCTGATCAGATAGTCCTAAGATGATCCCTTGAGAACCCTCGGTCTGAAGGACCCA
>NW_006431956.1:9012427-9036658 GCF_000325575.1 Pteropus alecto | reverse complement strand
CTTGTTTCTCTCCTTGTGTTTTATTATTATTATTTTTTTTTAGAGCAGTTTTAGATTCACAGCAAAATTGAGAGGAAGGTACAAAGATTTCTCATATTCCTCCTGCTCCTCCCATTCAGAGCCTCCCCCAGCATTGACATCCTACATCAGAGTGGGACATTGGTTACAATTGACAAATGTGACTTGACACGTCATAATCACCCAAACTCCATGCTTTTACATTAGGGGTCACTCTTGGTGTTGTACATTCTCTGGGTTTGGACAAATGTATCATGAAACGTACTTGTCATCATGGAGTATTTTCACTGTCGTAAAAATCCTCCTTGCTCTGGCTATTCATCCCTCCATCCCTACTAACCCCTGGCAACCACTGATCCTTCTGCTATCTCCAAGGTTTTGCCTTTTCCAGACTGTGATATAGTTGAAATCATACAGCATGTAGCCTTTTCAGATTGGCTTCTTTCACTTAGTAACATGCGTTTAAGTTTCCTCCACGTCCTTCTGTGGATCGATAGCTCATTGCTTTTTAGCAGTGAATAATATTCCACTGTTGAATGTACCACAGTTTACTAATCCATTCATCTATTGGAAGGCAGTTTGCTGGCTTCCAATTGTGGCAATTAAGAGTAAAGCTACTATAAACATCTATGTGCAAGTTTGGAGTGTGCTTGTTTTTTCTCTTCCTTGCTTAATTTTTGTTTGCTTAGTTTTGTGGAACGCTGTTGTAAATTTTACTCAACATTCTTCAAAGGAGTTGTAAAATCTCACTCAACACAGTCCAACAATCATATAATCTCCATTCAATTTATTTTTCTAGCAAACACCTCTCTTGGATCCTCCCTGCTGTCCTGCTCCAGTTAGGAGTGATCCCTTTCTCAGCCCGCTGCCTCAACATCATGCTAGAGTTTCATTTCAGGATCATTCTGGAAATTCTCTTAATCACTCCCTCAAACTGGGGTCCCTGTTTCCTGAATCTCAAACTCCCTTTTTGTACGCTATCCTTGTTTTGGTGAACACCTGATCCAATAGCTTCCTCGGAAAGGGTTCTTGGAAAAAGAACTCTTTGAGACTTTGCATGTCTGAAAATATTAATTCTGCCTTCCCACTTTATGATGGTTAATCTAGGACTGGAATTCTAGGTTGAAAATCACTTTTCCTCAGACTTTTAAAGACTTGCTCAGCTGTCTTCTAGCTTCCATTGTTGTTAAATCTGGTGTCATTCTGATTGATGATTTATACATTGATTCATATATTCATGAATTTATTCATTCAAAAACTATCTATGGAAGTATTTCTTCACCTACCATGTGCCAAGTGCATTTTTAGGTCTGAGTATCCAAAACAAAACAGATAATAGTTGTGCCGTTCTGAGATTCCATGGTTAAAACCAGCATGTTTCTTATTGGCACTCTACTATGCAGGCAGGTAGGTTTGACCTTTTTTGCTTTGTGAAGTCAGTTGCAATTCATCCATCTATTCTTTATCTTCCAAAAAATAGTTTAAATCTCTCATTTTCTGTCTTTCCTCCTTATCTCTTTGCTCTTATGAATTTGGATCTATGTTATTCCTTTTAAAAATAATTTTGATGGGACTTTAAAAGGAAGCAGATGCAAATATATGTATTTATTCTACCATGTTTAATCAGAAACTGTTCCATATCTTTCCAAAATTTTAAACTAAATGGATATGCCCTTTTCATGTTAACATATATATAGTTTTAATTTCAAAAGGGATTGTTGGGCTATTCCAAGTTTTTAAAGAGTAACATTTTGTATATTAAATAACAAATTACCTGGTAAGAATATATCTGAAACCATCTCAAAACAGCAGCCTATGAATTTGGATCTATGTTATTCCTTTTAAAAATAATTTTGATGGGACTTTAAAAGGAAGCAGATGCAAATATATGTATTTATTCTACCATGTTTAATCAGAAACTGTTCCATATCTTTCCAAAATTTTAAACTAAATGGATATGCCCTTTTCATGTTAACATATATATAGTTTTAATTTCAAAAGGGATTGTTGGGCTATTCCAAGTTTTTAAAGAGTAACATTTTATATATTAAATAACAAATTACTTGGTAAGTCTATATCTGAAAACATCTCAAAACAGCAGCCCTCATTTCATTATTATGGTTTTCCTGATGGAGATGAAATAAGATATATATTTTCAACCCAAGGCATACTTTACCCATTCTATAAAGACTGTCCAAAATCCAGAGAAGTATGTATCATGTTAGAATCTGTGCTCAAGGTTGATCTCTTTTATTGAATTATATGTTCTATATTAATTTTAAAATAGATTTTTTTACACAAAATTAAATATTCTCAAAATTTATTGTTCAAGTTAACATTCTTGCTGCAGTAAAATAGATGTTTTATATTGATATAACATCTGAGACTAAAATGACGTTTTTATTATGTTGATAAACACAGTACTACTAGTCTCTTTTGTTGTCACAGAAAATGTCAAAGCTGGCACTAGCTTCTACAGTCAAAATTGTCATCTTATTCTCATATATGTCATTTCAAACAAAGGATGTTGCCCACACAGGACAAACTGGGGACTTTGTAATTACAAATAAAACCAAACATGGAACTAGAGTGTACCATTCTGTTGTCAGTTGGGCTTGCCCTGGGGTCTCACTTTGTGGGAGCTTATTAAGTATGCAGATTGTGAGACCCACTCCCAGAGGCTGTGACTCAGCAGGTGGGGCTCGGGTATCTGCGTGTAGCAAGTGCACCAGAGAATTCTGATCAGATAGTCCTAAGATGATCCCTTGAGAACCCTAGGTCTGAAGGACCCATGAGATTTTGAGGCATTGTGACAGCATGGCTTAAACAATTCTATTTCATCTTCAGATTTCACGTGACCATTCAGCCAAATATGTGTTCAGCCAAGAGTTCAGACATCTCAGAGCTTTATGACTGGGTGACCCCACTTAGCTTTCTTGAGCAAAACAATTTCTTTATGTGGCATTTTCTCCTCTTTAACATGCTGTTATACACCACTCTAAAATGATTTTATAGTCTTTTAAAAAGATTTTCTTCTGATCATAAAAGTATTGTGAAACCATTATTAAAAAAAACAGAAAAAAACAAAAATTGTAAAAAAAAATGAGAATTACCTATTATCTCACCATTGAAAGACAACTTATTACTTTTTTCATATGGCTGTATTTTCTTCCAGAATACACATATGTGTTTACACACTTAATATAGTTGAGATCATATATCAGCACACACACGAACACAATTTCGCATCTTTTTTTAAATTAATATTGTTAAGAATCTAAACATTTGTTATAAGTATATTTTAAATGACCGTTCTTTTGTCTGAGACTTCCATAGCTGACTCATTCTCTTCTATTTGTTTGTCGTTATTATAATAGAGACCTCTACCTTCCCCACTCTGCTTCTGTAACACTTATCAACATACAATGTATATTTGCTTATTGACTCATCAATTGTCTGTTTCACCCTATAAAATGCAGGCTCCAAAAGGGCAGAAGTTGAAATTTTTTGTTCCCCATCCCCACCCCAACTGTCTTTTATACTCAGCACCCAGAACAGTATCTTGTACATGGTAGATTTTCAGTGTTTGTTGAATGAATAAGTGATTGAATGAATGAACAGTTCATTGAACATATATGCACCCATTATTTTTTTCTAAATTAAATTTAAAAAAAATTTTTTTTGCACCCATACCTTTTTGACTTCACAGATTCTTTTCTCTAGGGTTGAGTTTGGAAAAATAATTACTGTCAACAGATATTAACAATCTTAAAGCTTTGATCTATGTTGATATTTTGTCAATTCTGGAAAGATTATGTCAATTTAGACTCCCACTACTGTAAGAATTCTTATTTTTCATCATACCTTTTTATAAATTATTAGTATGTTTTTATTTTTGTTAGTTCATTGGGTGAAAATGGCATCTCTTTGTTTTAATTTAAATTTCTTTGATTATTAATAGTTGAATGTAATGCTATGTCTTAGAGCTGCAAACTTACAAATAAGTTAATGATGCCCTGTGACTATGCCATTTGAGTTCCACAATTATTAAAGCAAGATTTTTCGTGTGTGTGTGTGTGTGTTTGACAAGTTGATGTAAAAATATGTTGGTGTCATGTTGAGGAAAAGTAGAGTTACTATTTTTTTTCCAGATGTAGAATGTTCGTTAGTGTCTTGAATCATAAGAAGAAGCTGGAAAGTTAGAATATGATCTGTCCCTAGTCTCAAACATCTGCCCCCTTGGATCATTAAACAGTCTTGAAATATGACAACCAATCCGGTGTCCACTTTTTGACAAGCAGAAAAGTGCAATTTTATCCTCTGTGAGCTCATAATACAAAACTGTAGTTGTTGGCTGTATTTTTTCCTGCCAGTGTGTTTTTAGTATAAAGGTCAGAAAGTGACAATAATAACAAGCTTTAAACGCGAGCAGTATTTTGAAGCTTAAATTCATGTGCATTACATCATAACGAGTCACTGTGAACTAACTGGAGCCCCTGTAGAATGGATTCTCAGATTCTCAAAGCAGTGAGCTGAATGGTCCTTTTAAATGTAAACCCCATCATGTCACTGTCTTAGTCACTCCCCATCTGTCTCAGAGCTAAAGCCGAAGTCCTTTCAGTGGCTTAAGAAGCTTGTGATAAAATCTGGCCCCACAGCCTCTCAGACCTCACCTCTTTCAAGCTTCCTTCTCGCTAACTGTGCTCCAGCCACAGAGAACCCCTGCATGTTTCTAGAACATGCTACGCTCTGGTGCCTTTTCTGGAAATGTATCTTGTGTGTGGACCACTGCTCCCCAACCCTCGCCCCAAATATCCACCTAGCCTCTTCCTTCTCTTCATTTAGGCTTTTCCCAAGTTGTCAGCTCAGTGAGGTGTCCCCTTGGTGTCACTTCATTCATTGCCCCTACAGCCCCCACTTCCTCATCTCACTCTGGTTCCTCTTCCCCTGCCTTATTCGTCTCCATACCACCTTCCACCCTACAGCTAACTCAGATTTTGCTTCAGTCATGTTGTCTGTCTCTTCTTGTTCCATAGTAAGCTCCACGTGGGCCAGGATCTCTGCCTGCTTCCTTTACAGCTGCTCCTGGAATAATACCTGGCACATCGTAGAAACCGATTAAATGTTTGTTGAGTTAATTCCTGTTTTACCAGTAAAGGAAACGAGGCACAGAGAATTGAAATGACCTGCCAAACATGACACAGGTAGCTGGTGTAAGGTTTGGGACTTGGGCTGGGAATCTTTCCTCTAGGGATATTTTCATGACAGAAAGGGTCTCAACACTGGATTCTGAATTCCTATTTTTGTTTTCATAGCAGGCTCTGCTCTTCTTCTAGTTTATGCTTTCTTCATTGTAGCCTAGATAGCCTATATATTTCAAAAATCCAAATAAATCTAAATTATGATTCCCCATCCCTCCATTAAACTGAACTGTCATTGTTGACTAAAATGACCACTTTCGAATTGGTGTATAATTATTCTGGTCATACCTTGAGCGATGTGCTTAAAATACCTTTAAAACAGCACTGCAAAGAAATCCCTTTTAGACAAAGATTATAAATGCGCTTTAAAATATATACCCCGACTTTATGTCCTTTATCTTCCATCTCAGGAGGGAATCCGACCTTCAGAACAAGGACCACGAAGATCCTCCCTAATTTGTGTCATTCTGTTAAAATCACGTGTCTTCACCGGCATGGACTCAGGAGGCCACTTGTCCCGGTGATGCCCAGAGCCTTAGGCTTCTTTAGAGGAAGGTGACAGAGTGAGGGAAACCAGGTAACCCTTTCATTTCCCACCCTGTTTTAGTTAGAGATGTGTCTCTTTCATCAATTTGCAATATTAAGCATGCATATTAAATCCTGTTAGTAAAAAAAATGAGGGTTCCACAATAAAAATGTTTGAGGACCATTTGTTTAATCATTTTGCAGCTGAGTCCCAGAGAAGCTACTCACTCAACACATTTCTCTGACTCTCAGTCCAGGCTGCACTAACTCATGGTTTTATAGCCTTTAGCAGAGATTTAAACGTGGGAACCACATGCATAATTGTCACCTGAGCACCTTATTGGAAATGAAAATTCCTGGACCCCACTTCAGAGTGATAGCCTCAGAATCTCAGGGCTGGGTCCCCGGAATCTGCATTTTTAAACAAGCCGTGTTGCACCTCATACACCTCCCTTGTGGCACTCACAGGCTGCCCCCTGGTGTCCGGGTCTCAGGACCCCGAAGCTTGTCACTGTCTACTGCTGGACCTCCTTTTCCCTCCTCTTCCCTTTCTCTTCCCCCACTTCTCCCCACCTTCAGTAATTCTGTGTCACTGGAGGCAAGAGGGAGATACTCCCACTTTTGTAGGTGTGACCCATCCAGTTTTGTACTTTCTTACAAAAGCAAGTTCCTGGAACCTTCTGTGGTTTTTGTCCAGGAGTCAGGAGCATCCAAAAACCCACCAGTCGGACTTCAGGGTCGTCTGAGAGGAGGTCTTCTCAGCAGAAGCTGTGAGTGCACTTGAGGCAGCGATGCAACAAGGGGCAGTTTCATTCATATACCTTGGAGCGGATGGATCATCCGAGAGTAGCATAGAGGTGGGAGGGCTCTCACATCAAGGGGCCTCACGGAACAACGAGCACCAACCAAGTGCCTGCTTCGGATGCTTCCAGCAGTAAATCATCTTTACCGATAAGTAACAGAGCATGTGGCAACAGGGATTTGTGCTTCTCACTTAGCAGGAAGTCCTCAGGTAGCCATCCAGACAGGCGCACCAGCTCCCCAGTGTCATCAGAGGCCCAGGTTCCTTCATCCCTCCTCTCCACCATCTTCAGCATTTGGTTCACACTCTTGAGTCTGCAAATGGTGGCTGCCCCATGGCGTGGTCTGCATTGCACTTGGGAGGAAAAGAGGGATGAGAGCAAAGGGCTTTTTTCTAACGAGGCGTTGCTTTGTAGTTGGAATGGAAATCCTTACCCAAAGATTTCTGCCTGAATCTTTTGCACCATGATTGTCACACGCTTAGTGGGGCTGCAAGGAGGTCTAGAAAGAGAAACGTTCTAGCTTTTTGGCTAGAGGAACGCAAAGGGAAGGGTTTGTTCATGACTTGGAGGCTGTCGCTCCACTGTGTGCCACAAGGGGGCGCCCCTGGTCACATGGAGCAAATATTTTGCATAACCCTATTAACAAGAATGTAGACACCCGGAAGAGGAGGGGAGCCACAGAACAAAGTACAAGATGCTAGGCGAAGCCCCAAACTGTAAAACGTGAGGTACAGATCAAAGTGGAGTAAGTACACAGGAGTACGTGGTGGCCTCGGCAGTGCGCTGAGCGGTGGTACTGGTGTGTCTCTGGAAGGAAAAAGTGGCCGTATAAATGTGGAAGGGGTCGTACATAGCAAGGAAAAAATAGATGTAATCCAAAATATGAAATGTGGATGTAAAGAAACACATCTGCACATCAACAGCAGCGCACCTCTGTGCTCACGCCCGAGGTGTCGGGGTGACCACGAATGGCTCCCCGCGCGCGCCAGGCGGTGGGGACGGCAGTGCGGCTCAGTCCGCAGAAGCCGCGTAGTGTGTTTACGCTCAACTCAGTTCACCTCCGCTCACCTCCCAAGTTCTCGGTGACTGACTTTTGCCCCTGACGCTCTTTTTGCTGAGGGTAGCAGCAGCCTAGCGAACGAACACTCAGTGATCCCCGTATTGCTCGCTTCCTCCGACGTGACCACTCCTTTCTCCTCCAGATGGCTTTTCTCCCCTTGACTCCCGTGATGCCAGCGTTGTCGCTGCTTCTCTTCTTCATTACTGCCTGCCCGTCCTGCCTCGTTGCCCGCCCAGCCCCTTCTCTGGCACTGAGAGACATCCTGCCCTCTGTCCTCCGTGCCTTCACACTTCCTTTCTGTCCCTTTCGCTTCCTCGTCCACCTGGCCGTGTCCTCAGCTCTTCCCTGGAGCCTGGAGCAGCTGCTCCCTCCCCTGGAAAGCTCTCCCAGCTGCCTTCCTTCCACTTTCTAATTCCCCCTCTGCATTTCTCCGGCATCGCTCATAATCATAGTCCAGTAAATCGACTCTTTATTTGCCCATCTCCTGGGGAGACGGAGAGGTCCGTGCGACCAGGGACTGCCTATTATTTTTGTGTCTCCTTCATTTACCGAGTGTCATATCACATATAAGAATATATTTGTCGGATGAATCAATGAATGAATGAATGAGAGTATTAGGTTTTATAACGCACTCTAACTCTACAGAGAAAACAAATCATCACAACAACTAATGACAGGGACAGGGTGTGGGAGAGGAGGGCAGGAAAGATGGCTGCTCACACTCATCCACAGTGAGACAGGTCCAGCTAGACACTTAAAACGTGTTGTTGGCTTTATTATCACATCAGCCTGTGGAATACCTTGTGTTGTAGTATTTAAAAACATGGATAGAGATATTTAGTCACTAGGCTAGTAAGTGAGGAAGGCTAGTAGGGATCATACTAAAGTCAATAGAGCTTAAAATGAAGTCAAAACAATGCCTTGAAAACTCCGACAATAAACAAAATGAGCTCGTTTCTTTTCTTCGTATGAGGAGAAAGACGTTTCACAGGCATCGAGAAAAACCTTCCTACTGTCACCATTCCTCTTTGGGGCCTGCCTTTTGTCCAGACTGACCTCCTAGAGGGTATCTGGCTTTGCCTCCGTGGGGGCAGACAGCAGGAAGATGCCCACACACACCGGCAGCCTCGCCCTTGATTTATAGGCATGATCATGAAGTAGTTCATCCAGAACATTCCTTCCTCGCTGCACGGGCCCCATGTTCCCTGAGCCACCACCACCTGTGGGCCGTACTGTTTCCTACCAGTTTTCCAGCTTCTGCATTGACACCTCACCTAACTTCTCACTGCTTCTCCTTGTGTTTCGTGCCCCACGTTCCTCACTATTGATGTTTTCTTTTCTGTATCATACCCGGATGGGGCTGTGCTGAGCCATCCATCTCTTGGCCAACAAGTATCACATGTCAGTTTCCGCCGAGGTGTTTCTGCAGGATTTCAGCTCAGTGTTGGGGTCTTTGCCACAAGACCTGTGCCTTCCTGGGAAGGAACGAATCTGAAATTGTAGAATTTGCAAGAGCCTCTTAAACTTATCAGACTGCATATTCTAAATATTCTCTTGTAGAAGGCACGTTGCCTCTTACACGAGAGGCACTCATAAGCATTTGAAAAATGCTTGAACGATGAGGCCGACCCTTGTGATGAATGGTATGGAAGCTGGAGCTTCTCAGGCCAAACTCCTTTGGGGGCTGAATTCTGAGTTTCAGTAGAGATTTTGGGAGAGGAAAGACTTCCTTCTGCCTTGCATCGGTATGCTCTGTCACGTCTCGGGGAGACTGCCATGACGGGCTTTCATAAGTCACCTTGTGGTAAGATTTCGGGGTTTTCCTCTTTCTTTCTCAAGCAATAATTGATGTGGTAATAGCTTCTTGAGCACGTGAATTCAGAGGCGGAAAGATAAAGCGCAAGGCAGGGTTGTCCTTTCATAGCAAGCGGATATTTCCTTGAGCCCAAGATACCAGCCTGTTTCAAAAGGCAAAACAGAATTTTGTTGGACTAAAGGGATAAAGAGATCAAGGCAAGTGCAAGGCATCCCCTTATCAACACGCTAAGTGCCCAGTTGTTGTCTGGGTAGGAATGACCTTGACTCCCATTTCCTCTCCTTCGAAAATCCCTCGTCACTCTATCCATGGAGAAAAGGACCCTGTACACCAGGACCTTGGATAAATGCAGGCTCAGCTGCCATCCGTACATGCTTTTACCTGGACTGTCTCCTTGACCTTGATTTATATGAAGGAAATTTCATCTCTTCCTCTAATTACAATACTGTCAAGACAAAGCTGCTGATTTTTCTTCTGTGATTTAACCTCCTGCTTTGATGGTCCATCCCACTGTTGAAGATACCATTTGACTCTTATCGATCGATACAAGTCTCCATAGCTCCGTGTATGAACACCTTTGGTGGCATGGCCTCGGCCTAGAGCCAGGTGTGGTCCCTGGACTGGTGGCGTCAGCATTGCCAGGGAGCCCGTTAGAAATACAGAGTCTCAGGCCTCGCCCTAGACTACTTCAGGAGAGACTCTGGAGTAGAAACCCAAGCCCTCCGCATGACCCTGACACCCACTGGCGTGGGAACCGTCAGCCTGAAGCCCCTGATTCCTAAATGCTCCAGGTCCCAGGAATGAATTGGCACTATACTTTATCAAACTATGGCATTCAACAACTCTCCCTTTTTCTTTTTAAAATCTTCTTTTCAGGCATAGACCTTTATCTGTACTACAAAACAGAGTCTTTAGTGTGAGGATTAGTGAATTTCGTGGAAGAAATTGGGAGCTGACAGGATTTGGGCATAATAGATCATTCTCTTTCACACGTCCCTCCTGACGCCTTACACCTGTAGTGCTGGCAGGCCAGGTGCCACCCCCAGGCCTCTGCGACTCTTTGCCTGAGGGCGCTCTCTGGCTGGCTGAGCCACTTTCCCCGCTTAGAGCTCCCGGGAAGTGTGGGAGAATGGATGGCCCTGGGGGCACCCGAACGTCAACCGGTGACTGACAGAGTTGACTTTAAAACCCCCACTTCTCTTAACACATGGGGAGGGCGATGTCTCTGAGGCTGGTTCTCCACCAGCTCCCAGAACTGTCCAGAGGGTTTTCGCTCCATTCACCAAGCGACCACAGTAGTAACTTGCTTGATAATATGCATTTTATTAGATGGATTTCCTTCTGTGTCTGTTTTCAGCTTTTCTTCTTCAGCCCATTGATGAGGGAGGAGTTCCTGCCCTAAGGTTATGGAGATGACCTGACGCAAAACACCTAACATGGCATAGATGAGATGGACAGCGATTTGTCACATACACTCACAGCCTGAGAGGAAGTCACTGCTGTGAACAAGCAGGGCCTGTGTGTGGGAGGCAGGCTTTGCAGCGTTAAGAGGGTGGGGTACCCACTGATTCTCCAGAGAGGATGTGATTACCTTGTCTGAATAATTCCATAAGCTGGCAGGGAACTAAAGCCCCTACTCTAAAATAGACAGGGACTGTTCCTGGTCCTGTAACAAGGACTCTTTGGCCAGGGGACCCTATCTGTGGGAGCAGAGTGGGGAGGAGAGCTTATAGTTAGGCTATTTGTCCCCCCACCCCCAGTTTTTCCTACATGTCAAGGCACACATAATATTGGGCCTGATTTTAGGCCTTATTCTATAGTATCTCATTCCTCTCCCATCTTACCTGGACTCACCCCTCAAACTGTCTACTCACCCCTCAACTGTCTACTCACATTTGATTCCCTGTCTCATAGTCTGCTTCCATGTAGACATCAAGCATTTCCTGCTATGAGGACACTTATTTATTGGTTAGTCCTGTTTGTAATTTCTGAAAGTCATTTTGTTTTCTGAAACATTCCTAGGTTATTACTCAAGTTTTGACTCTCAAATAACTTGTGGCAAGGTGAGGTGGCTCTTTAAATCACCACTTACTCGTGGTAACACAGGCGAGGTTGTATATTATATCTTTCTAAAAGAAACAGAGAAAATTAATATTTGGTGGATACAAGCGGCAAGTAAAAAATGGAGCTATTGAAATAACTATGAATAAATGGAATGAAAAGAACTCCCATGTTAGACCCGTCAAAGTGTCTGTGTAAGGAAAATCCAATTTTTCTTCTTCTATAATTGACAATAAGGGCAAAATCTTAAAATGAGTACATTAATAGATGACACACAGACAGACAGACACATACACACACCAGGACTGAAATACAGTGCCTGTTACAATGACAATCGGACAAAAGGAGAACTTTGAAATAATGCTATAAATGTCGTTAAGAATAAGGTGTCAGTGTAAAGCATGAGGTGGAGGTGATGGAAAGAATGCTGTCTGCTTTAAAGCACGAAGTTGTGGAGTATGAGAATGACTCTAGCTGGATAAAAGGATCCAAAGAAACTTGTTATATCTCTCTCCTAGATTTTGGATAATCTTGTGATAACTGGCACAGAATAGGTACTCAATTGATACCCGTGATTTCTGCATCAATTTACTGATTTCTAAAGGGCCTAGTAGAATATATGTTGTGTTGTTCCGAAGATAATTTCAGACAAAGATGTGAGATTCTTTTTAAGATTATTGCTTTTGTATTTCAGGATCCATCATGGGGGCTTGAATGCGCTCGATCAAGTGGTCTGTTTTGGTGCTCATAGTACAAAGGGGTGGGAAGAAAATGTCCCTTTCCTGTAAATGTCACTTCGTTCTAGGGATTCTGTCTGCTATTGTATTCTCAGCGGAATAGTAGCAGAAGGGAAAGTAGGAAGATAATGCAAGTAACAACCAAAAAGAGACTAGAAAATGGAGAAAAGCTTTGATGTGTTGAGAAGATGATTCATTCATTTAAAAAGTATATTTGGAGCACGCCACGCTAGGCATGCTGGGAGCCAGTCATGGGGTCTCTGTCCTTGGGGGGAGGTCTGACAGTTTAGTTGGGGGAGGGAAACCATCGCAGAACCCCAGTTATGTGAAGGAAAAGAAAATAGGGGTGCTATCGAAACAAATGACAAGGGAGCTCCCTCTGGAGGATTCGAGACGGTTTCTCTGAGATTATTACAATATGGAAAAAAGGAATGAGCCATCGTAAATACAGTCAGTTTCATAGGCTTCCACTTATTTGCTTTATATGGTTGGAATTTGTGGGATGGCTGCTGCTTCTGGTGAAGTTTCAACATTTCTGTCTAATTACTTGCTCATTTGGCTGCATAACATACCAGGCACATAATTTTTGCTACCAAACACTCTCTAGTGTCGTTGGCTCCGGTACTGCCAAATGAATAGCAGCAGTGTTTTATTAAGAATTGCTCCCATGCACATTTATTTCCTGTTGTGTCGAAAGGGATTTTTTATCATTTTCCAGTCGGGTCTATTCAAAATGAAATTACCGCCGTCCCTCATCTTGTCTAGTCCATATTGTTAGATAATTTCTATATTCTCTACCGTTTTCTGTCCCTTAGCATGCTTACTATTGTTCAATATTTCTTTTTTCCTTTTCTTTTTTTTTTTTTTTTTGAAAATTTTAGCTACATTTAGTGGACTTTAAATGGTGCTGCATCCATATAACCCAGGCATTACAGATAATTTTTGAAGTACTATTGACTGGAAAGACTTAGATACAGCGGTGTCATTAAAGTAGTAGAAGATAAATGGTTGCCCCCGAGAGTCAGTAAAATAGTTTTCTTACAGTCCATTTCACTAAGTGTTTAGAACGTGTATTACCTGATTAATCAATGTGTCGCCAGCCATAACAGCGCCAATGCATTTTCCTCGTTCAGTCTGGGGATGGCGGTAAGGGAGGAGCGGAATTATTTAAGGCCCTGTTTGCCATGGAGTAGCACATTATCCGCTGTTGATGAGGAAAGCGGCCGTTGGCTGCCGTTTGGTAAAGAGAAGATCAGTATTGTGGAAGGACAGAGATGTCTACATTTTGTCTTTCTGACTCGCGGTAATTGCCTCTGACTGGTTAAAGTCAGGGCAATGGAACAACTCTACATTGGGGAAAACACAGAGCACAAATTCAATATTTCAGATATTAAAAATGCTATTTCACAGAGTTTTTGAAATCCTTGACTCTTTCAAATGTGACTTTGTCCCAAAGTTTTCGTTTTAAATTTGTTTTCTTTTTAAATACCAAGTTTTTCCTCCTGTGGCACGGTTTGAAACTGTTTCTGTTGGCTTAAAGATGGTCGTTCTCTTGATGAAAAGCGAAATGAGGGAACTAATATCGTTGTTAGGTGCTTATTGGGGAGGAAAAAGTGTTATTCTACCCTTCTAGGTTCTTGGGCTGGCCTAATAATTAGGTTAACATAAGAAAATCAATTTCTTTAAATTTAATTTTATTAGTTCCAAGTATACAGTACACTGGTTAGACATTTATATAGTTAATGAAACAATCCCCTTAATTGCTTCTTCTCTCCTCTGGTTTTCCACCTCGCCAATGTATTAATGCTGACTGCATTCCCTGTGCCATGTTCCCCATTCCCGTGAAAATCTATCAACTACCAATTTGTACTCCTTTAACCCTTCACCCCATTCTCTCAGTCCCCTCTGGTTGTCACCAGATTGTCCTCTATATTTGTGAATCCCTTTCTGATGAGTTTGTTCTTTTCATTTCTTAGGTTCTGCATATAAGTGAAATAATATGGTATTTCTCTTTCTCTGTCTGACTTATTTTACTCAGCAGAATAACCTCCAGGTCTATCTATGTTGTTGCAAATGGTAAGATTTCATTTTTTTTAATGGCCGAGTAATATTCCATTGTATATATGAACCATAACTTCTTTATCTAATCGTCTGTGGATGGCATTTAGGTTGCTTCCACATCTTAGCTATTATAAATTGTGCTGCTATGAATATTGGGGTGCATAGATCTTTATGAATTATTGTTTTGGTTTTCTTTGGATAAAGACCCACAAGTGCAATTGCTGGATTAAAAGGTAGATCCACTGTTAATTTTTTGAGAAATCTCCAGACTGTTTTTCATAGTGGCCGTACCAATTTGCAATCCCACCAAGAGTGATGAGAGTTCCCTTTTCTCCACATCTTCTCCAATACTTGCTGTTCTTTGATTTATTGATAGCCATTCTGACTGGTGTGAGGTGATAGTTCATTGTGATTTTAATTTGTATTTCTCTGATGATTCATGACCTTGAGCATCTTTTTGTATGTCTGTTGTCCACCTGTATCTCCTCTTTGGAGAAATATCTGTTTAAGTCTTCTGCCAATTTTTAAATTGAATTGTTCGTTTCTTTGTTTTCGAGTTGTATGAGTTCTTTATATATTTTTGGATATTAACCTCTTATGAGATGTATTATCAGCGAATATCTTCTCCCAATCAGTCAGTTGTCTTTTAGTTTTAATTTAGTTGCTGTACAAGGACATTGAGCTGGTCACCCAAAAGGTTATTGAGGTTTACATGCCTCCCTGAGCTAAGGAGAAGGACACACAGGGGTCTGGAACTTCAAAGGGAAGGAAGACAATTCACAGGGAAATGGGAAGGGCAAATGTTTGATAAACAAATGTTTGCATGCCATGCAGAGAAGTCTTTTTGATGTGCAAAGAAGTTATCTTTGGTCATAGTTCTCTTCCTGGTATAGGCGCCCTATCAAAATTCTTTTAGACAGTTAAGGAGGAGGTAAAAAGAAAAACTTTCTGAGTCTTCTGAGTCTTAAAAATAATCAGCCTAAAATCATCCTCATGCTAGAGAGACACATTTTTGGGTGACAAACTTTGCTTCCCTACATGCTCTTACTTTATATAAATAGATCTAACATTGAAATGATCTATATCTATGAAATTATAAATTCTGTAATATTACAATTAATAAAATCTGTAACGTAATCTATAATAGATTCTGCAAAACGTACAAAGGAAATATCTGAAGAGCCTTTATATTTCTCTGCGTGCTTTCTTTATACTTTGGGGACTATATACCTATGAAAAATATCCCCAAAGAAATAAAATTCAATTTAAGACTTGTTCTAACTTTGTATGCATCCTTTTAATTCTTGGATCTTGCTCATTCAGATCTAGTTAATTTGACAGTTTATATATATATGATCTTTTTTGCATACCAAAAGCAAAGATGAATTAAACTACATACAATTTCTATTGTATTAGGGTTTGTCGGAAGTTGGGTTCCCTGGGGAAATAAACACTTGAATATTTAAGGACCTGATTTGGCTCCAGGAGATATTTTTCAGTATCTATTCCCAGGATGACCCTCAGAGAGAGTATTGGGGTTGATCACAGTGATGCAAGTGTTCACATGACTTTCACCAGAATAGAAAGGTGCGCTATCTTTTTTACAAAGCATCAGCATCCTCTGTCTTTGAGATTATAAATTAAAAAAAAAATTAACTATATCATAGTTATCATTTTGAAACCCATTCTTATCTGCTTGGAAAACATATAAGTCTATTTAAGCATTGCCAGGTGGAAAAACTTGTTAAAAATAAAATTCTGATATAAATGCAAATGAAAAAAATGGGGAAGTATTTTATAAAGTTGTATGACTGGATGATCTCAGATTCCAAAACGGTGCTTGGAAAGGCAGAGTGAGAGTATATTATAAAGATGTATGCAAAAGAGTGCCATGGAAATGTAAGAAGGTTGTGAAAAAGGCTTAAAAAATGCAATGAACTGCTGATGTTTTTCAATAGCTGTGTTTTAAGCAAAAAAACAAAAACCAAAAAACCAAAAAACAAAAACAAGAAAGAGATATGCTCATTGCTTGGGGCAGATCGGATTTTGTTCCCAAAGGTGGGGACCTCAGAACTGCTTCATTCCTCTTTGCTTTCCAACTTCCCTTTCAAGATCAATGACCTTCCAATAGGAAACAGAGCACACAGTAGAGAGAGAATGGAAAGCCGGAACAGGTGAAGAGCTAGTCAGAGATCACCTTGTCACTTTAAGTAAATTTAGTTCTCCAGATGTAGACATATCTGCCAGGAGCTATGTGTTCTTTACACGTATAATTGCACACCCACTGGTAATCGCGAAGGAATCACAGAGGAGAGGTGACAGGAAACTAAGAATGGAACACATGTTATTTGGATATTTGGAGGGAGGATAAAGATATATTTTGGAAACCGTAAAGTGGTGAGCTTGACTTATAGTGCTGTGAGCAATTAGAAGGGAAAATGTAACAGCAGGGAACATCATTTATTAGAAAGAAGACACGTCCAGTTAACCTCGTATCTTGTTTTCGAGGGAGGGGCAATGTAGGAATATAAGCCGATGCCCGGTAGGCAAAAGCCCTGGGTTTGCCACTATGAAGTGATTGACTGTGGTTATGTCATATAATCTTTCAGAACTTCAGTTTCTTCATAACATGCAACTTTATCGGAATCATGGGCCCATGTAGTTCGACCCTAAGCTGATATTTAAGGAAGCACGACTCGATATGTGAAAAAAAAGTTACATACTTATTTTCTTTTCTCTTAAAATACATAAAAAAGCCCGATTCAGGATCCTCAGCTATGCTCTTCATATCCCGCTTACTCTTCTCAGTTTTTTCCCCTCCCACCCCCTCGAGAGGCTCAGGGGTGACAAATACTGAAAGAGCGCTCTCACTTCCATGGGGACCGGATGGATGTTTCTCTCCTTTCCTGTGCTCCCTCCTCCCATCTACTCATCCAGACCTCTATTCTTTATTATTTTTGACTGACAACCGATTTATCCAAGTCTTTCCCTTCCAAAACCTTTTAGGTTTTATCTTCTCCTATTAATACTCTGTCAACCCTCTGACTGATGTTTGAAGAGCCCAGGATGGGTCTGCCTGAGACAGCTCTCCTTAAGAGATAGATGGGCTGGGGACAAATGGTGAATTAGGGAAGGCAATTACGGGCTTCTTTTGTCAGCGTGGAAGAGGGAGGGAGTCTGTGATCAATTTCCTTCTTTCAGGGAGCTTTCATTGTGTGCCAGCTGCACACTTGGTCCAGGAGATGCAGCAGGGAGCGTGACAGTCAAAAGCTCTGCCCTCTTGGACAGATAAATAGTGATAAGTCGTCTGAAGGAAATAGAAAGTCAGTGCTGAGGATGGGTGTGGGTCACAGACCTGAGAGTGGGAAGGAACAGTCACTTCGACATTTGAGTTAGTATGTGAAGGACAAGAAACAATGTTAAAGGCAGAGGGAACAGTGAGGACAGAGACCCCGAGCTTGGCACGCTTGAGAAGCAGAAACAATGGAGCACAGAGAGCAAGGAGAAGGCCAAGAGACATCTGGGAAGTCAGATAATGTCATGGGATGAGAGCCTTGGTGATGACTTTGAGTTTGATTCTAGTAATACATGAACTCGCCGAAGGGTTTTGAGCAAGAGCATGAAAGACACATGACTTAAGTTTTTAAAAGATGACTCCGGTAGCTGCATAGAGAATGAATGGCAGCGGGGTGAGAATGGAAGCAGAAAGACTAGTTTGGAGGCCATGGCTCCAGTCCAGACAAGAGATGATGTACCTTGGACTGCAGCGATAGAAGTAGAGATAAAGAGAAGTAAATGGATTTGAGGCAGCATTGCCAAAAGGCTGGACGTAGAAGATAAGAGAAGGTGAGAAATCAAGAAAGATATATTTTTGGCTTGAGCAGGGCATTGCCATCCCCTGAGATGGGGCAGACGGGAGAAAGGAGAAGGAAGTCAAGGGTTATGTTTGGGGTGTGCTGCATTTGACAAAACTATTAGACATCCAAGTGGGACTGTCAGATCAGCATTCGGTCTGTATAAATGAGTCTGGAGCTCAAGGGAGAGGTCAGAGCTGCACATATCATTTTGAAAGTCATCCCCAGAGAGACAGTGTTTAAAGCCAGGAAAGGGGATGAGATCACTTAGCCTTAGAAATAGCTAGAGAAGGAAGATGATCCAGAAGCAAGTTCTAGAGCATTCTAGTATTTAGAAGTTTGGCGGAGGAGTAGAAGCCAGTGGAAGGAGACCAGGAAAGTGTGACATCATGGTTCCAATAAGAGGAGAGTTTTCAGGGAAGAGAGTGGTCAGCTGGGTCAGATGTTGCTGAAAAATTGAGTCAGATCAGAAGAGAGAAGTGTCTGTTGACTCTAAAGCATGGGATGGGGTGTGGAACTAGAGGCGAGCAGTGGCAGCCAGATGTGAGTGGTCTGATGATTAAATAAATTGTCGAGGGAGGGGATGCAGTGATGTTAAAAACTCTTTAGAGGACTGTTGTTTCAAAAGGAGGTAGAAAAATGAGTTGGGAGAGGAAGAAGGATGGTGGAGTCATGGGAAGAACATGTTTGAATGCTTTTAAGAATGATCGGAGAGGAAAGAGAGAGAGACTCTGGTTCTGAAAAAGAAATAAGAGATGAGTGGGTCAGTGACATTCTGAAGAAGGTGTTAAGGGCTGCGATCCAGAGCATGTTGGGGACTATTATTTTTTCGATAGGGGCAGAGACATTTCTTCTGTCCTAACACATGGTAAGATGCACGAGATGGGCACTGTTATGGACTGATTCGTGTCTTCACCAAAATTCGTTTGCCGAAGGCCTAACCCCATTGTGACTGTATTTAGAGACAGGGTCTTTATGGAGGTAATTAAGGTTCAATAAAGTGTTGGGATGGGAGGCTATTGCAATAGGATTGGTCCTTGTGAAAAAAAAAAAGGTCCTTTTATAAAAAGGAAGAGACGCCAGGGAGCTCTCTCCCTCCCCACCTGTGTGCACGCAGAACAAAGGCCATGTGGGGACACAGGGAGGAAGCCAGGGAGAGAGGCCTCGCCAGAAATCAACCCTGATCTTGGACTTCTAGCCTCCAGAACTGTGAGAAATTAATACTCGTTCGAGCCATCTAGTCTGTGGTATTTTGTTATGGCGGCCTGAGCAGACGAGAGGCCCAGAAGCTGGGAGGTTTTAGATATGGTGGAAGACATATAAAAGTGTCGCCCTCTGCAGGCCTGTTTGCTCCATTGCATTTGAGGTTAGGCCATCAGCTGAAAGTGAATGTAGAGATGGGGAGTGTGGAGGTTGGAGCAGAGAAGAGAATGAATAAAAGAACGATTCTGAGAGAAGAAGATGAGATTAAGGAAATGTAGTTTTCCCTAATAAAACTCAGGGTTGCCAGGTATCACTGAATGCCCATTTGAAGTGTGTAGTGAGATCATTCAGCAGAGTCATGTGATTTTTCTGCAGTAGTATCGGGCTGTTCGGGGGCAGGCCCAGATGGCAGACAGCTGGATGGATCCTGGCCTCTGTATTCGCCAGGCAAGGGCAACAGACAGAGGCAAGAGGATTAAGAATGTTTTGGAGGGCCTGAGCTGGCGAAGGAGAGAATTGAAGGTACGGGGCGTGTGTCGGAAGGGCGTCTCAACGAGATCGAGGCCCAGTTGCGAAGAAAATACTAGAATAAATGATCTGGACAAAAAGAATGCACTGAATTAACAGTGATGAATTATATTTATTATCCAAAACTGGTGATAAAAATACTTCACAGGATTAGTCCAAGGATCAAATGAAAATAGATGGTCAACTATAAAGAGAACAAGCAGCCTGGTAAACCAAAGTAATGCAGTTGGTATGTCTTGATTTCCTTAAAGCATCCCATTAGAGCTGTCACTCTTAAGCTGGATTTATGAATGGCCGAATAATTACATCAAAAATGGTTGATTCTGCTTATTTTTAGCTCTCTGCCATCTCCCTTGGCAAAATGGTCAGTACTTTTATGTCAGACAGCCCTTAAGTGAGAAGTTTCAGGTTGGAACACTGGATAAGTAAGGCTTTTTTTTTTTTTTTTCCCCCAGATGCCTATAATGACTAGATGGAAAAGATATCAAAGAACCATAATTTTTATTTCAGGAATCTTAAGCAAAAAGTAACAGGAACTCTGAAGAATATATTCCGTCTGTACTTTGTATATCTGGAATTGCTCAGGCAGGAAGAGAATGAGATAAGACTTGTAAATTCCAAATTACATTCAATTGTATCTAATAAAGAGATTTACAAAGTTAAGAAAATATGTATCATTACTGGGAAAGAAATAAAAGAGTGGAGGGAGGGAAAATATAATAAGTAGTTGAATTAGATGGAAGCATTCATTGCCTAAGGAAAAACCCACAACTGTACCAAAAATTATCATTCTGAATATTATATTGAAATTAAAAAATGCATTCGATTTTGGATAGAATTGAAAAAAAATGTGTTAGATAACAAAATGCTCGCACCGAGTGTGCCTTTATCTCAGCTTCTCCTTGCTTCTCTCATGTTAGTATGCACTTACGTTGATGACAGATCATTCTGGTAAAGTTTTTGTAGATGAAATGACTAAAAGTCCTGTGTATCAGAAAAATGCAGGTTCAAGCTGAAGGAGGACACCCAGATACAGGCATTTTGATGTAGCAGTGGCCGGATTTCCTAGGCATAAATTAAAGACTCGTAGCAGATTGGTCCTTACTCTGGGTCATCCCTGTGCTGGCCTCATTAGGTCATACTTTAGCCCTCGCTTGTTGTCTGACGCTTAATGCAAGAATGTTGGCATCCATGGGTTGGCTCGAGGAGTCCGTTTCAGTCTAAAAGGTGGGGCCAGCTTTAGAGTTGGAATCTCTGCCTTAGGGCTTTTGGTTAGATAACTAATTTTTCTGAGCCCCAGTCAAAATGGGCTGGCTTGGCTGGTGGTAGGTTGGCGGGATAGGGTAAGTCTGCCGGAGGCCTGTGCTGGGGAGGGGAGGTGTTATCCAGAACAATAGGAGCCAAATGTCAATGCTGTGAGGGTGGTCACAGTGATTGCTAACCATGGCCAGGAGCGATCCCCAAGGTGAAACCCAAGAAAGGCGAATCTATCCAGTAGGAAGGGGAGAGAAGTTGAGAATCGAGTAAGCACAGGCACAGACTGGGGAGGCAAAGGGGCCTGAGGCTCAAAAGGATTGCAATTCTCACACTAGACCAGAGGGGGGCTCTCTTTGGTTCTGCTTAAAGGCAACAGGGTTGAGTGTGAAGGCAGAACAAACATTCCTTAAAAGCATTTAAAAAATGCAAATATGTTCGTTGTGAAATTGTGATACATTAAAAACTCATTAGAACTCATTACCATGTGTGATCCTGTGCACAAAGACTTGTTTTCCAGATGAATAGGAAACGGGGCTAGGAATTAAAGAGCAGGAAAGAATATCGTCCAAGGGGGAAGATGCTTTAAAAGAGAACCTGAAATGTCCTGAGAAAGAAGTCCCCTTGCGAATGGGGACAGAGTACATTGGCTCTGCCAAATGTGGATGGAACATTGCAAAGCAAAAAGAAAATATCCAAACCCCCAAAATCCCAAACTAGACAAAGTAGCTCTGATTTAACTAGATTCAGATTATTCCAAATCTTAAGTGAAATAACAACAGTCTGTTTTATCGGTTGGGAAATTGTGGATACGCAGATATGAGATTAATACGCTTTCATGTAATCAAGAGTTCAATTTTGTTGAGTAGGTTTATTGCTCCTGAGTTGCATGAAATGAGACTTGATTGACTGCACTATTCAGAACCCAACACCACCTGCGAGTAATTGTATTTCTTCTTTCTAAGGATTATTATGGTGTGCTGTTTCCTTGTTGAATTTCATGTGTAATTATATCACTCCATTTTGTGATGGATAGGTCTCTATGGCACTCTCATAACCCTTCCTAATTACAATTTACCTAAGCACGGTAAATTTCGTTAGCCAACTCTCTTATACTTTCATTCACCATTAATAAGAACATTTGGACAACACCTTTTTAAATACAGTAAAATCTCAATGAAATAGAATAAGCAGAGACTTGGTTCTCCTGGTTAATCGAATCTTATAATTAGCTAGGGGTCTATTGGAAGATCCTTTTGATTCTAATTCTTTTTGTTTTTTTGTTTTTTTCTACAATTTTATTTTTCTTTTCAGTCTGATCAGCTCCAGAATCTATATTTCCATGGATGAGTTATAATCTTGAAGTACCTAAGGTTCAGTTATCATTTATCTATTCTTCTAATTTTTCAGATTTATTAGGGGGCTAGTAATAGGTAAGAAAGAAGCAATCACATCAGGGACAGACATAGAAACAGCGTGACAGTGAATCAAGGACAAATTCTAGAAGTCGCTTTTGAACAAATTCTAGTTTACGGTTTTTTCATTATTGTCTTAAAGAACATGGGTCATAGAAAAAAAAGTCTTGATCGATAGAGAGATTCTGATGTGCTTCCTGTTAATAGAATAATATAGTTTCCATCTTTGCATTTCAGAATTTTGAAAATCACCATTATCCTGTGACAGAGCTTCTTGCCTCATTTCACATTTATAAAATTGCCACAGTAAGATGAGAAGTTCTACTTGCTATTTTTATTTTATTATGACTTATTCTTCTTTCCATTTTATTTCACATCCAAGGGGCCCCCAAATGTTTGGACTTGATTTCTGAAACATTTCTTAGTACTGATTATTTATTCTGATGAAACTAACCTGAATTCCACAAGTACCCAAATAGCCTTTATAAGATAGGCAAACAGCCACCAGTTTTGAATGTTAAGGCAGTAAATTAGAATTTTGCTCATCGCTCACATGTGTTCAGTGATGAGCTTTCGCAATGTTTATGTTTTTATAGTTTATAATTTCCCCGGAGCCTCCGTATTGAAAACAGCTCCTCCATGTTGGCGCCCAGTCTTGGCATCAGTTTTCATTGCTTCAATTTTTCCTTGTTCTGATGATCAGAAACCATTGTCCCATCCTATTAAACTTAGTTTGTTCATTTCTGTTTTTTTTTTTTTACAGAAGATTCCATAAAATTCTCTATATGAGGCCCCTAGTTTTGAGCCTAATGCTTTCCTGAAAACGACTGTGAAATATGAATTTGTAAAAACGAGCTATTGACCTACAGGTTTAAGAGACTTTTCACTCTCCGATGACTAAACTTACTTTATAACTGTTGTTATTGTTCAAAATATTTAAGTATTTTTAAATCCTTACATGTTATCTAGTGATTGTGTGGCTGTCTCAAATACCACCATGGAGTCTACATGGAATACAGATAAAAGTTATTTTGTCATTAAAATTCTTATCTCAGAATTCACTTCTCCACGTTGTACTGAAGAGAAATTTAGTTGACAGAGAAATTTATTTATTTATTGGTTGGGGCAAAGATCTTTGACTGAGATCGCATAGCTAATATGGACAAACATGGATTTTAACTGACATTTTAGAGACATTTCCAACTTATGTTCATTGACCTTTCTGTAGAAGAGGCTGGCATCCTTCAGCTATAATCCAGTTTGCTCGAACAATGCCCATTGGAGGGCTGTGTTGGACAGATCAAGTGGAGGTGTTAGCATCAGTGGAGGGTATGTGTGTGTTCTCTGTGGCAGAGCTCGGGGGAGGATGAGCTTGTCTGTGACTCAGAAAAGCAGTTATGTTGAATGTTCTCAGTACCATACATCTCTTATATTATTTCCTTTGTTGACCTTTTCATCTGAAAATTAAAAAGCAAGAAGAACAACAATAAACTCTCATTAGCGACATGGTAACTTAGCTCATTTTACTCTTGTAGTTTTTCAAATGGTTTTCTTGCTTTTCCCCTACTAATGCTTCTGGCCATAAGACAGTCCTACATTCCTTGAAGGTCTTATTCTAGACTATTAAGAAAAACATCATCGGGGTGGAAGAACTTGACCCATGACGCTTTTAAGACTTCGTTGCCCAAACTGTGA
>NW_006431956.1:9006564-9012387 GCF_000325575.1 Pteropus alecto | reverse complement strand
CAGGGTTGGCATCGTCTGGGAGCTTGTTAGAAATGCAGACTGTCACAGCCCTCCCCAACCCTAGGTTTCCTGAACCAGAGGCTATATTTCAGTAACTTTCCCAGACAATTCGTAGGTGCATTGTGGTTTGAGAAGCGCTGCTTTAAGAGGCATGCTATGACCATGACAGCCACCGCAAAGACTTCTGAGTACTGCGTAAGTGGGCTCTCTGTTTCAATCGCTTGTACTGAGCATTTTCATGTATTACAAACTTTGTACCAAATCTGTTAAACAAATGGTATTATCCCCATTTTGTGCATGTAGCTGAAATCATGGAGAAGTTAACTAACTTTCTTGGAGCTAAACGTTTAGCATGTAACAGAGTAGGGATCTGAACTGTGTGGTCAGTTTGCCACCAAAGTTTATCCTCTTGATCAGGGTGATCCATTTATTCGATTCAGAAGTGTTCTCAGCACTCTCATTCAGGGTATTAATTTTAATAAAAAGGTAAAGTCATGTCTCTCATACAGATATGAAAATGAATGCTTTTTGAAGATTTTACTTTTAACTCATCAGTGAGGAAACTGGTAAGGTGTTACAACCAGTTCAAAGGAACACACACATTTATAGATCAGGAATATTGAGATGAATGTGAAATGGAGGCGAACTAGCTTTCCCTCTATGGGGAAGAGTTGTCTTTCCACTGGACATAATTCATTTGCATGCCTATAGACATTATTTTGCGTTGCTGTCAGCTAGCTACAATTTATAGAATTGCAAAATAGCTCTGTTAAAGAAAAAAAGTATTCGTGACACTTATTAAAATGGTAGGGTGGACTTTACTTAGTTCTATCCTGATAGGTATAGGGACCACTGCAGTGGTGCAGTAGGGTAGACAGACTGGGCTTAACTCAAGAAAATATGGGCGTGTATAGCTAAGGAGCAGGGTGGGCGTCAGTGGACGGTGTAAAAAAAAAGACAAGATTCAACTAAGTAAATTTTAGAGATCTTAATTGTTTTGATTCAATGATTCATGAATAAGGCAGCATCCTATCTCAGAGATAGAAAGGAGCTTGGAAACGAAAAGGCTTTTAAAGGCAGAAAATGAGTAGGACAAGGACGTTTTCTAATAAAGAGTGCAAAAAGTAGATTATTTCAGGCTTTGGTCACTTTCCCGTGGGGGAAGAAGGGATCTATCAAGCCTATTACCTTATAGTACTGACCAGATAATTCCAGATTGACTGGCTAAAGGTTAGAGGCTGAAACCGCAGTTAGGTTAGGTATTAAGTCTTGGTTTGCTGATGTAGGGCTTAGCACAAGTGACACCATTTTGGGCCTGCTGCTTCTTTTTTAACAAATGGAAAATTACTAAGAGGAAGTATCAAGGGTAAGAAGGGATTTCAGCTAATCTGGCCTGACAAGATTCTCATCGAAGGAAGGCCAGGGTGATCAGATATCATCCGGGGATTGGTGAGGGATGAGGAATTTGGTTGATATCTAGGGTGATCACATGTAGAGGAGGAGGAATTAGGGCGAAACTAACTTAGCAAGCTTCTTGCTAAAACCGGGCTATTAAGTCCATAGCCAAGGATTGGGCCTAGCTGACAAAGAGCACAGAGGAGCCCGACTAGAGTTCAGCCAAGGAGAGAATCTTCGTCAGCTCCTGTAGACTCAGAATCAGGTAACCTAGATGGGGCAGGGGTTATAGACAGCGAATAGCTCACCTTTGGAAGACAAACTTTTCCCTGTGAGGGAATGTAAAGTAGCATCCTGAGTAAGAACACAGACTGTCATGTTTGGGGTCAAACTCCATTCCAGTTCTAACAGACAGACTTTAGGTTTATTCTTTAATCTTACAGTGCCTTATTTTCCTCATCTATAAAATGGACACAGTGCCTACCTTGTGTATTCATTGCAAAGAGTAAATGAGATGGCACCTGTATAAGGTGTTTAAAACAGTGCCTGGCACCTAGTGACCAGCCAGCAGATGTTGTAGTTATCATCTTTATGCTTTATATCAGAATTGTTGCATCAAAGAAGGTAGAGGTTAGTCTTAAAAATATACTAAGTGTAGCTGAAGTTCTCAAATTCAAAGCACCTTAAAGAGAACTCGAATCTTAGCTGTGTGAAATAAGAAAGTAGGGTTGGAAGCGGGTTAAAGGAAAGACTTAGAAATGCAGAGATGAATTCTACCTTGACTCTCCACTTTTGAGCTTCCCTCAGAGCCCCCAAGAATGTCACACTTAAGGATCAGTGAGATGAGACACGGATGCCCCAATGATGATCCCTTGTTTCCTTCCACTCGTTCCCGGTCTGCTCCTTGTTAAAATTTTATCTCTACTCTGCTAAAGACTCCATTTTCTATTTAGAATCCTACTCTTGCCTACCTAGGTTTAAAGTCTTACTGAATCTCCACATCAGACTTGTCCTTTTGGTAACCTTCACTTCAACCTTCTGAAGTGTCAGTGCTTCCTGTTTGCCCCCAGAGAACTCACACCAAACCCAGGCCCCCTTGTTCCCCTTGGGGCAAGCAGCAGAGTGAAGGGGACTGAAACTCAGAAAGCTTGAGACTCTGTTAGGTTCATTACTATGGATCCTTCCTTCAACATTATCATGATGGACAGTGACACTGTTAAGTTTAGGAAAAATTTTGTGCTTCAGTAGATAAATTTGCATTGTTTAGATCACACGCCTCCGAATTATCTGGTTCTGATCCTTTGGGAGCACAGTTACGGTTCTGTAAGTTGTAGTTAACTCAAAGCAACGCAAAACAATTCTTATCTATAAATATGCAAATTATATCCTATCTGGCGGAGGTCTAATTGACTTCCCTGCCCCCACCACCCCACACTAATTTTGCTTCCATTTGCACATTCATCTCAATATTCCCGATCTATAAATATGTCTGTGCTTTGGTTTCTCCTGGTTCCCTCCTTATGAACAAAATAAAATCTTTAATGTGTGTTCATTTTATATCTATAAAAGATTTATGATATTACATTTTTGAAAACTATCAACAATAGTAGGGGACTGGAATACATTACGATAGTAATTTAGTAGTAGAGAACTAGCTAATTATTCTTTGTCAAGGATAACCAAAGGCAGGTAAAAGTTAAGGGAAAGCCAAGTTAGAAGAGATTATTTGCAGAAATTTTTGTGCTTCAGTTGGCTACAATTTTCACTTATGCAGGGTGAAGTTCTATAGAGTCATTTTAAAAGCAGTTTCTATATTTTGAACTAAGTGACATCCACCAAAACACAGATTCATGGTTTCTTGAAATTGATATGATTACAGAAAATAGCCAGCATCTTTTCTGTGAACTCGGCGTGGCAAGCGTGCGTTTGTCTGTCCTCCTCACCAGACTCTTTGTTCCCAGTCAGCAGGGGCACGGTTTTATTTGCCATCCTATCTCCCGCGGCTGCCATTCTCCCTGGTACCTCGGAAATGACCAAACAAGGAGGCAGGCCAGGGTCTGCCCCTCACGTCTGTCGGCACCAAGACTTGGCTTTGTCAGTTCCTGTGTATGATTGGTTTGTCAAAGACTTGGGTTAACCACGCTGATAGGAAGGTGATTTGTAAAACCCGAATATTAATTTGTCAATTAAAGGGAGTCATCAAACTATGCAGTGGGCTGGATGCCTGCCTTCCCCAGGGAAACTACATGGTGGAAAGGGGTAGCAAATTATAATTAGACATTTGCTTGATGAGCTTGCAGTCTGAGCACAGGTGTCTGCTATTGACTCTGTGCAAGAGACAGGCCAGCCTATTACACCTCTCTCAGGGGGGTTTCTGCTGGTGACCAGCCTGTGCTCCCAGCTCATCAGCTCCTCCTGCCAGGAATGGGGAAGGAGTGTGAGAAGTATGTGAAAGAATTCTGATTCTCTGGGCTTTCCATTTTTAGGCTGCATTCCCCATCTGCTTTCTTCAGAGAGAGTAAATTAGTTTTAAGCTTTTCATTGAGATTCACAATCTAGTTTTGCCCCCTTTCTGGCCACTGTAAATAGAATTTGGCTGTTCTTGAAACTCCTTAGTCACCTACAGGCAGATTATTTGGGGAGATGTTTTGCTTGTCTAGGGGACTGATTGCATGATTGCACTAATTAAACGTCATGCTCAGAAGGTGACTTATACTCTGTGTTTAGAGGTCTTTGTGGATACACCCACTAATTACTGATGACATTATTTTGTAGGGATCGAATCCCTTGCTTTTTTTTTTTTTTTTTTTTGCATTATCAGAGTCTTAATTTTTATTATTTTTCAGGAGCCATTGTAGTCTGTAAGCTTCTTGCTATTCTGTGAAATCTTGCCAGGTGCTTTTGCAAAGTGACCGCTTTCAACTCGAGACTGTAAAGGCAGAATTTCTAAAAAGCAGATCATCCACGTAGATAATAATGATAGCAGAAGTGCTTGTTTTTGTGTATGTTTTCCCCCTAATCTTATGAAAGATTTTTTTTTTCTCCCTCTAACATACTGAAGTGATGAAAATATGCCTGAAGGCTTGGTTGCCGGAACCAAACAAACAAATTCTGTAATTAAATAATGAAAGCAGTCGGAATCCATAACATGACTTGCAAGAAATGGAGAAAGAGGAATTTACCATTTAATGGTTAGCAAATTGTCGGTAAAAGATGAGTCATGGTCAGGGATTCCGTGTGTCCAGCTAAGGAGTGTGGAGTGTGTCCTGAGGCTGCTAGGGATCATGGAAGGTCTTAGAACGGGGAGATGACATGATCGAATGTGCACGTGAGGCCACTTACCTTGGGAGCAGTGAAGATGGAATAGAAGGAAAAGAGGTTGGTTGAGATGTTTAGAGAAAACAGGCTCATCAGCTGAGAAGACAAGAGGCCTGAGAAAAGCTCTGGGGAATACTGTAAGGGACCACCAACCAATTGCTTTAAAGTAACAGACAGAAAAAGAAGAACCATGGGAGATACCAATGCTTATGGATTGGTCCAAGAAAGATCCTGCAAAAGGACCCTGATCAGCAGTCAGAGGTGGAAGAACAGAGAGGACTGTGATGGGAACAGGTGTGGAGTGAGTGGTCAGAGGTTCAGATACTTCTGGTGGGGTAAAGGAAGTGGACCGACATATCCTCTGCACTTGGAGATGCTTTCCAAGAATGGTTTCGTGGATTTGTAGGTCGAGGTAAGGGACAGTAGTGGGTTGCAGTTTGAAGGAGGAGCAAGGCATGAGATAGAAGAGAATGAGTCGATTGGTTTGTTTTTGACTTTGAAATGGTAGAGAATTGAGCGTGAAAAGGAGGAGACAGTGCAAGGGAAAAGGTAAAGATTCAGTAAAGAGAAACATGAAGGGAGGGGCCTGGGTCTTAGAGGAGATGGGGACGGATGGGTTGGCAGGCGGCAGGCAGGTGGCTTATCCTTTCGTAAGAGCAGAGATCCTTCTTTCTCTGAGATAGAAAGCAAGGATGGTTTACGGCTAAACATCAGTTCTCATAGGGCAGCGCCGTGTTTTCTGAAATAGGAAGCACGATTAAATAAGTTAGGAAAGCAGAGAGTGGTGAGGACAGCGGAACCGTGAATGTGTAAAGTAGCTATAGAGGGAAATGGGAGAGGGAGGTAGCTGGCGTCATTTAATAGAATTGTCGAGGTGGACAAAAGGCAGAACAAATTGGACACCAGCCCACCACCGACTGTGTGAGTTTTTACCCAGCACTCCTGGTGGGGGTGGGGGAGGTGGTTAGTTATAGGGATGTCCTATTCCAGGGGCTCTATCGCTCCATTATTGTGGATTTGCCAGGTCAGCATGACAAAATGTCAGGGGAACTGGGAACTTAGGGTATTGGCACGATGCGGCAAGCGCTACAGATGAGCAGACAAGCCACC
>NW_006431956.1:8999571-9006510 GCF_000325575.1 Pteropus alecto | reverse complement strand
GGCAGTCAGTCATCTCGGTGATCTGGTCTGGGACACTTCGAGCGCTCGCTTGGTCCACCGAGTCCTCGTAGCTCTTTAAAAGGGTGGCCGTTGTCCCTCCCATGACTTGTCTTGGGATCACTCTCAACCTTAGGGTTTGGCAGATCACACATGGACTGTACCTTTTCTCTTTGTAAGCTGATTCTGGTAAGAAGTTCTTACAAAGGGTTTTCACCAAAGAACTGAAACTAAAAAAATGTGTCAGACTTGACAGATGCAGAAGTCTTCATTTGAACCTGCAAGAGTCTGGCCCCAGGGATTGTGGTTCTTACAGCTTATCTGACAGTCTTCCCGAAACCTGTGCTTTTTCTCCACGAAGACCCAAGTGTTCAGACCGCCAACTTGTGTTAGTTTTTGTGGGGGAAGCGCAGGAATGGGAGCGGGGATCTCCTCACAATTTATATCCTACACTTCATCTACCTGAATGTGAGCTCCAGGCTCAGGTGTACTTCACCTCTGTAGCTTCCTCTACCATTTCAAGTTCTCCTTGACATCCAGTCTTTTTGGTTGGGCCTTTCAAGCTGATCCCCAGTAATCTTTCCTGGGGTTACAAGTCAGCCCACACTTGGTCATGTAGCCAGCTCTTCTTTCCGCCAGGTTGCCTCTGACTCCAGGTGTTCGAAATTCGTACTTTCATCTCAATCAATTTCTCTCTGTCCTCTTAGACTCGTCTGAGAGGTATTCCCAAACTGGAAATGAAGGAGGATTCAAGCTAATGTCCTCATCTGCAGTGGGTGCCAACTTCTCGAACTGGATCTGTCCACTGGTCGTGTCTTCTCTCAACTCAGAACTGAGGAGGTTTCTTCTTTTCCTCTTTCAAGAGCAAATGACCCCCTTGTGGTTCTCCTCGTGGGCTCAGATTCAAGGGTCATCGAGTTCTCACTTACTCACATGACAGAGAGGAGTGGCCATCTAGCCTAACTGGGTGATCCAGCTTGGAAGATCCAGTGCCTTCTCATTCCCCAGCGACTCCTGGCATCTCTTACCTGTCAGGTCTCGAAACATTTTAAAACATGGCAGTTATCGTGTTAATTTGTATTTCTCACTGAATAGCCAATATTGTTGAAAACAACACGGACTGGGAGGTTTATCTAAAGGGCAGTGATGTTAGGTCAGATGCCTAACTCAAACAAATATTTGAAGTTTGTGGCTTCTGCATCTGAATATTTTAACGTTTTTCGAGGAAGGTTTTCGTGACATTGGCATAAAAGAAAGAAAACTATGACGATGCTTTGAAGGAGAAGAGGACAGGCGAGAAAGCAAAGGGGACTCAAGGGACGTCCTTTTCCGCTCCTTTCCCTGTGAAGTGACTTTCCACAGTGAGAGAGTTTTCTCACCCCTGTGGGTATAACGATGACCGGTTTGAGGGAAGACTCCAAGGTGGCGTTTAGAAGAATAAGAGCACAGCCTTTATTTAGTGGCTTCTGTGTGCCAGGCATTTCCATGCAATTTCCCTTTGGCTGCTGTAACAGACTGGCTGGCTTATCAACAACAGACACTTCTTTCTTGCAGTTCTGGAGGCTGGGAAATCCAAGACCATGGCACCTGCAGTTCTGGTGTCTGGTGAGATCTCGATTCCTCATAGAGGGCCACCTTTTCCCTGCAATGTCACAAGGCAGAAGGGGAGCAAGCGCTCTCTCAGGCCGATTTTATAAGGACGCTCATCCCATTCTTGAGGGCTCCCCCTTCATGATCTCATCACCTCCCAAAGGCCCTGCCTCCTAAAACCATCACTTTGGGGCTTACGGTTTTAGTCAATGAATTTAAGGGAACATAAACATTCAACCTATAGCATCCTTATAACTACTTCATTGAGTCAAAATTTAAAAAGGGAAATTAAACCCTTAGGTTCAGAGGCCAAGGTCAGGGAGTGGAGCCCAGATTCAAAGGCTGGTCCTACTGAAACCTAAGACCCTGTTTCTTCCATGACTTTAATTTCTCATTTCCACTTCACCCCCTGATGCTCTCATCTGCTTTCCATAGACCTTCTGTGCTTTTCGGTTGGCCAAAACTGTTTTGACTTTTTAGTAACAAAGATACTCTCCGATTTAAGGAAAGTTTTATGACACTAAATCCTATGGGTGCCTGCTTATCACAGTTTTACAATTCAATATTGCAAAGCCATCATAATTCAAAGCACTGCTGGCTCGGTAATTCACTTCATTAACGGTGCTGCCTGAATAAAATACACAGCCAATTAGAAATAAACAAATCCTTGGAAAGTACGATAATACATTCAGGAGGCACAGAAGGTGAGGTATGGAGACAGAAGGAGGCAGGAGAAGGGAGGTGGCGGGGGAGGGGTGAAATTATATCAGGATAAAGAGGGATTTTATGAGCCCATATGTACTCCGTGCACAGTGCTTTTCTGAGAAATATTGGAGAATTAATTATGAATCTTTCTTGTTTATCCCTTTACCTGTACACCTCCCGCTCCCTCACCTCCCGTATCCAATTTATTTTGAAGCCCTGTCAGTCTTATCTCCAGAACAGATCGCGAATCTGTCAGCTCCTCTTCTGGCTGATAGTGTGGTGCTATCTTCGGTGCACTTCTGTGTCCCGACCTCCCTTCTTTCTGGGCACTCAGGATGGTTGCTGTTTTCTGATTGCCACTTTGCAATCAGGTCAGGCATGCGACTGGTTCTGGCCGGGCTAGAGTGTTCAGATACAAGGTAAGGCCATCCAGTACATTCTTGGAAGCAGGTTGTTGCAGAGCAGGTGCCCCAAGACCAAAGCAGTCTGGATCCCTAAAGTGAGTGCAGCACAGCTGTCCTATAAAGCCCCCCAGACATGCAGTGGGCATGTCAGGAGCAAGAAACGAAGCTTTGTTATGGAGAGCAACTATGAGTTGTTTTTTTACTATGACATCATAGTCTATTCTGTCTCGATTAGTAAAGCAAGGCGCCATCATTTCTCTCCTGGAACTCTGCAGAAACCTCCTCACTTTCCTATCTTGTCTGTAGCCCTACCTCTCCTCATTTCATTTCTCTGCATAGTGAACTTCTTAAAGCATACGTCAAGTCACATCACTCTCCTGCCCCAACGTTCTGTTGCTTCCCCTTCTTATTTGGATAAATTCTAAACATGGCTGACCAGGCTTGTGTGCTCTGCCCACCGCTCACTACTCCAACCACCTTTTAGCCTTTAGCCTTGGGCCCCACCTGCCTTCCTTGAGTTCCTCAAACATTCTGGGCTGCTCCCCATCCTAGGACCTTTGCCTATGCTTTTCCTTCTGCCTGGAATGTTTTCCCCACTCCCCAAAGTTCATCTAGCTCACTCGAATTACCCTTGAGATTGCCACCTAAATGACACTGCCTCAGAGGCCCCCTCAGCATGCAGGGGTCTCCCGTTACACTCCTCCATGGCACTCACTGCTTTTTCGATGACTCTAATCACAGTTCATAATTCTATATTCATTTGTATGGGTTTTGTTTGTTTGTTGTTTGTTTATTTGATAAATATCTTTTTTCCTAGCCAGACTGCAAGCTCCATTAGGGAAAGGGACCATGTCTGTTTTTTCCACAGGGTGCTCCATATCCTAAGCATCCAGCCCATATTAGGTTCTCTTTAGCAGATGCCTTCAGCATGATTAAATAAATGCAATAACAGTAAATCAGAGTTGTATGCATTGCTTTGAAGTCTAAGGAAAGTGAGAGTTGACATTTTTTGAGCATTTACTATGTTAGGCATGGTACCAAGTGGTTTACATTATTTTCTATGTCATGTGTCAATCATGACAATAACACTATGAGGGAAAAACTAGAGATGTGGAAAGGGATGCCTAGAGTGGTTAGCTAGTGGGCAGCCCAACGCCATAACCCATTTCCTTCAACTTGTTTTTTGATTTGGTTTTGTTCCGATTCTAATTTTCCAGGTACATAAATAATAGCAACAGACCCTCTATCACAGCTATATAATAATCAAAGGCCAGATTTACCTTGCGATATTTTTGGAGAGAACTGTGTCTGCATTCTTCCTACCAGAGACAACATTTAAAAAAAAAATAAAGCCTGCTTACATACACAATGATTAAAAATATTAAATAAGTTGTTCATTGTACGTACTAACCTCAAATTATAAAAATATAAAGTCTTCTATAGGGAGTTCTTTTCTCTTTGGCTTTATAGTATGTTTTTTTCTTTGTTCCTTTGTTTACTTAGACCTGTCAGAGGTGAAAATATCAATTTCCTTTTCTACAGAGAAATCCAATAATGGAAGAAAAATCAGACTTCAGTTGGGCACATGTTATCAATTAAGTCCGATTTTTTTTTTAACAATAAACTCATTTTAAATCAATCATTTCTTTAAATCTCTTTCATGGAACAGCACCTATCCGAATGAGAAGTCACTTCAGCTGACAGAGAGATGCACGAATCTGCAGGATGGCTTTAAGACGTTATCTAACAAAACGAAGCGGTGAGTTCTGCTCTTCACATTTGATTTAATTTTAAAATAAGTGTTTCGTATTCAAAATGTTTGACGGCATCTTCAAAAACATTTGAGACTGTGTTTGTGCTCAGGCTTGACCTTGGGCTTGGAGATGCTCCCATGGGTGAGGAGGATAGATGAGGGACAGAACAGTGCAGACCAGGGTTGGGATGCTGGCAGTGGGGACATGCTCATCTGTCCCTGGTCCACTAAAAACTCGGTTTTGCCGGCTTAACTTTTATAGGCCCTCAGTCTTTTTGAGAATCCTACAAGCATTCTGGACCTGCTTTTAGAAAAATACACACTTGTGTGGACTTGCTCATAGTCACAGAAGGGGTGACATATTTACCCCTAGTCCCAGCCGTGGCTCAGGCCCAACTTCCCCATGCCTGCTTTCAATCCTGGATTTTAGAGAGTTCATGACACCATCTTCTCCAGATGGGGGAAAAGGGCATCTAAAAGCTCCTAAGGCTTCAGACATAGAAGAGGCACTGGCGGCCTGAGTTTGATGGCAGCTGCTCTGCCTCACTTGGATCTAAAAGGAGGAGAGTCTGACTGTGCTGGCCGAGGACACAACTGTGGTTCTGCCTGTAACCTCCCTCAAGGGAACTGACCTGGGTTGCATTTCGCCGTGGACTTGACAAAGTTGGAACATTGTTTAGGGTAAGAGGCATATAGCAGATTTCCTCATGCCTGTCTCAAGCAAGAGATGCCCAGTGACCTCCCCTCCTCTGTATTTTTATATTTTTCTCTTTCTCTTCTTGAAAATTCTCTCTCCTCCCTCCCTCCTCCCGCCCCCCTCTCTCTCTCACACACACACACACACACACATATCTTCCTCTTTTAATTTTAAATATAATGTTTGGGAGAGAAAGGGGTTAAAGAGCCTGCCTAAAATGCATTTATTTCCTTCCCTGCCTCTCTCTCTCTTTCTCACACACACATACACACATATCTTCCTCTTTTAATTTTAAATATAGTGTTTGGGAGAGGAAGAGGTTAAAGAGCCTGCCTAAAATGCATTTATTTCCTTCCCTGGGGGTGTGAGTGGTTATACTGGGGGTGTTGAGTTGAGGGGGGGCGGTGGACCAAGGCTGACAACCTGGTCTCATCTCTTTGTAACTGCACCTCTGGGTCATAGACTAATGACATTTGCTAGGAGGAAGAGATCTTATCCACTGAAAGCCCTTTGCAGGCTCTTCCTGGCTCAGGTATTACTAATAGTAAATGGAACCATGGCTGTGTGAGACAGGTGTCCTGGAGAGTGGCACCGAAGCCATCCAACTCTCTGGGTGTAAAAATGCTCCTGCTGTGGGAAGAACCCCATGGACCTCATTTCAAGACCTCACCTACTCTTCTGGGCCACAGGTGCATGTCCAGTGCAGGAAGACAGGACCAGAGAGGCCACAGTTAATGTCCCAGGTACTCTCTGCTTTGTCTGAGCCCCTTGACTGATTGTGTCCTTAAAATTATTAGGAAAGCCTGATACTAGGTGAGATCTCTGTTTTGAGTTAATCTGGGGTGATGGTCCAGTCCTGTATGTCTGCTCAGTTTATTCCAAAAGGATAGTTCTAACATTATTTTTGTTTTCTTTAAATTCCAACTGACAGTCCTTGGCTCCCTAGAGAAATCTACTGTGACGAGGACCTTCCATTTGCCACATCCGATCCCTATGTCTCTTCGCTATAGTTTAATCTGTCTTTCTTGGCTCCGGGATGCCAAACTATGAGGACTTCATCTGTAGGCTGCTTGCTTCTTTGTCATCTGGTTTCCTTTGGACTTGACCCAGAGGAGAGCCCTAGATATTGATCGGAAAGAGGGAGGAAGGAAGAGAAGCTTCTCGTGGTGTTGCTGCAGGTTAATTACATCCTCGACCGCAGGAAAGCATTTCATCCTGAATGAAGGCCTTGACTTTTGTTATGACTCTTCCCTCCCCTCCCCTCCCTTGGACTCTTCAGCTTAGAGATAAACTGTCATTAGTCCCCTGATATTGTACTTGGATTTCCTTACATTTGGCCTAGGACTTGGGACAAGTCTCTTCTTTAAGGTTTTCTTAAATGACAGAGTTTGGGAGGGCCATCATTCCTGCCAGGACCTTCGCACACCACAGATTGGCTAGAATGAACACCTGCAAATGCTTCTCTTCTTGAGTGAGAAATTCATTGAATTTTGGGGTAAACCTGAAGTAGCTCAAGCATTATAGATGGCACCACACGTACCTTTTGATGGTGTTGGAGCCATTGTTTGGTATATTTGCTGAATTCTTTCTGAAACTTTTCTCAAGAGACTCGAGTTCCAAACCTCTTGCATACCCCTCCATGCCTCAGATAAATGGCACTACACCTCGTGAAAAGCAGAACTTGGGAAAACTGGTCTTTGCTTCACTGTCCCCTGTGACGAGGTAGTTGTATTCCTTGCCCAACTTGTGAATCAGTGTGTGGAAGTTGCTGTGGCTGTGCCTTTTTCTTCCTT
>NW_006431956.1:8930645-8999558 GCF_000325575.1 Pteropus alecto | reverse complement strand
ACATAAACTAGTTTTGCTCCCCAAAGTGACAAAAGTCCTCACCAGAAGGATGATCGTGGCCGTGCATCGGAACAAAGCACTCGAGTCAGCATGGGGGGAAATTCTTTCATGATGGAAGGTATTCTTTTTCAAGGCAGAGAATTTTACAACTCTTTTATGGGCATCAGCAAAATGGTTAACTGCGGTATGCTAATGAGAATGCCTGTGCACATGCTCACGTGTTCACGCTCTCACTTTTTTCCTGTTGTTTTGTATTTGGGGCTGAGACCTTTTCTCAGCTCTTCTTTAGGGGGATGCCTTTCCATTACGTGCACGATTTTCAGCTAGCTTCTGTAATTAGCCTGCACTGCTATTCTGTTCTGCAAAGGTCCAGAGAGAGCAGGTGGGAATTGCCCACCATTGTGAAAGTGTTCTTTTGCACACAGACTAATTTTTTCAGTCGTATTGTCTGTTGTCAGGAATTGGGTGTTCTGCAGCTAGTGCCATTGCAGATTTACGGGGGACAATCAGGAGAGCTATGCAGCGTGTGGTGATAAAAAGTCATTTTATTTTCTTAGGAATAATTATTTAGCTCTATTTTTGTCATGGTCTGTTGCAGTCTTAGAAATTTCTCTTTGTTCAGCCAATTTGTCCCTTTCAGGTTTCTAAAATCAAATTTAGGAAGACGAAATTGTAGTGGGAGGGTAACCAGTGCTCTTTTTCTCCACTGGTCTTGACTATATTTTTGAATAAAAGAAAATTAAACAGTTGCCATTCCGAGAATGGGTGGGATAAGATACTGTCCATCACAAGTCTTTATTCTCTGTTTAAAACCATAAACTCCAAAGAGCTTATTCAGGGTTTTCTCCCTGGTGCCTAAAACAGGCTCAGTGAATAGTAGTTGCTCAGTAAAATTTGTCGAATAAACTTATGAATGAATAAATATCCTTCTTAAGTCTTCGAAGCATTTCTTCTACCATCTCTAATTTCTAACTCTTAAAAAATTATCTTGAATTCCATAAACGTCAACTCCTTTTTGAAATCAATTTTTAACTTCTCTGACTCTTTTTCTTCCTTTGAATCTTCAGGGTTTTTTTTTCTCTACCTTATGTTCTTTTCTCCCTGAATGTTCTTGTGGATTTCTTCAGCCCAGCCCTTTTCACCAGGTTATCTCCCAGTTAAAATATTATACTGTACTAAAAATGCTACATAGCCACCTTAGTACTACTAGTTTGCTTATTTTTCAGTATTGCAAAGATCATTTGTAAGCTTTTCTGCTTATATTTTTTGAAAAATGATAGTCGTATAGATAACCAAGCTGTCCACCTTAGTCCACATTGCTTTTGACCAATGAACTGATTTTTCTAAGAGCAGATGCTTCCTGGGGGCTGGCCTAGGAAATCAACTCATTTCTCCCTCACCTGTTTTTTTCTGCCTCTGTGGCTGTGCCTTTTTCTTCCTTGTATTTCTCTTTCATTTTTCCCAGATGATCCTGGATCCTCCCCAAATTTGTATTTATACTTGTTCAGTTTCTGCCATTTGGTCAGGGTAGATGAACTGCTCTAGCAAAATCTCCCAGAATGCAATGTTATAACACAAAATTTTACTCTCTCTTATACAACATTCAATATAGATATTCATTCTTGATTAGGCAACTCTCCCCTGAGTATTGACTTACGAATTCTGGCTCCTACCATCTTCCTGTGTAGCCACGTTCAACAGATGATCACAGGCTTGCTGCCGAAGGTAAAGATGCTATGGAGAAAGTATATACAGCTTGAAGGGGACACACATTACCTCCATTGTCTGGGACTGACGCATCTAGATGTTTAGGGCTGTGTGACTGGTTTTGGTGAATAGAATGTTGCCATGTGATTGGCACTGGGGAATGTAGTGTGTGGCTGAGAGGCTGCTTGCAGCAGCAATTGCATGCTCTGAAAGGAAGCATCAATCAGTGGTGACAATCAGTGGTGATCAACCAGATACTTCTGCCACGTATATATTGAGTAACTCTACCAATCTGATCGTTCTATTGACTGTAGGCCCCTGAGGTGTTTCTTAAAGGTGGGAAACACGTTTTTTTGTTTTTTGTTTTTTTAAATAATAGCAATCTTATATCATTTAAACACTAGAGTAATTACAATAGTGTCTCTAGTGAAAGGAAATTATTTAGAGATCTTCTCAAGAATGGAGTGTAAGCCATTGTAGTATAAACTTCCTTAGTGCAACCACTAAGACATCAAAGAGTCACTTGCATCGAGATAACTTCTTTTGGTAAGATTCAAATTCTCATAATTAAGATTTGGAAAATTGCTTTCGCGTAGACTTGAACTGTGTACTACTTGGTGAGTGTGTATGTTCAATGAGCTGCTTTGCGTAGTGCCATAATAGACTTTTTTTGAAAGGTAATATCTTAATGGGGTACCATAAAGATGCCAGTTAGAAGGCACCCTTTTTCAGGTTAAAAGGCAAAGGAAATTGAAAACTGGCCCTACATGTTCTTCGCTACTTATTATCTTGGAGAGTACAACGTGGCCTGAATTGCAGCTTGAAAAGAAAAGATAAAAATTAGATCAAACTTCAGAAAACCCAAATGTGAGCATATCACTTGACAGCCTGCGAACTAAGCAGGTATTCCTAAGTTTCAACTTGTCTGTCAAGAAAAACAATTTTTGGTCATATATAAGATTTTCTTGACATCTAATGATATATGAGTTGTTTCTACTCAGCTCTATATCTATAGTGCTTTTATTGCTTCTGAGAGTGATATCCATATTTTTGTCTGTCTTCTCACCTCAGACCTCTTAACTTGCCTTTTTCAATCAGCTTTTAAGGGCTCCAAAATCTGGCTTTCCTTCCTTTCCTTGGTATAGAGCTCAGAAAGAAGTTAACACAAAATAGCCACCCACACCGACATGGTACATTCTTAATATCCTGGGCAATTTCTCCTGGTACCCAGAGCAGTTGGCCGTGTTTGCTGACATAAAATTTTAAGTTGAGGCAGATGAGTTAATATCAAGGCTATGACTGCCTGGTACCCAGAGCAGTTGGCCGTGTTTGCTGACAAAATTTTAAGTTGGGGCAGATGAGTTAATATCAAGGCTGTGACTGAATATTCTCTCTCTCTCTCTCTCTGTCTCCCCCCTCCCCCATTTATGCTAAACAAAAATAAGCCCAAATCTATTAAAAGGTGGTTTAACCATCATTCTGTATCTCAAAGAATACATTTAAAAAATAATCATAGAATCTAAGAACTTGAAAGAATAGTCTCTTAAATTCTTTTAATCCATATCCTTTTTTCTGTTCTTCTCATGAACATGTATGACTTTTATTTTTCTTAAAAAAATTTAATTCCCTCAGTTAAAAGATAAAAAAAGGGATTTTGACGTGTTCAAAGTCAGACAACCAGTTAGTGGGAAGGTGAGAAATAATATTTTTGTGTGTATGGTTGTTGATGTTGCAAAATAACCAGCATAATCCTAATCTGAATTTCTTAATTAATACTTGGTAAGAGTTGCTTACTATCATTTTTTTATTATGCTGCAAGGCTGAGGTAGTGTATTAGATTGTGACTGTTTGTCAGTGGAAACGAAACTGCATTTTCCCTCAGGAAAACTGAAACATTGACTTTCTAGTTATGCTACAATGTCTATTATATATTCATGTCAGAAAGCTTTCTCACACTTGCTCAAATAACTACTTATATGAAAGACACCTTTAATAGAAAGACAATGACAATATAAATAATCTCATATATTTAAAGTCATTAAGAAATAATTGGAATTATTTGCTATTTTAGAAGTGGTACAGAGAAAGAAAGTAGATCTGTTACTTTTGTTCAACATTTCCAAATATAGCAGGTAATGTTAAAGGTCTCTAGTTTAATTATTACTTGTGGTAGCCAGACGTCCAAGATGGCACCCAGTGATCCTCTCCTGTTAACCACGTGCTCCCTGCTACCTCACTGAAGGGGCCTGCTCTGTGTAACCAGTACGATAGTGCAGAAATAACCAAGTGTGACTTCGAAGGCCAGGTCGTAAAAGTGTTTGATAGTTCTGCCTTGCTGTAGTTTGGATTTCTCGCTCTGGGGTAAGCTGGTTACCATGCTGTGAGGACATGGAGAGTTCCACATGACAAGGATCTAAGGTCTCCCTTCAGTAGTTAGTACCAACTTGTCAGCCTCATAAGTGACTCTCCTTGGAGGTAGATTTTTCTCGATTTTGCATTCTAATGAGAGCTGCTAGATAAAAACCACCCAGCTAAGCTGCTTGTAAATTTCTGACCAACAGAAATTATATAATAGTAAATGTTTTTTGTTGTTTTAAGCCACTAAATTTTGCAGTAAATTTATTATATAGACATAGATAACTAATTGACTATTCAATTCCTAATCCTTTACATTATAATAATTATTTTTACCAAAAGTATCAATAGTGATAATAACAACCGTTTTTGTGAGCCTAGTGTATCTGAGATCATTTAGATGCATCTATAATCTTCACAATATTTTTTCAGAGTAGGTTTCATTATTCTAATTCCACAAGTGAACTAACTGAGCTCAGAGGGTTTAAATGGCTTGCAGCACACCAGACAGTTACAAATGGCAGAGCCAGGATTTGGACGAAATTCTGACTGTTTTCTTTTCACTCTGTGGTACCATTCTTAACAGGAGCAGAATTACAAGTCACAAATAGAAGAAGAGAAAGACATTGACTTTATAATGTGAAGCTACTCAAAAGTGATCCATCTCCAAAACATTATATACTTTCTTCACTTTTTTGTTATTTATTTCACTTAAGTTTTGCTAATGTAAATATACCTAGGTAGCGTTAGCTTGTACTGCAGTTACCCTGCTTGCAACTTGAGGATCAGTTGGCTTCTCTTGATAAGTTCATGGCTGATGGCTAATTATTGTCGTAGTTCAAAAGTAATATTTGAAACCTTTGGATGTTTTTATGTGCTAATTGCATGTTAAATTTTAGCTTCAGAAACACACAGTAACTTTATGTGCCCAGCACTATGACAGTCACAGGAACAGTTATTCTCATCTTGAAGGTGTGCCTCAGACTCACTGAGAGCATTTTCAAAGTATGCATGGTTGGGAACAGGTTGAGAACTCTTGCACAAGATAAAAAAAATGATAAAAAAATTATTTCTACCTTTTTAGCAGCTGGCAGTGTGTAGAGTCAAATGTTCACAACACATCCACTTCTCCTTCTCACTCTTCTTTGCAAATTCTTCGTCTTCCCCTACCTTCGATACCATGGTGTCCTAGAACTCAGTCCTTGGGCCTCATTTCTCTTCATTCTCAGTCCTCAAGGACCTTGTTTAGTCTCATGAATTGAAATACCCCTACATACATGATTCCCAAATTTGTATTTTCTGCCTGAACCTCTTCCCAGATTTTTATGCACCTCGGCCCAGTCAGCACTTCCTGGGATGTCTGTAAGGAATCTCCAACTTAACACATGTCCCGGGATCTTCTGGACTTCCCCCTAAACTTTGTCCTCTAGTGCTTTTCCCTGCCCAGTTAATAGCCAGTCTGTCCTTCTCATGATCAGGCCTAAATACTTAGAGTTGTCCTTGACTCCTCTCTTTTTAGCCATTTCATGATCCGTCATTAAAGCTCACTTTTTGCATATCCGGAAGCTGATCATTTCTTACGAACTCTACACTTCCATCCTGGTCCAAGCCATCTTTTTCCACTTCTAGATTGTGGCAGACATCTTTAATTGATCTCTTGGCTTCTGCCCTGCTCTCTTAGAAACTATTCTCAATAAGGCAGACAGAGGGAACCTTTTTTAAATGTAAGTCAAATCAAGTCAGTTCTCTGGTTCAGTGTCTTCTCACTTCACTCAAAATAAAAGACAAAATTCTTTTAGGAGCCCACAAGGCCATTATAGGCACTTCTTAAATATACATGTAATGTATTGCCAATAACAGCACAAAGGGGGTAGGTGTGAGCAAAGCTGTATCAGGCTAAAGAAATGACAGATGGTAAAGTAGTATGACAATATGTAGTTGGGTTTATATCATTAATAGGTATAATATTGTATAACAAAAATTCCACAAAAAGGGGGAAAAAGGATAAAGCTACATAAGAGTAATATTTCTATATATCAGTGCACTTAAACTAGTCTAAATTGGAAGTTGATTCTGATAAATTTAGATGTATATGGTAGATCTTAGAGCAATCACTAAAAAGTGTAGTTAACATTATTAAAGTCATTAAAATGCTACATTAGAAAACATTCACTTAAGGCAAAAGAAAGGTGTAAAAGAGAGATAGAGGAACGAAAATACATGCTACATGTAAAAAAGAAGTAAAATGACAGGTGAATCTAACTATAGTAATAGTAACATTAAATATGAATAGATTAAATCATGTAATGATAGAGGAACGAAAATACATGCTACATGTAAAAAAAAGTAAAATGACAGAGGTGAATCTAACTATAGTAACAGTAACATTAAATATGAATAGATTAAATCATGTAACCAAAAGGCAGAGATTGTCAGACTGGATTTAAAAACATGATCTGACAATATGGTATCTACAGAAGACACACTTTGTATTCAAATGTACAAATAGATTGGAAGTAAAAGGATCAAAAAGTTACATCATGCAAACAGCAACCACAAGTAAGCAGGTGTGGCTATACCAATATCATACAAAATAGACTTTTAAAACAAAAGAAAATGTTAACAAGCCTAGAGAAGGAGATAATCGTTAAAGGTTCAATCCAACAGAAAGACATAACAATGCACCCAATAACACACATGCACCCAATAACAGAGCATCAAAATACACAAAGCAAAAACTGACAGAAATAAAGGGAGAGATAAACAATTTAGAAATAACTGGAGACTTCAATATCCTGTTTTCAGTAGTGAGTAGAACCAACAGAAGATCAGCATGGATGTAAAAGACTTGAACGACACCATAAACCAACTAGACATAACAGACACCTATAGGATATACCCAACAACAACACAATATACATTCTTCTCAAGTGCACACAAAAATTCTCCAGGATAAATCATTTGCTGGGCTATAAAACAAACCTCGAAAATTTTTAAAGGATGGAAATAATACAAAGTATGTTATCTGACCACATTGTAATAAAATTTGAAATCAGTATTTAGAAAAATTTTTTGAGAAACTCAAAACATGTGGACACACTCCTAACTCTACAGTGGGTTCAAGAAGCAATAAAGGGGGAAATCAAAAAATATTTAGAGATGAATGAAAATGAAGACACATATACCAAAATTTATGGAATGTAGGGGATGATAGCTAAAGTGTACAGATTTCTTTTTGAGGTAACAAGAATGTTCCAAAATTGATTATAGTGGTGGTTGTACACATCTGTGAATACTTCAAAAATCATTGATTTGTACACTTGAAATGCATGAATTGTAGATAGATGAATTATACTCAATAAAGATGTTGGAAACTTTAATGTGCCTACGCATCACTTGGGGATTTTATTTTGGTACAGATTCTGATTCCGTAGGTCTGCAGCAGGGCCTGAGATCCTGTTTTGCTAACAAACTTATTACATGATGCCAGTAGTGCTAGTATGAGGTCCACACTTTGAGTAGCAAGACCTATACCATCCACTTCCTCGTTACGTTTCCGACCTCATCTCCTGCCACCTTCATGAGTGGATTCATAAATGATTCACGGGTGGTTCCCAGTCACCTTAACCATCTTGTTCCTCAAACGTACCATGTCTGCCTCTATCTCAGGCCTTTGCACTTGTCATTTCCTTTGCCTAGAATGCTCTTCCTGTTCCCACAGCCCTGTTTGTGCATTGCTTGCTTAATCACCTTCAAGTCTTTGTCCAACTAAGACTTCCTAATGAGGTCTCCTCTGAGCACGCCACCTAAATTGCAACTGTTTCACACTCTGTCTTTCCCTCTTTTCCTGCTTTGTTTTTCTTGGCAGTACTTAGTGCATAGTTCTTTGACGTGCTCTTAGTTTACCTATTATTTGGTATATTACTTTGCCAGGACTGTTATAACAAATTACTACAGACCAGATGGCTTAAACAACAGAAATTTACTTTTCACAGTTCTGGAGCTTAAAAGTCCGAGATCTTGGTGTCAGCAGGATTGATTTCTCCTGAGGTCTCTCTCCTTGGCTTGTGGGTGGCTGCCTTCTTGCTGTGTCCTCACATGCTCTTTTCTTTATATGTGCCACGCTCTTGGTTCTCTCCGTATATACAAATTTCCTTTTCTTATAAGAAGGATTAAGGCCTTCTTAATGGCCTCATTTTGACATAATTTCCTCTTCTTATCTTCAAATACAGCCATAGTCTTAGGTCTTAGAGATTCAACATAGGGATTTTGGGGAGCCCATACATTTGGTTTGTTGTCAGTCATCTCCTATTGCAATATAATTGTTATGAGAACATGGATTGTTAAAAAAAAAGATCTATTTTTACTGTTGTATTATTGGTACCCAAGACAGCACATCACACATAGTGGATGCCCAACAAGTTATTTATTGAGTACGTGAAAACAAAAAGGTCAATGCTGTAGAGATATATAGGGCGGTGCAAAGGACACGGAAGAGGAAGAGAGCAACTCTGCTTAGGTGAGTCAGAAGAATTTAAAAGGCAAGAGTCAACAGCCACTCATACATGGCTTAAAAATCTTACCAGGTGTTAAGATTCATGAGTGGATTCTAAATCTTACCAGCTAACTGCCTATGTTAGCTCCTTCACAATTGTAACTGCTCTAACTATCATATGTTACTCTTCCAGAGATGGAGAACCCCTAAACTTGTTGGTCCTGTCTGATTCCTTTCAATACAGAAGATCCTATTTCTAAAAATTGATAGTATAGATACTGAATTGTCAGCATTTTCATCTCTGGATATCCTCTTATATGTCTGGAGACTTATTTCTATAAACTTGAAAAGTAGGTCGTTATTTTTCCATCTTCAGAAATCTTATAATGATTGTATTATAAAAGGAAATGTAAAAATTTTAAGTGGCAGCTTTATTCGTCATTTATTCATTCTTTCTATCCCGGTGATGTATTTACATGTGGCAGATATTTGTGAAGGAGATACTTAAAACTATATTTTTGTGTTTTGCCATGAGGGACTGCTTGATTTTGGCATTTCATCAAACTAGTCCAGTGAAGTATTTTCAATTACCCCCAAATAATTCTGATAAGTAGCATATTAATAGACTTCCATTTGTGCTATATATTCCTTTTTAACCTTCCAGATCTACTCTCTTGCCTTTCTGTTCTTGCTATGTGCTCCAAAAGGCAGTCTTCCTTGGGCTAAATTAGTTAGATTCATAACTGTTAGTTTCCGGTTAAAGTCAGCCTATGGGAGTCATTGGCAAGGGGTAGGAAATGGGAAGAGGGTGAGTTTGGAGTGTTCATTCCCCTGGATCCCTGCCTGTGGGCTTGGCTGAGGGATGACTGCATCCTCTACCAAAGGCCACCATTCCTACCAGCGACCCTCTTCTACACCTACAGCTATAGCTCTTTCTGGGTAACCTGTAGACTTAGGCAGTAACAGCTTTCCCGCTCTATCCCTGTAGCCAGCCCTACTGTTCTTCACCAGTCTGTGCAGCCTTTTCTTTACCATGTCCCACCCCTCTGTAAGCAGACACCCCATTCCTTCTTGGTTGGCTAAGGCTAGTCACTACTTATAGTATTTCATAGCACATGTCTTAAACATATAATTAATATCAAAACCTTAAAAGTTCATTGTTTAGGACAGAGATAGTGTTCTTGTCTTTTTTTTTTTTTTTAAATCATTATCTGACTTTTTCAAATATGGCAATTTAGAGATTCCACTGGGGCTCTGAAGAAGAGTGTTGGCATCTTTCGAAGTTAATTCCCAAAGCTGTTTTGGAATATTTAACTTGTCTGGGGGACACTAAAAGGTATGGGGGGAATAAAAGTTTGAGATTTCTGTCTCCTATGCCAGTTGACAATAAGCACAGCATTCTAATTAGAGGTTACCCTCCTGCAGAGTTGAAAACAATGTAAATTGAATTTTTCTACCCTCAGTGGATGAAATGTCAGTACGTCAGCCCTATTCACAGCTCCACCCAGTCTGCTCTGTATTTTTCTTTGTTAGCTGTCATACACTCAACAACTATTCCTTTAAAATGTATTGCCCAGTGGAAGTGATTGGCTATATTGATCGAAAATCTTACAGCGTTGTATTGATTTGAAGAATTTCTTTTCATGTAGACCTCAGTTCTTCAGGGATTTTGTAGGAACTAGCTACAAAAGACTATTTGATCTACATAGGCCACTTAGAAATCTACTGACTTCATACTGTTTGTGGTATCCCTACCCATTTCGGTAGACAAAGAGTTGGCTTTCGCCATAAAGAAATATTATAGGAAACTAAACAAGTATCTCGGCTCCTTAAATGAGGCTAATAAATGAATATCCTCAAGATAACTTCTAGGCATCTAATAAGTACCCAATAAATATTTATTGATTAAATCAATTAACCGTATACTATATAGCTTTTTAAAAACCCTATCTATATCTTAATTGAGATAAAGCTAGTCATAGCATGTGAATCTTCACTTCCAAAGAGAAGTTTCTAGAAAAATATTTTAAATTTTAACATAATACTTACTTAGTGTAATTTAGTACATTGTTTATAATTTGTATCTCATTTTGATTATTATTAATAATGATTTAGATACATTATTTATTCTTTTGGAAATAACTTGCTGCATTATTTAGTATGATTTATTGTATGTCTTAGGACTAGAAAATGTTTCTGATAGGATTAATTTTCAGTTTCATTATGAAAATAGATGAGATGCAGCATGATATATTGGCAAGAGACCCAGACTGTGAATCAAAAGACATGAGTTTAATTCTTAGCTCAATTACTTACAATACAATATTGAGAAGCTGTTCATCTCAGAACTTTTAGTTCTGTCATCCATAAAAAATGGGGATGATATCATAGGGAGAGCTGATTCTCAAGATTGTGGGGTGGAGCCTATACTTTGGAACTGAAAACCAGCTATTAATACACATTTGCAGAAAGTATGATGTGATTTAGAGCATTTTACATAACAGGAAGCTCCTTTAGAGACACATTTATCCCACAGATTAACCCATACTTGTAGCGTACTGGAGATTTTTCTTTCTCAGATGGTTTTCCACCCCAGCCATGTGCCACTTTACAAATCATAATGGTACTATGGCAGTCTTAATTTTCTAAAAAAGCTGATTGCTACTATATTTTTCAGCAGAAAAGGGCAGGCATGTAGGAAAATATCTCCCTTTGCTATTCCTTCTCCTTTAGTCTTCTCCTTTATTATATCAGAGGATAATGCTTCATTTCTGGACTGGACATTAAAGAAGTTCTTTGAACACAGCAACCTTAGAAAGTGAGTAGCTTGAGTACTGTCTTCCGATTATAAAATGGCCAGGCGTATTTCTTATTTTATAATGGATAGGCTGCTGTGTGTTGACTTGGTTTTAAACATCACTAACGGTAAAATCAAAAGCCCCTTTATGCAGCTAACTTACTGGTAAAATTAGATAGGTTATGATTGACATCTTTCAATATTAAGTAAAATTAGAGCCAGCTACAATTAACTGGGAAATATATATCACTAAAACAAAGTGTTTTAAAGACTATACATATTTTACAATGCACCTTTATTGTAACTGGCAATGAGTGGTAATTTGGATGTTCTAAGCTAAGCTTGATATAAAAGCAAGAATGATTTCAAAGTGACAGACTCTGCTTTTCAGGGAAGCCACAGTAAAACTATAGTATCCTTGAAGAGCATTTGCTCAGAATCTCGATGGCAATAAAGTCACCTTTAATTTCCCAAGATGGTAATTGCTATTTGAAGCTAATCTGGTAGTTTTACTTGACTGAGGCTTAAGGCCACTCTGGGTCAATGTTGCTTGATGAGTCAGGTGTGGCAGCAGAGTCTCACCTGGCCTTCTTGGAAGGCGTTCATAAGGCTCAAACTTGGGGGAGAGTAAAAACTTTTGAGCCAGGCCAACAGGTTGCCCAGTTGGGGTGGAGGAGTGTAGGATCAGAGGCATATTCATTCATGTTTAACAGCTATCTTGGGGGAGGAGGGAGCCCTGATTTGTCACATTTGCCAGTTCTCGTAGTGTAAACATTTCTACCTTGGCCAGCCTCAAGCTACCAATAGTTTAACAACCTGCTCACAAAATTTAACAGGCAGGTTTCACAAGCTTCTATAAGCTAGCTGTTGTGTCAGAATGAGACATAAAGTATGGAAGCAGGGAAGAGAGGGTCCCCACACCCATCCTGTGCCAACAAAGAGGGTTGAGAGAAGAGATTACACTCAAGCTCAAGAGTTGGCTAAAATGAGATAGGGAATTATTGTATTTTTTGCAAATGCTACATTGATCACTGTTGAAGGAGCTCAGAGATGATAATGGGGCAGTCGACTAATGGGTTACACATTTGAAAAAAAGGGCAAAAGTTTGATGGGATAAACACACATACACGCACCCCTTTTATTTCATGCGAAGAAACTGGGAAAGTAGGAAGGACAAGATGGGATCATGGATTGATTAAAATAATGACTAGCTACTGAGCTGGAACCTGAGAGTTCACAGCTGATACAGTAAAGGAGGAGGAAGCTTTAATATAGTTGTGAATAGGAAGAATGGGTGGAAGTCAGCACTGGGGAAAGTTATTAAGTAGAAGCCATAATCCATGGAATAAGGAAATGTTGCTTTGAACTTATTCAGAGCAGTTTCTGACCTCATTGCATTTCGTATTTATATTTAAGCGTGTATTTTCTTAAGAAGAACAATCAGCTGGGGATTGCATTAGGCTAGCAAAGCTTAGTCCTTTAGGGTCCTGGAGGGACTCAGACAGTCTAGCAGGGGAACCCAGTATGTAAACAGAATGAAATTCAATGTGAGGCTATTATAGGAGTATTGGCCAAGGCACTCTGAAAGCACATAGGAAGTAGCAGCTTATTAGCTATCCAGGGAACTCTTTAAAAAGTGCATGCATGAGAGAGGTGAAAGGGATTGAGAAGCACAAGATGTCAGTTATTAAAACAGTCACAGGTACATAAGTTCAGCACAAGGAAAAGAGTCATAACACTGTAATAACTATATATGGGGCCCGGTGTGTACTAGATTTATTGGAGGGACCATTTTGTAAGGTATATAAGTGTCCAATCACTCTATTGTACTCTTGAAACTAATATAACATTATATGTCAACTGTAATTGAAAGATAAATTTTTTAAAAAGCATATTCGTTTAAATATGCTATAGGTTCATCGTAACTAGAATTTTGAATTTTAGGTACTTGAGCCTTAACAATGGCTGATGTGTATTGCTTATTAGTTATTGCACCATAGAAAATATAAATTTTAGCTCAATATTGAACATTTTGAAAGTTTTTTGAGGTATAAATGATGTATAATAAACTGTAACTTAAGTGTACAATAGGAAGAGTCTTGGCATATGTATATAACATCACTCCAATCAAATCTGAACATATCTACCACCCTCCAAAGGTTTATGGGCTTTTTTCATCCATCCTTTCCACCATTGCGCACCCACATGCCAGCCTTAATTTCCAGCTAACTTCTCATATGCTTTCTGGCACTGTATATCAGTTTCCATTTTCTGGAATGGAATCTACACTGGGGACTCTTTTTCTGTCTGGCTTCTTTTCATCCAGCATAATTATTTTGAGATTGACCTATGTTTTTGTGGGTATCAATTGTTCGTTTCTTTTTAGCATCAGATAAAAGTAACAATATTCCATCATTTGCGTATACCACAATTTGTTTATTTATTCACCTCTTAATGGACATTTATTTTCAGTTTGTGGCTTTTATAAATAAAGCTACTATGAACATTAGTGTCCAAGTCTTTATATGGATGTAAGTTTTCATTTTTCTTTAATAAATACCTAGGAGTAGCTGGCTTGCAAGGTAAGTGTATGTTTACCTTTGCGGAAACTACCAAATGGCTTTTCAAAGTAATTGTGTATTTATATACCCAAAGGTAGTATATGAGAGTTCCAGTTACTCCTCACCAGACTCACTATGGTCTGTGTTCAATTTTAGCCATTCTGGTAAATATGCAGTGGTATCTAATCATGATTTTAATTTACATTTCCCTAGTAATTAATATTGTTGAGCATCTTTTCACGTGTTAATTTGCTACCTGTCTGTCATCTTTGGTGAAGGGTCTATTCACATCTTTTTCCAATTTTTAATTGGGTTGTTTGTCTTATCATTGAATTGTAAGACTTATTTATATTTCCTGGATTTAAGTTCTTTATCAAATATGTGTTGTGGAAATATTTTTTCCAGTCTGTTACTTGTATTTTCATTTCCTTTACAGTGTTTTTTTGTGCATAGTACGTACAAAGCTCAAGGTCATTAAGATTTTTTTCCTACATTTTCTTCTAGAAGTTTTCCAATTTTAGTTCTTACATTTAGATTAATGATACCTTTAGTATTAATATTTGTAGATGGAGTGAGATAGATACTATCCAATCATTCAACAACATTTGGTGAAAAGATTATTCTTTTTCCATTGAATTACCTTGTTGAAAATCTTTATTTCTGGATTTTCTAATCTTCAATTAAATTATTTTTCTATCTTGATATAAATAAGACTCTGCTTAGATTATTGTAACACTGTAGTAAGTCCTGAATCAGGTAATGCAGGTCTTCTGAATTTGTTGTTAATTTTCAATTTTTTTTTTGGCTATTCCATATTTTTACATTTCCACATGAATTTTAGAATTGGCTTCTCAATTTCTACAAAAAAAGAGTTCTGGAATTTTAATTAAAATTGTACCAAATATATAGATCAATTTGAGGAAAATTTACATCTTACTTAATAAATCCTGAGTCTTTTAACCTATGGACATAGAATATTGTTCCAAAGATTTAGGTCTTTAATTTCTCTTAGCAATATTTTGTGCTTTAAAGCGTATAAGTCTTGCACATCTTTGGTCAAATTTCTTCCTAAGTATTTTATATTTTTTATGTTATTTTAAATGGACTGTTAAAATTTTTGATTCAAGCTGTTTCTTGCTAGCGTATTGACATATAATTGATTCAGTACTTGTATTCTGAAAATTTGTTAAATTATTATTTCTAGTAGCTTTTTTTGGAGATTCCTCAGATGATCGTATTATCCCTGAATAACAACAGTTTATTTTTTCTTTTTAATCCAGATGGTGGTGTTTTGTTTTGTTTTTTTTCTTCCCTTATTACACTGTTTAGACCTCTGGTACCTCTGGTGAATTAGAGAGTGGACATCCTTGCCTTGATTCTGATCTTAGGGGGAAAGTATTCAGTTTCACCATTAAGTATGATCCTAGCTGAAGGTTTGTTTATTGAATTGTATAAATTCCCTTCTACACTGAGTTTGCTGAGAGTTTTTAACATGGTTGAATGTCGAATTAGGTTAAATACTTTTCCTTCTTTCATGTATTGAGATAATTATTTGTTTTTTCTTTTTTATTCTATTACGGTGAGTAGGCAGCAATTGATTTTTAAATAAATCAACCTTCCATTTCTGAGGTACATCCCACTTGGTCAGAATGCCTTATATTTTTATATATTGTTGGATTCAATGTGCTGATATTTTGTTGAGGATTTTTGCATCTGTATTTATGAGGGATACAGTATTTCTTCTTTCTTTTAATATCTTTTCTGGGTTGGGTATCAGGGTAATACTGTTCTTATGAAATGAATTGAGAGGTATCCCCTTGCTTCAATTTTATAGAAGAATTTGTGTAGAATCGGTATTACTGTTTCTTAAATGTTTGATAAAATTCTCCAGTGAAGCCATCGGGGCCTGGTGTCTGTAGGAAGGATTTTAATCACACATTCAATTTAATTAATAGCTATAGGACTAATCAAGTTATTGATTTCTTCTTGAACGAGCTTTAGTTGTTTGTATTTTTCAAGGACTATGTCCATTGCATCTAAGTTATATTTTGGCATAAAGTTGTCGTTATACTTTTAATATCTGTAGGACTCTTAGGGCAGCATCTTCCCTCAGTGGTCACCTACTGGTCATTTGTATATTCTTTCTCTTTTACCTGATCAGTGTGGCAAGAAGTTAATCAATTTGATTTTTTTTCCCCAATGAAACAGCTTTCAATTTTATTGATTCTTTTTTTTCTATTGCATTAATTTCTGCACTTACCAACTATTATTTTTATGGCACTATTTCTTGCTCAGAAATCTACTTTGATATGACTATAGCCATTTTGTAGCTTCATTTTTATTAGTTTTACTATGTTACATCTTTTCTCATCTTTTTACTTTTAACTTATGTGAAATGAATTTCTTATAAATGATATATGATTGGTCCTGCTTTTTAAAAATCTTATCGGACATTCTCTGCCTTCTAATTGGTATGTTTAAATTATTTACACTTAATATGGTTGGGTTTAAATCTATCATCTTGCTATTTGTTTTCTTGCTATAGTTTTCATTTGCCTGCTCTTTGTTTCCTTTCTTTCTTTCTCTGCCTTCTTTTGGACTGGGTGCTTTTATGATTACATTTGATTACTTTTTATAATTTCATTTGTTTTTAGTGGTTGCTTTAGGTGAACAGTATATATCTTTTTCTTATCCACTTTCGAGTGCTTTACACCCTTTCTGTCCTCCTCCCGTTTCTGGCCTTGGTTCTATAGTTCTCCTGCATTTATTTCTATACATGTTATAAACTCCTCAATATATTATTGTTATATTTACTTTAAGCTGTCAATTCTCTGTTAAAGGACCTAGAAAAATAAGGAATCATATTTTGTATATATTTACATATTCACCATTGCCAGTGCTCTTCATTACTTTATGTCAATCCAGTTTTCAATCAGGTTTTATTTTTTCTTCTACCTGACAGGCTTCCATTAGCATTCCTTATATTTTGGGTTCGTTGATTTGAATTCTTTCACGTTTTGTATGTCTGAAAAAGTTCTTATTTTACCCTTATTTTCTGTAAGGTTTGCTGAGTATAGACTTCCCGATTGGCATTTCCCCCAAATCCTATTCTGTATTTTAACAATATTGTTTCACTGCCTCTGACTTGTATAATTTCTCACAGAAAGTCTGCTATAATTCTTATCTTTGTTTCTATGTACATAATGGTGTATCTTTTTTTAAACTGCTTTTAAGATTTTCTCTTTATTGCTGATTTAAAGACAATTTTTATTGTGTGTCTTGGTGTAGTTTTCTTCATGGTTTTTGTGCTTTGTGTTTGTTGAGCTTCTTGGATCTATAATGGGTGTATAGTTTTCATTAAATTTGGAAAATTTTCCACTATAATTTTTTCAGAAAATATTTTCATCTCTTTTTTCTTGCCAGGACCATAATTTTACGTATATTAGGCCACTCGAGGTTGTCTCACAGCTGAATGATTCTCTGTAAATTTTTCATTCGCTTTTTATGTTTCATTTTCAATGGTTTCTGTTGTTATGCCTTCAACTTCGCTAATCTTATCTTAGCTGTCTATCATGAGAAATTTAATGTCTTTTTCATCTAATAAATTACATTAAAAAAATTAAACTCTGTCACATTTAGTTTTCATTGTAAGATGGTAATTTTTTCCTTACTGTACTCTTTATGATATGTTTTATCTTGATGAATTAAAATACAATTGCAATTCATTGATTAATTAGTTAATTAGATATTTGTATTTGGCTCCTCTCCATTTCTCTTCAGTTGAGCTTTATGAAAAACATGTTTTTTTTGTTACTTTATCTAATGGACCCTGGTATACATCATGTTTTGGTTGTTGTCCTGTTTTCAATATAATCAGGTGACTTAAAACCATGCGTTGGTGGTAGACGAGACTTCTGGAAAGGAGAGAATAGTCACAGTGCCATGTCTCTCTAAAGAGTCAGAAATTGAGAAAGCCTTTAGTAGGCTGCTGAATGTGTATTTCTTCATTTTGAGCTTACTCCTGTTTTGCAGAGGGTTTCTGAGTGTCTCTCACCACATGGAGACAAGCAGCCTTTGCTCCAGCTGGGAAGTGTCACATTTAGACAAAGCTTTGGGCTATAGTATAGATCTCTCAAGACACTTGGTATATTGGGATCAGTCTTAGGGCCCATGAGAGTGAGCTAAATCTGTTAAAGTTGGAAGCTTTCGTGCAAGTAACACTATTTTCAATCTTTCCTGTGATAGCTCTTTGCTTTACTTTTCCTTTAGTATTTAGCTAAAGTCCTTCAAGATTTTCAGCTTTTCTTGGCTAGGCCAGTGGGAACCAAGGGAAAATATTTTTGATTGATTTTGGCCCCAACATGATGGACGAGAAACCCAAAAGGTAGGTAAATTTCAGGGACAAAGGAGTTGCTCAGCTGACTACCTTCCCCATCTGTAACAAATACCTGCTTTCCGAGGTAACTTTGGAGGACCTGCATTTTCCTGGATGGACATGGGGGAGTGCTTTTCCCGACAAGACTTTTTACTGCCCTCTCCCTTGCCCACTCCTTCACCAACATATTCTCTATCTTCTTGTTGCAGACCTTTGCTCTCAAGTGGCTGGCGACAAATGACTGAGATGCCAATTGAAAGAAAATCTAAGGGTTTTTTTTCACTCACAAAGATGTCTGCATTTTAAACAGTAACCCTTAAAGACTAAAGGCTGTTCTGTGGTTCAAGGAATTAATACTTAATGATAGAATTTCAGGTAGAAGGAGATCTCTTGTGGATTCGGATCCTGGCAAACTGGACCACTGTGCCTATAGATTTTTATGCCACTGTACATCTCTCTTAATTTAGCCCAATCTGTTTTCTTTAATGTACTGTTCAGAATTAAAATTTAAGATGATCATTTTGGGGAAATTTTATCTATATATGCCAAGGTAAATTTATCAACTTAGACTCTTAAAAAAATTATAAACTATATACTTATGGTAAACAGCTATAAAAATATATTTATTTGTGAGCGAGTTGAAGGTGAAATAACCATAGCATATGAATGTGAGTTGGTATTCTGTCACGATTTGTTTGTAATACTAGACCGGACTTATAATATGTGCAAATTACACATTCCTAAATCAACATAATTCTTTGCAAATTGTATGTTACTAGAAGTTTTGAAATGGTTATGATACTTACTTATTTATCCTTCCCCTTATTTCAGGAAAAATTTAGAGGGCTGAAATGAGTCAATTTTTAAAAATGTCCTTTTGAACATATATATTTGTTTAGCAACACGTGAGAGCTTTATTTTCTAACCTCATTAACATTTGACTTTTAGATATTCAGAGGATGACTATCTTCAGATTATCACAAATATACAGAGATGTCCATGGAAACGACAAGTAGAAGAATATGAGAATTTTAGGTAAAAAATTTATTTTCAAAAAAATATGAGATAAAAAAGTTTTGTACATTTGCTTTGTTGGGAAACTAAGCAATATGATTTCATCCTAAGACCCTCTCATGAGGTGCATGGTGCTCCATTCTTATCTCTTATATGGAAAATTCTAATTATGTTACAGGAATTAATTACAAAAATCCCAAGTTCAGAAAGAAAGTATTTGTTACACTTTTTTATTATATTTTAGAGAATGTTGCTTCTTTGTGCCATTTGTATTTGACATTTATTTTGTAAATAAAATGTAATAGCATTAAGTGATGTTTGGAAAACATAGAAGGAAAAAAGCCATCCATAGTCCCATCTCTTTAGAGCAAAAACTGCATTCTTTTCTGCACATTCTCTTGCAGTTTTTCTCATTACCTTTCTAAAACCAGCAACATTCAGGAGTGTGAGTTACTCTAGGTAATAACTTGGGGAGGAGCCATTCACCTGACATGACAAGGTTATCAGTTGACGATTACAGAGGTATCCTGTACTTGGATAACTCGGAGCCCACCCAGACAGAAATAAATTACATTAAAACAGTAGGCTTGGGGGTGGGGGAGATTTGTGCATGGATCCTTACCTAGCACCCCTTCCCCTGAATACCTGCTCTCATGGCGAAGCTACACCAGTTGTCTCTGTGTTTGCCCGATCTACGTTGCTTTGCTTTTCTTTGCCCACATTCTGATCTTTTGCTGTATGTCAACACAGGTTTTGTCTGTCCTGTGCTGAGTTATTTCATTATATTATAATCCAGAAATATGTTTTCGTCTTTAGTGGTTTATATTTTCAAAGTTTAAGTATCACGTCTTTTAAAAACCTTATTAAAGAGGTTTTGCTTTCCCCTGAGATCTCTAAAAAGTATCAGCTTCTTGGCTTTCTTTATTAAGGGAAGGAAGCTCTTCCTTGCATGATCTGTGGCTCCGCCTGTGCCACCTTCAGTCAGTATATACTGGAGTCACTGGGTCAAATGCCTTTTAGTGAGTCTGCTGCCATTGAGAGAAGCATCCTGGTCCACTCCCATTGAGTGAATGAGTAACTTTCTGATTGGGTGAAAGCTAAAAGTGAATTTCTTCCCACCACTGGGTGGATACATGGATGATGTGACTTCCTGTCATTTCAGGGTGAGAACTGTAAAAGAGTATTCATATTTAACTATTTCAGTTCCAGGATATTTTATGTTATGCAGTCAGCTATAAACTGAATGTGTCGTCTAAAGTCATAAATTGAAAACCCAAAGAGATGGTATTAATTAGCGGGGCCTTTGCGAGGTGATTGGGTCATGAGAGTAGAGCCCTCATGAATGGGATTAGTGATTTTACAAAAGAGACCCCAGACTGCTCGCTCATGCCTTCTGCCACATGAGGACACAGCAAGAGACTCCATCTGTGAACCAGGAAGTGGCTTCTCACCAGACACCGAATCTGCCAGCACCTCGATCTTGGACTTCTCAGCCTCCAGAAATATGAAAATAAATTTCTGTGATTTATAAGCCACCCAATCATAGTGTTCTGCTATAGCAAGTCAAATGGACTGACACAGTCCTATTCAAGACTAGGATTTGAGAGATCGAAATGACAGGGAGACCAGATAGAAAGTTGCACAGGCAACTATAACCTAAATGGTCACAGAGTCAAAGAGTGTCAGAAGAGCTGGGTTTTGAGGCAAAAAAAGGAAGAGGGGCATGTTGCGGTATTGGGCTATTGAGGATCCATACAAGATAATTAGCTAGAAAGACTCAATGAGTAGTGACATCAATAATCAAAGTTGGAGTGAAGGACCACCTACCTCTTGCTGTAGAGTTGGCTCAGATCAAGCCTTCTACAGCAATACAAGCAAAACAAAGTATACTCGATGCCTGTTTGAGGGCATTGGCGAGCTACCAAGGCAGGGAGTAGTTTCAGGACTAAGATCCAGACGAAGGGGAAGCCGAGGGAGGTGAGCCTACCATCTGAAGCTGTTTTTTCCCCCAAAGAACTAGCCAACTGCACAAGCAAAAGCATGGCTAAGAGGCAGAGAGGCTGAGCAGAGCTGCCAGCCATCTGTAGAAAAGGCCAGTTCTCTCAAAGACTGCAGCCCAAACTTGAATCATTTCTGCCCTTAATCGGATTTAGATCTGCCCTTAGCCTAGCTCCCTGATGGAAACCGAAGCCCATCCTCTCTGGAAGAAAGTAACCTCATTCAGAGCCTTAAATTATCTCTGCGAGTTTTCACACACACAGTTTGGTTCAATGAAAAGAAAGAATTCTCTCAAAAGGCTTTTCAATGAAAAGCCTTTTGAGAGAATTCTTTCTTTCCTTTTTACTTTCTTCAAAAATAAAACGTAGGAGTCTCTTCAAATCTAACTCTGTATGAGAGTCAGTGTGGCAAATCATGATGGATAGAAGCTGTATAGATGGATGGTATGCAGACAGAATGGCCATTTTGCCTTTATTACCATCTCGGTAGAAAAAGTGCCTCAGTAACCAAGATGATTACCCAACGGCCTGTCTATCCCTTCAGGGACAATTTAAGTAAACAGCTGGGACTATAATACTTATTGCTTATTGTCATTCAAGATAACAGTCACAGTGATATTTATTTATTTACTTGAATATTTATTTTATTGTAATGTTCTTTTTATGGGCATATTAGCAAACTAAACTATCTAAACTTCAACAAAAGTCTGTGCAATTAAATCATAATAAACGGCCCACTTTCCTAAATTTTTACTAATAAAGCTGGCCAAATCTGGGGATTTTCTGGCTTTTTTATAAAGCTGATATTGTGGAAAAGTTCCCTATTATTATAGACGTCAAGTAGCTAAATAGTTTTTTATTTTCTTTATGCACAGTATTTTATACCAAAGCTGAAGAAAAGCAAAATGTGAGCCTTAAAAAGGCTGTAATGTTCTTTTATCAGGAATTACAAAAGTTACATTAAATTCTGAAGAATATGAACAAGTGAATATTTTCTAAATCCATCTGTAGCCTGATTGTTGAAATTCCCAATGGCTAATCCCTCAGAGCTATTTAAAAATTATGGGACTCCTGTGGTCACATGATCTAAAAATAAAAGAGAGTTTAAGAGTTATTTTTCTTAAATAAATGTGCCACTTGCTAGCAGAGGGGATGCCTTTTAGTTATCAACAAATATTTGTTTAGGGTTTACTATGTCAAAACACAGGAGACCTCTTCAGCCTGGTACAGTGTGGGCCACAAAGTTAGGACTTCAATAAATATATATTAAATGAATGGATGCATGAAAGTAAACAGAAAATATGCAAGGTTTTACTGACCTCAAAGAAATTATAGTCAGTTTGGAGAGACAAAAAGTAAAACTATGAATATTTATGATTTAGTGTCAAAATGAGTGATTTACACAAATACTATAATATATCAATGCACAATCACCATGGGATATAATTTCTTGAACCATTTTGTGAAAAGAGACAGGACTTGAGCTGCAACTCTGAGGATGGGTAGAAAGGGAGGGGGAGACCCATATGATAGTGGTGAGACCAGGAATAAACATGAGTAAGTTTCAAGACCAGAAACAATGGATCAGTGAACTTACACTAGAGGGTGCTTGGGATAAAGGGGATACTTGTAGATCAGTTGGGGTGCCCCTGACAATGCACAGAGCTCTGATGATCAGAGTAAAGTTCACTGTCTTTCTGTAGGTTCTACCTAGAACCCAGTAGAGATATTTGTATCAAGGAAATCCCATGATGAATTTATTATTTTAGAGAACGTCTTGGTCAGCAAAATATTAGACAAATTGGAGTCTTAGAAGGGAATGAATACACTGAAGGAAGTCGGAGGAGTCAGGAACTGGTTGTAGAAAAGTAACTGTAGAATGATGAAGATCTAAAACATCGATAGTGGCTATAAAAATATCAAGGAAGGGACCTTGACTGTGGGCTCCCTGGTCTATTTATCTTTGTATCTCCAGTGCCCATCACATAGACGGTACCCAATAAATAGTTGTAGTATACGCGAGTGAAGAATTGGCAGGACTTGGTTGCTTATTGATTCCTATTTCTCTAACTGAAGGGGAAGAAAAAGAGAATAAGAGACGAATGAGAAATGTTGGGTCTGATTGATTGGCATTACTAATTAGTGGTGCTACTAATAAGTAGAAAGGTTTTAAAGAGAAATTGCTTTTGCGAAGAGGAGATAGACAGGCTGTGTTTGAGTTGACACTGGGGCAACCAGATGCAGAAACGTTCCCTCGGTCCGGGATAAAAATAAATGTTAAGAGAAAACGAAATTTTCTGAAAAAGAAAAGCAACTGCTGTTTAATTTATGTAAGAAGTAAGGCCTTTTAAAAGCTTATCTTCTCAGTAATCTTTTCCACCCCCACTTAACAGAGTTTGTCCTCTTTTTACAGATTATTAAGCTTTTACTCATTCAACATTTAATTGTGAGTCTGAGAGCTTGTAGCTGGGGTTTGTGCCCATAACTTCTCACAACCTGCGCCTGGAAACAGCTGAAGTCCATGTCAGTGGGTCCATGAAGCCCTTGAAATTGTATGTGACACCGTATATGTTTCTTGGAAAAAGATCCCTAACTTTCATCAGATTTTCAAGGAGTCTAGGACCCCTGAAAGGACTGAAATATTTCTAAGAATCTTCCGAACCTGAGTCCCTGTTTACTTCAGGATTGTATTGCTTGTTTTACCTTCTCTGTAGGCATGGTTTTCACAAGCGTAGGTGTGGCCAACCTCAGATTTACCCCTCCCTGTCATCCAGACATTCTAAGTTTCAGTTATGAATTGGGATTTCTGTGAGATCCTAGATGGACCTAGTTAACAAGGAGTTTAAGTAAGAGTTAAAGATGGCCCACCCCTCTGTTTTTCCTGTAGCATCGAATCTCATTTACATATAGTAGTATTAAGAATGTCTAGCCATTTGCCTTCTGCTTTAAAATCATTACTGTTTTTTCCCCAAACATGAGCTGATATACATATAATTTTACTTGATAAGAAACCACCAGATTATTTTCTAAAATAACCGTACCATTTTACATTCCTGGAAACAAAGTATTCCTTTTGCCCCACATCCTTACCAACACTTAGTGTTGGCAGACCTTTTAATGTTAGCCTGACTGCTTTCTCATAATATTTTCAACTTACATATCCCTGATAACTGATAATATTTAGCATCTTTACATGTGTTTATTGGCCGTTCATATTTCCATTTTTTTCGATGGATCTGTTCAAGTAGTTTACCCATATTTTATTGAGTTATCTGTGTTTTTATTATTGATTTATAGTTCTTTTGATTTTATTTTTACCTTTTGACCCCTTTCAGGTAAAGAAATTCTTGCTCTTCACATTCTTTCTCTCTCATTTTTAGAAACGGATGAATGATCATTTGCTCGAACTTAGATATTTGGGAAGAACATCGACATGCTTAAATTTAAATTAAACCTAATATGAAATACTCCTCCCCCTTCTTTCCTCACCTCCTCTACTTCACCTTGAAAGATTCTTATGAAGCCCTGGGAACTCCTGGTAATCAGGTTTATCCCGGCAGAGTCTTTGAGCATCAATAAACCTCCTGGTAAGCAGGTTTATCCCATCAGAGTCTTTGAGCTTCAATAATTAGTCTTAGATTCTTTAGGTCACGTATGAGGTAATGAATACATTAGCTTTCGTGAATCATTTTCTAACTTAAAACAAATATATTCGTATGTGTAATCAGTTGTGAAAAACTAATAGGTACGCAAGCAGCAGTGCTTAATTTTCATTTTATTTTCACTTTTTTCCCCCCAGAAGTGCTCATACGATTGTTTTTCAGTTCCTTTTGGACTCTCTAAAATCATTTATTTTCTTTAGATATCCTCATGTTTTATACGCATAAGTTTGAATCCAAAATGACTGAATATTATCAATCACATATTTACTGAACACTTAGTGGCAGAAGACAATGCTATCATGGAAATGCACATGTTTATTTTAAGACTCATGCATGAGATACCTTTCAAATTACTGTGAGACAGATATTTTGTGCCTAATTACTTTGTTACAGATAACTGTTATGTGGCAACAATTTTATTAAATCTCAAATTATCCCCTCAAATTCAATTAGATTAAAATTTCTTAAAAGTTATTTCTTTGCTTGTTTTGTATTGGATATATATGAAAAGGTTACAATTCTGTATTAGTAGATTCATTGATATTTCTAAAATAACAGCGAGTTTGTTGCTTTCATTTTTATTTGTGCTCCTTGGAAAAATACAGTGGTAAACAAAAATATTTACAGACAGTATCACATATGTTAATTTTTCATTACATGACATTGATATGATGAAAACAGTGCCATTTCATGATAATTTAGCTTTGTGAAAGGATATAAATTCTGCAAATAAATAGATGAAAAAGTTAATATTTTTCAAAAAAGCCAAAACTGAGCAAGCAAACTTTGTTCAACTGTTTTCAGCTATTTTCTGAAATATTTCTCTTAAAGCAGTAGTTATGGTTTGATTTGGGTTAGCATTTTCTGAGATTACACTTTTTTTTTTTTCATTTGGTCAGTGCTTACTGAGTACTATTATGTCCCAGGCATTTTATTTCGTAGCACTGATTTTTTGGAGAGAAGCAAAAATCATCTGTATTAGGGGGTTGTTTTGATGTTTCCAAGACCATGTTTATTTTTCTGAACCTCTGTTTCCCTCTTCCTCATACCCTTTAAATGTTTGCTGTTTATGATTCATACAGGGTGACTATGATGATGGCTCGGAGCAACACATCATTTTTTTTTTTTAATTTAAGAAGATGTGTGCACTTTATGATAGGTGTTTTGGGTCAGTTGTCAGATTGAAAAAGCTTCTTTTCCTCATTTCCTCTGCATCGAGACCATTTTCACCCTTAATATCCTGTCACATCGTCTATTTGTCATGCTATACAGCATGTCTGCGCATTTAGAGAAGCAACAAAAACCACACCACGTCATTATGTCTGCCGTATTTAATAACAGAAACTCTCGCCCATTTAAGGACTGATTCCTCTCTTAGTCTTCAGAATATAAACTTTGCCACAAAAATGCATCGGACCCACATGGGATTCACTAATCTTCTAAATTTTATTTCAAAACTTATCTCACAAGTTGTACTCAATATTAACTGTATTGCCTTATGCTCCCATGTCAAATAAGCCTCCATCTAAACTGCCCTGCCTTTCAAATGCTCTGTTTCTTATTGCATGGCTTGCTGTATCTTCATTGGTACGTTTCGTTGTTTAAACACTGGCGCAAGGTCTGAGCCTACAGACATTTCTCCAGGGTTTCAACATCGCTCCTTCACTTCTGAGTTTACATCTCAGTTGCCTTCCCCGCCTGCCCCCATCTTTTTTTTTGCTTTGATAATCATATTCTCCTATATTTTATTTTACCTTGGTTTAGTTCTTATCTTCTACTCAAATACATGAGCTGATCTTTTATAAACTTAAAAATATCATTGTACACATTAGCTAATAAGGGAAAATCTCAGTTATCTGAGTTGCTGACTGAATCCAGTCTTTATCCATTTTCTTCCTTAGCCCACAACTTGTGTCGATTCTATATGGAACACTGGATCCCATATCTCTTGGACTTTTCTGTGGCTACCAGTTATGAAGCAGAACTTGGAGAGGTTTGAGATATAGCTAGGATGAACCGTCAGCAAAAATTGTAAAGTGTGTGAACGTTCATTCATTTATTTTATATTTCACATATATTTCAAGATGTCTTGACCATCCACTCTGTGTCAGGTGCCTGCGTTACCCCACATCTTATTCTTTTGATCTTCTATAAACTGTCCCAGATCCTTCACCTCTGTCTTTCTTCTCAATGCAATGCCTCATGGGTCCAGGGACACTACACGATGTCAAGTTTCCATATTCTCAAACGTTTCTCTCTTATTCTTCCTCAAAACACCAGTTTGTCTATGCCAGATCTCCCCTGGCATGTGATGTACTAATCCATCTTAACATGTGAATGACCAATGGCTTTTCTGAATGCCATACCTTCTATTCTATATCTAACAAGATTCATTAAGGACAGATGCCAAAATCTGACTTTTAAATTCTAAGTGTATAGGCCATCCCACCTTCCTGATTTTGTGAGAGAGCCAAGAATTTAAAGGTAAAAATCCTCTGTGTGATTAGCGTCATGAATTAACCTGAACCAGGTAGAACTATCTGTGCCTTACTCTACCTTTCACTGTGATGCCGGCCTGATACTCACACACAGGTCCCCTCTGGGTTCCTGAAATTTCTCCCAATGTTCGGGTTTCAATCTCGCGGATGGCTCTATTTTAATTTAGGCACAGGCACGTTGCTGAAAAGAGATAGTCTCTGTTTGAAGCTCTTAGTTCTTCTAATCTGTTGGGACTGAAACCGAATGTCCTTGTTAATCACTGTAATTCTTAGATCATTGTCTTCGTAATAACAAACTATTCCTTTAGTTTGAAACATACATTCATTGTGTGCCAATCGATTCTCAGATCTCAGTATCTTAGCATGCCATCTCGATTTTATTTTTCATTTCATTCCTCACACAATGACTCTTTCTCTTCCAACCCTGGAAAGAGTTGTCTGTACTCACTCCATCTTCTACCCACATCTCTAACTATAACAGTTCACATATGGTCAGCAGTGACCCCACACTGCTAAATCCGAGAGACATTTTTCATTCCCATGTGCTCGACCTCTCATCTCTTACCAGCATTTTGAAATTATAGATCATTCTTCATTCCTTGAAAGATTCTTATACTAGATTTCTGTGTCATTCCATTTGGATCCTTCCTCCTCATCCCCACATTTCTCCATCCTCAAGTCCTATTTGTTTGTTTTTTTGAGTCTCTCTCGGGAATGTGGGAATCTCTGCTGGCACGTAGGTGGCATTCCATGACTGACTAGGGTTGCTAGAATTTGCTTCATTGTCACCTCTCCTTTGGACCTGCCCTCTGTCTTCAAGCACCGTGTCGGTATCATTCTTATCCATTCTCTACATGACAGCAGGTGGATTTTTTTTTAATAGACATTGGAGTACAGTCTTGCTCCCACCACTGTGACTTTCACCCCAAACAATTTGAAATGTATATTTTTTATTTCTTTTTTTTGTTTTGTTTTCAGGGGGAGGTTTGTTTGTTTGTTTTTGCATTCAAAACCCAGACTGACCTCCCTCAAGGCTCTCTGCTGCCGGGGCCGTCTCTGGGCCCCATTGCTTCACCACACTCCCCCTGATTCTCTGTGCTCTGCGTGGATTGGTCTTGAACGTCATTGAATGTACTGTACTTGCTTCAGCCACAGAGCCTTGACAACCCTGTCTCTTCTGCCTCCACCATCTCCCCTACTTAACATGCTCTAAGCTTTCAGTTCCCAAATCGGTCCTCCCTTCTTCAGTGAGACCTCCCCTGAACAACCCGATCAGTCATTGCTGCTGTGCTAGAATGAGGTTCTCTTTCATCACACTGATCACAAGTATGAATTTCCATTTTGTGTGTACGACTAACTTACAGGCCCGGATGATCTGTGATCCATGTGTTTTTATAGAGTGCAAAATAATGATGGGAAAATATTTTCGTCAGGAGGAACCAAGAATCTTTCTAAATGGTTTCTAAAACTGGGTCAAGGCTCAGTATAGGAACGAGGGAGTGGAAAGCATAGTCAGGTTACTGGGCCCCACAGCATAGGCTCAGCTTCTGTTTGGCTCCATGAGGCTTATTATTGACCTTTCTTGTTTGTTTTCCACAGTCTTTGATTTTATTTTAAATTCAGTCTCCCCCATGAGTGGCTGCATCCCCACTAGAACAAGTTAAAGGCATCATTTTGCCTTTGACAAGAGGCATTTGGGAAGTTGGTTATTTGTAGCAGCATCTTCATTATTAGGCTAAGCCAGTCTCTTTATCAGTAAAATGGAGTTGATACTTTCTCCATGAATTTTTATGAATATCCAATATGTAGATTGTTCAGTGCAGAGTCGATTGTGTGTTAAAATGTCCATCAACTATTGCTATTATTATGATGTTCAGTGTAATATCATTTTCCTAACATGATTAATATTTTACTAAAAATAGTTAAACTCTTGGCAGCTGTAAGAAATATAGCAAGTTCCTGAGTAGCAATAAGGCTATAACCATTTCAGTTCCAACCCTCTGCCTGAGATGGCATATGAACATGTCTAAGCCCAGTTTGGCTTTTTGGTGTATTTCATGTGGATTATCCATGAGTTTGATAAGGAACAGCGCTGCTTATTCAGTTTGTTCTATTTGAACTTTCTTTGGTCTTTTCTTCATGGAAAATAGGTCACAGAGAACAGAAAATATTAAGCTTCAACATTCTAGGTTACAATCTTCTGGTGTATTATTTGCAGTAGAAAAGGACTTACCTTGATCTGAATAACCTGTGACTTGTCCCCGCCTTTCAAGATGGTTGGTCAAATTAGATCTGGCAACATGCTCTGAGGTCCAATGAGGAATGACTCGGAGTTGCCAGAAAATTAATCAGCCTGATCACAGACAGAGCAAAGAGGTCCACATCCCGCCCTTCCTCCAGATTTAGGCCCCAGTTGGGGCAAACTCAGAGCTGGCAGCTCAGGATAGGATTGGATCATTCTAATCTGAGGGCAAAAATGAAAAATCGGGATGTGATGGGGAGCCAGAGGCCAAAGGCAGGAAAATAACTGCACAGTTCCTAGGGGCCAGGCAGAAACAGAAGCCGAGTTTGGGGGTGAAGCCCAAAAGTGGAAGAAGCATCCCAGAGTGAGTGAGAGCTGTCCTGGGAAGGTGCCCGTGATGTGGGTGGCCTGCAGTGGCTTTCTAGGAGCACATAGGGCCCATTCGTGCACGTGAACTAGGCTCATTAAATGACAGAGAGCAGAACTGGCCTCCTACCTGTCTTTCCATCTGTGCAGGACCGAGAACCATCTTTAGAATGGATGGAGCCCTTCAAGTGCATATGTGTTTCTTTTCACTGAAAAATACCATTAGTATTTGAGTAAGTTAAAGATCATGAGATAATGAGACCTTTTATGAATGAAGGTGGTAGAAACAGAATATATTGAAAACATTTTCCTTAGGAAATGCTTCACACTGTAGCATGTTGGGGTAGTTAAACATAGGATTGGTTCTACATTATAATGATAAAACTGTTTTCATAGGACTCAGTATTAATTTAAGATCTTAAATATGTTGCCAGCCAATGTCTGGGGGAAAAAAAATTCATTTTTTCTTACTCGTCTTTTCCTCCCATTCAAAATCTCTAACTAAATAGAAGTATAAAATCTGTCAGTAAAGGTTTGGTATAAATGACTTCTTTATATTCTCTTCACACATTGAACAATAATGGCAGTGACCTGTTTTGTATTGTTTTGTTTTTGGTCTACAGAGTAAAATATATTCAGAAACCTTAGCATTCATCTTAACAGTTGATGTTTTAGTTTTAGAACTTGTGTTTTCTACACTTAAGTAATTCACAATGGACTAACTTAACAATTTAAAAAAGGCAGGGCCCAATCATGTGACTAGGGCACTAGGAGAGACCTTGAGAGACCAGTTTGGTCACAGCTTTGTGCTCATTCAGAATGGCACTGCCAGATGGTCACATAGCTCTCTTGTTTTCAAAGACATCACAACCCTGCTTCTTCACAGTCTGACTTCTAGATTAGTTCTACCAGTTCTACTGCTGCAGTGTGATCCCCTTTTCTCTTTATGAGTCTTGATATGAATTAAAACAATAAGTTACCACTTCATTATGAAAAGGCCATTTCTCTCCCTGGGTCAGGGAAGGCACCACGCTCTCCCAGTGGCCTGAATCAGAAACCTGTGTATTACCCTCGACACCTTCTCCTCGGTGCCCATTTCCAGTCAGTCACCAAGCCTCAGTGGTGTCACATCCTAAATGTCTTTTCAAATCTATCTGCTTTTTTCTATCCCCCACCTCTACTCTGGTCTAGGTTGCCAGGACGGTTCATTTTATGTGTCCATTTGACTAGGCTGGAATACCCGGTTATTCATCAGATGCTCATTGCCATGAAGGTATTATTATAGATGGGGTTAACAGCTATAGTCAGTTGATTTTAAGTAAAAGAAATTACTCCTGATCATGTGGGGGAGACTCATCCAGTCAGATGATATCCTTAAGAGCAAAAACTGAGGTCACCCAGAAATGAAGAAGTTCTGCTTTAAGATTACACATCGACTTTTGCCTGACTTGCCAGCCCATCACCTGTCCTAAGATTTTAGACTTGCCAGCCCCCACAGTTGTGTAGGCCAGTTCTTTTAAATACATCTCTTTAGATAGATTAGATAGATAAATGATGGATAGATAGATGGATAGATAGATAGATAGATGATAGATAGACAGATAAATAAATAAATATAGAGATGATGATAATTATAATAATGATGATGATGATGATGATGGATAGATAGGTAGATGTTAAATAGATAGGTAGATGATAGATAGATAGATAGATAGAGATAGATAGATAGATAGACAGACAGACAGACAGACAGACAGATAATAGACAGACAGAGGGACTATTGATTCTTTTTCTCAACTATCATCTAGTTATTTCTTAACTGGTGGTTATCTATTGCTTCATAATCAACTGCCCCAAAACTTTATAGCTTAAAGCTGTGATTTCGTATTCTTCCACAGTTCAATGGGCTGACTGGGCTTAGCTGGGGAACTTTTAAGGCTTTCATACAGGTACAGTCCAGAGGTGACTAGTGCTGGAGTCATCTAAAAGCTTACTTGGGCTGGACATCCAAGAAGCCTCACTCACATAGCTGGCAATTGACACTGGCTTCTGTTGGAGTTGAGCTAGAGCCTCTGCCTGTGACGAGCATCACACAGTAGGGTGACGGGATTCTCTGAGGCAGTCTCCAAACAGTGACCATTCCAAGAGACCAAGGCAGAAGCCACAGTCATTTAATGACCCAGTTTTGGCCATAGAAGTCCCAGAATGCCACTTCTACAGCATTCTCTTGATCACAAGAACCAGCCAAGATTCAAGGGGAGGAGTTTAGATTTCACTTCCCGACATGAGGAGCAGAGAAGGAATTGATGGAGGCCATCTTTAGAGACCATCAACAGCACTGGGTCACTGCCTCGTCCTCCTAACTGATCACACCACCTTTATTTAGATCCTCCAATCAGTTCTTTTCACTGAAACCAGGGTGCATATCCTAAAATACATAGCTCCTGTCATTACCATCACTAAGACCTTCTTTTCCAGAGAAGAAACGCAAATCGTTTGCTTTGTCTTGCTTGTTAGACTTCTCATGATACAGTTCTGCAGCATTTCCCGAGTACTCTATCTCCCCAGCCAGATAGAATTTCTTTCACCTTTTTGATCATTCCACGCTCACTCTCTTTCTCCTCCTAGCTTTCACCTTTCACTGTTCACTGTTTCTCAAAGTCTTCACCCCTCCACCTTTTTCTCTTGTCTTGTCTGACTAACTTCTACTCATCTTTTAGTTATCAGATTAAGCTTTGCTTCTTGTGGGGAGCTGAGCCCTGATACCCCAAGTGTGGATTAGATACCTTCTCATGTGCTCCTGCCTGTAGAGCTAGCCCAAGTCCTTGGCTTACAGGGATGTGGAAGCAGACTCCATTAAACTCGCTTTCACGTTGCTTTATTACTGAACCAGCCAAACATAAACACAAGATTAAGGATTCAAGAGAATGAACTTTTCCATTCAGAGCGGTACCCGAGGTTCTGTAGTTTATGCAGCACTTGGGCAGTGAGTAAGGCTCAGACTCCAACTGGTGGGCTCCCACCTGACACTGGCAGGCATGTCAATCTCAAAGGTCCACTCTGTTGTCACAAAAGAAGATTCCCAATGGGCTACTGTGTCACCCTTGCAGGTTCTTTTTCTTATGCATCGGAGGTATACAGCAGGGCTGGCCTGACCTAGCCCAGCTCGTCACTCTCTGCTCGTCCCCATTGCAGTGAAGGACTGATGTCATGATGTTGTCATTGGTTGCAGTTGTCCTCTCCCACTAGATGACGAGCTCTCCATGGGCATTGACTCTGTCTCTTTTCTGCTATATCCCCCTTGTACTGAGAACAGTAGTAAGAGCTCGATTTGCTGAATGAATGTGCACATGAATGAATTAATGAAATCTTCATTTTACCTCGAACTCTGTTCCATGTCATTAAACTTAATTCCCGACTGTACCCTTTCGGTGCTTGCCATTCACATGTGTTCTCCTTAGTGTCAGACCCTGTGTCTTTCTTAGGAACTCCATCTTGGTTCCCAGCCCCAAGCAATCTGTTGCCAAGGCAGGAATCATAGGCTTTGGCCTTGACTCCATGAACCCCAGGTCCCAACCCTCAGCCTTTTAACTTGTACCCAGCTGGGCCTTCCCTGGCCCCCGAAGGAAGAATTTGGACACTTTTACTCTCTTACGCATATAGTCATAAAAATTTAGCACAATTAGAAAATATTTTGCCATAATTTACAAACTGTCTCAAGATGTAGATATTTTCCCATGAAGGCCAGGGAGTTTATCTGTATGTCTTGTGACGTGGCTATGTGGGTTGTGTCAATGGCTTTTTTCCCTCTGTGTGTCTCTCTTAAGGTTTATTTGTGTTATTTGAGGCAACATAAAGAGGGAATATAAGGAAGTAGTTAAGAGCACAGAGAGATTAGGACTTGGGTTCAAATCTCAGTCATGTCATTCACTAGTCATGTGACCTCATCAAGCAACTTAGCCTCTCTGTGTCCAACTTGGAAAATGAGAATAAAAAAAAATAGTGATGATAATCGTATTTCCCCATAGGCTGTGATGAAAATTAAACAAGCTATTGTGTAAAGCGCTTAGAAGACTATGTGGGACGTAAGAAGAGCCATGGACATATTTGCTATTAATATTGATGCATGAATGTACTTGAGCCTCAAACTCACATGTTTTTGCTTTTTATATTCCTATCTGGGCCTTTGTTTCATGGCCCTGTGTCTGGCCCCTTTCTGTTGAATATTCTGTCTGTGCAAACCTTTGTTTGCGTGTGATCGTGCGAGTGTTTGTATTTCTCTCTGGGTACTTCATGGGTCTCTATATCCTGGTAGTTTGTATGTGACTGTCTTTTATCTCCTGTCTTCATCTCCTCTGCTTTTCTCAGGATTTTCTTCCTCTAGGTTTCACTTTTATGTGTCTATCTCTTTTCTTTTTCTCCTTTATCTCATGCCGTGTCCATCCGTTTATTTTTCTCTGGATTTCTCTATAGTTTTAGTTAGTTTTTTCTCTTTCATCTGTCTCCTTCTCTTCTGAAGTTACCCATAATATAAAAACTGAAAATTAAAAGATATTTCCTGAATTTATTAGTTTCTTATTCTCTTTCAATAATTGAGAATATCATGTATACAATATTTTGTTTTTCTTTCCTTCTACTCCCTTCTGTCGTTTTCCTTTCCTTCTGATTCAGTAAGTCTTTATACAAAAAAATGATTCCCCGATATTGCTGGCTTTTTCTTCTCATATGTGGTTAACAAACTGTTAACTACCATCATTGCTTTGCTCTGAAGCCTTCTTCCATTTTCTGCTTCTTTTCTAAATAGTGCTGCCACCCCAGCTGCAAGATGAGAGCAGGGACAGGGTCTCTTATCCCTTGACAGAGTCCCAGGGTCTAGCGCAGTGCCTGAAACACAGGATGCTGTGGATGAACGTTGGCGAAATGAATGAATTCCACCGGGGAGTGTTGAGGGTTAGGGGGAGATGGAGAAGGGCTTCGTGTCATGGAGCTATTGTCTTATCTCCTGGCAGCCTTTGTTTATTCCTTATTCTTGTTCTTTCACTTCTTGCTAGACAGATCTCAAATTCTCCCCAAGCCCACCTATGCCCTTCCTACCCTAAAATCACTTGCTTGGCATGGGCCCTTTTAATTTTTAATTAGGTGAATTTTAATAATAGACACCCAGTTACCTGCATCGGCCTTCTTCTCTTTGGTCTTTGTTCATTATCAGCCATCCTCTGTTACCTGAATGATCATTCCCAAACATGGGCTTATTCTTTCATTGACCAAATATTTATCCCATGCCTCCTATGTGCTGGGCACTGTACTAACACCTTCACAAAGTCTTCCCCTTACCTCCAGGTGAGCTGAAGTGCCCTTCCCCGTGCTTCTATCATAACCTCTTTGTTCCATATTATATGGAAACTACGTTGAAATACCAGTTACAATTTGTATCTGTATCTACTAATAGAGGTAAGCTCCTGGACTGTAGGGCCCATCCATACCTTATTCATATTCGTATTTAATAATGTGTAAGCTGTAATCCTCATGACCTTGAACCATGGCCACCAATAAATACGTTCTGAATTATTCTCTGCATCTGTCCTTGTTCTGTATCTTGGAGTTACACAAGTTAAATCTAATTTTTCCTGTCTGTACAATTTCTGAAGACAGCTATCGAATGCCCCTGAATCTGTTCTCTGCTCTGGACATTATTATTAGTTCTTTATCCGTCATGGATTTCAATTCCTCTTCCAGTGTAGATGTTTCCTCCTGACAGAGACCGGTTTCTTAATAAACCTTTGAAAGCAAAGTTTCCACACCAGATGCAAGCACACCAAGTGTCGTTAGGGCATCAGTCATGGAATAGAATGCAGCTCTCCTCCTAGCCACTTTTAATGATCTTATCTCAGACCACATTCGAATTTTAGTAAGCTGGTGCACACTGCCGAGTTGTATCAAATCTTATTCACTCCTTAAATGGCCTCTGACAAAGGATGACTTATTCTCAACCTCCAGTACCACATGACTCTTTCCGTCTGACCTTCCCCATGCCCTCGCACTGCAGGGGTGCACACCTAGGCCCACCCAGAGGCCAGCATGGTCACTGGGCATAATGACTATGCGTGGAGGCTGGGCCGAGGATGGTCTACATGGTGTGACATCAACATCTACATGGTAGAAAAGGCCCTTTGAGATATGTTTTTGTTTTTGTGGTTTTTGTTTTTGTTTTTATTTTTGTTTTAATGTGCTTCCAATTATGAACTTGAGGATTCTAGAAAAATCTATTGGGTAGTAATATGTGATTCAAACAAGGAAATTTACTCATTTAATCTCCCCCAGATTCCTCTGTAGGGAGCACTGCACACCGTGGTGTCTTGTAGGGCATTAATTGAGAAGGCATTTCAGGGTTTAAATCCTAGGTTGAATCTTGGCTTTACCTCTTACTATCTTATAATTTGTAGAGGAGGGAAAATAATTTCCCCTCTACCCTTCTGAGTTCTTGACAGAGACCCCTGTAATAAAAGATTAACAAGAGAAAAACAAACCAGTTCATTAACACATAGACCTCATGTATATGTGGGAGACACCAGCAAAGATGAGAAGCTCCCTGAGGTGGCTTGGAATTCAGATGTGAATGCCATCTTAGCAGGGAAAGGAGTGGGGGGAGGCACAGGCCTCTCAGGGGAGAGAAAATGATTTTCAGGAAGGATGAGGCCCTTCGGAGAACAGAGAGGAGGTATGACAGTTTGTGAGCCTCTCTGAGTGTGGTGTCTGCTTCTAGTCTCCTTTTCCATAAGAATTCATCTTCCCTGGTTGATAAAACTGTCTGGCAGCAAATTTATGACAACTGAGCTCCTTTGGAGGGTCTGTCTTTAAGCAGATAAGGTGAGTTCAAAGAAAATCTTTTCCTGTGTTTGCTGTTTTTCAAGTACCTACAGGTCAAAATAATCAGTATATCAAAGCAGCATATTTGGAGGGTGGTATATTCTGCTACCCTTCAAATTCATCCTTATATACCTTTTTCTTTTCTTAAATGTGATAATATATGTAAAATATTTAGCACATAGGGACAGCACACTTAATGTTTGATATTGTTATTATTGGTCAGTCAGGAATTATATAATATGGGGTAGGGACAGAAGAAAGGCAAAAAAGAAGGCATCAGCAGGAGAGAGGCAGTTGGTGTATTGCTTGGCCTAAGCATTGCAGTTTTGGTGAAGAAAAAATATTTTTGACTGTTTTAGAAATGATTAGGGTGGTAAATAAGTCCCATGAATTTCTGAAGGTGCTTATATCTGAAAACCCCATTTCCTCGAACCCTTATCATAGTCTTAGAGAATGGATCCCCCAAAGGTAGCTCATTATTAATACATAGGAAGTTCCTGTAACATCCGCCTCACCCTAACGGCCCCACATCTCATTAGAGAATCTTAGAGTCTGACAAACAGGAGAGACTCCTGGGAGCTCTGGGCTGGGGCAGTTAGGTTGTTACTATTCAGCATGACCTATAGCGTGTTGTGTACCATATGCCTTACACAGTCATTACTATTTCATGGAAATCCAGGAAGCATCTCGTTTAGAACTGGAGAAGAATTTTGACCAGATACTTAAAAGGACTCGAGAAAACAAAAAAGAAAAAAGAAAAACAAAGGAAAAAAACACACAAACTATGATGTAAAAGAAAAAGGCATTTCCACAATTTTAACAAAAATCCCTTTCTCAAAAGTAGATTTATTAGACCAAGTGTGATAGGAAGATGATTCGGCACATTTTCAGATTCTGTCTTTATAGATCAAGGCTAAAAGTATTAAGCCAGATTCTCCCAGGACCAGCCTATGTCTGAGAATTATGCCCTTTGGAAAGTGTGTGAACTCTTTTCAATTCTGGAACTCAGTGCAATGTAGGGGGTCCCTATTCTATCCTGGGGGCATAGGCGAGTAGACAGTATTTGCTTTTTGAAACTGGATTGTGTAGAGGAAGTTGATGAAGGTACAACACAGCAAGGGTTAGATCATCAAGCTAGGAGGTTCTTTTCCTTTTAATAGTAGATTTTGTTTTTTCCATTTAATAACCTTCACCCCATGGGGGACCCTTAAAATGAGAGCCTCAAACGTCTCAGTTATTTGTAGGGTTTGGAGCGTTTCTTTTGTTGTTATTGTTTTGTTTTGTTTGCAGCTTTTGCGTTGTGTCTGGGCAAGTTTTCAGTGAGGTGCTACATACATTATTGTTGGAACCTCTGTGTTGTTGTCATTACGGAAAGCATTCTAAAAGAAGAAGCTCGATGAGGGCAGTACCCATCACCCGTGCCCCGCCCCCCAAACCACCAACTACCACACCTTCTAGTGTAAACTGCAAAGAATCGAATGTCAAAAGACACAGGTCATTTACATTCTGTGAGCCTTGGTCCTATCACTTAGCTCCTCTCAACTTCAGTTGTCTCATCTCTAAAATGGGAATAATAATATTTTCTATCTCCCTGCTTGTTGTGGGGATCGAATGATGCAGTGGGTGTGAAAATGCCCTGGAAAGTTCGCAGTGCCTCCAAGTGTAAGGTTTGTGCATGCTGGTTGGACATTTACCACTGTGGAATGGAAAACTACACATTAAAGACAATCTAGGGATTGTGGTCACAGCATGTCTTCTAGTGTCTTCATTTGAGCTGCTGTAACAAAGTACTAGAGACGAGGTGGCTAATAAACAACGGAAATTTATTTCTCACAGTTCTGGAGGCTGGAAGTGTGAGATCAGGGTGGCGGCATGGTTGGAGTTGGTGACAGCCTTCTTCCAGGTTACAGTGGGAAGCCTTCTCATTGTATCTGTACGTGGCAAAGAGCAGAAAGCGGAAGGAAGTCTTTATGACTCTTATAAAGGCACCAGTTCCATTCATGAGGGCTCCACTCTCATGCCCTCATTTAATCCTAATCACCTCCCAAAGGCCATATCTCTTAATACCATCATGTCAACATACAAATGTTTGAAGGACACAAATGTTTAGTCTTTAATGTTCTGCCCCTCTCCCCCACACCAAATTCATGTTCTTCTCACCTGCAAATACATTCATCCATCCCAATAAGCCCCAAAGTTTTAACTTGTTCCAGCATCATTTCTAAAATCCAAAGTGTCATGTAAATATCACCTAAATCAGGTGTGAGTGAGACTGGAAAACCATTCATCTTGAATCGAAGCCCTCGCCGCCATGAATCTGTGAGACCAAACAAGTATGCACCTTCAAACTGCAGTGGTAGGACAGACATGGGATAGACATTTCCATTCCTAAAGGGAGAAATAGGAAAGAAAGAAGGAGGTGACAGTCCCCAGGCAAGTCCAAAATCTGGCAAGACAGACTTCACGAGATCTCAAGGCTCCAGGGAACTCTGGCTCAAAGCTCTGCCTGCCAGGACCACTGGGAGGACAGTCCCACCTTCCAGACCCACTGCGGTGGTGATCATACCCTGCAGCTCTACTTGACACCCCCATCCCAACAGCTTTGGGTGGCTCTGTCCTCATGGCTTTGGGCAGACACCATCTGGCCTGTTGAAACCAAGGAGGCAATCCTGATGAAATCTGAATCACCTTTGAGGTCATTTTTCCCTTGTCTTAAAAAACTGCATATTTGTGGCCAAATAGCTCTAAGATCCCATCTTTGTAAAATGCAAGAAATCCAACAGCCTTCCTTGATTCTTTCCTCTCTCCTCTTCCTTCAAACTAGCATTTTTCCAATAGGCTGATTAAATCCATGGTTCACACTCACACTAATCTCCTCCCCAAACAGAAGCATGGCCACACCTATAGTGTTCCCTGCTGCACACTTTCTCATTTCTTTTGCCACATGGATAGGATGAGAATTTCCAAGTCTTTAGATTCTGCTTCCCTTTTTATCCATAGTTCCGTCTTCAAGTCATTTCTCTGTTCCTGCATTATACTGTAAGCAGCCAGAAGGAACCAAGCTGCTCCTTCAGCATTTTGCTTGAAAATCTCCTCAATTAAGTATCCAATTTCATTGCTCACAAATTCTGCCTTCTGCAAAACACTGGAATTCGAACAGGACTCAGCCGGGTTCTTTGCTACTTGATAAAGGGGTCGCCTGTTCTCCATTATTCAATAACTTGTTCCTCCTTTCCTTCTGAGATCTCTTCAGAATGGCCTTTACCATCTATATATCTACCAATAATTTGCTGAGGATTATGTAGGTTTTCCATGCAAAGACAGAAGCTTTGTCTACAGTTCTCTGCTTTTCTTTCTGAGCTCTCACCAGAATCACCTTTAAAATTCTGTTCATGGCAGTCTAAGCCTTTTCTAGTTGCACATAAAACTCTTCCAATCTCTATGCATTACCCAATTCCAAAGCCACTTCCACCTTTTTAGGTATTTGTTACGGCAGCACCCCCACTTATTAGTACCAATATCTGTCTTGGTTAGAATTTTCTAGGGAAGCAGAACCAAGAGGATATGTATCAATACACAGAAAGAGATTTATTATGGGGGATTGTCTCATGCAATTTTGGAGGCCGAGAAGTCCCATCATCTGCCATCTGCAAGCTGGAGACCAGAAAAGCTGCTGGTGGTATAAGCTTCAGTCTGAATTTGAAGGCCCAAGAACTGGCATGCCAGTGGTGTAAGTTCTGGTCTGAGTCTGAACCCCTGAAAGCAGGGAGCATTGATGTCTCCAAGGACAGGAGAAGATGGATGTCTCAGCTCACATGGAGAGCAAATCTGCCTCGCTCTGCCTTTTGTTCTGTCTGGGCCCACAGTGGATTGGATGATGCCCCTCATATTGGGCCGCAGGGTCGGTGGGAGGCTGTCTGCTTTACTCAGCCCACTGATTCAAATGCTCACCTCTTCCAGAAACACCCTCACAGACATGCCCAGAACAATGTTAAACTGCTATCCGGGCATTGACTTGGCCCGGTCAAGTTGACACATAAAATTAACCATTATGTCTAGTTAATGTCCTTCATTTCTTAATGTCTCCTGTTCTTTTTACACAGGAAGGGGAATATTGCTATGCCTATTAAAATAAAGTCCCATTAGTCACCCAAGATAGTCTTCAGAAATGACATTTTGGATAATTATTCTGATATTCTTCCTATGAGGTTATTATGAGCGATTAGGTCTTTAACATTGATTTTTGATAGCGACTTCCTTAAAAGTGCAGGGAGGTGGTTAACCTGACCCAGACATTAGAATACTACTCTAGCAATAAAAAGGAACAGACTGTTAAGTGCAGCAACATGCGTGAATTGCAAAAATATTTATTCCAAAAATATTTATTCCAAAAGAAAGGCGTCTTACATAGAAGCACACATACTATGTGATTCTGTTTATGCAGAGTCTGGAATATGTAAAACTAACCTTTGGTAAAAATTAACCACAAAAGTGATTGCCTCCAGGTTGGGGAAGGGTGATGAGGGAGTTATTTGGGGGTTAGTAATATTCTTTACCTCGATATCGATAGGACATCAGATAACAGGGGTGTATGCATTTCTTAGAATTCGTTGAATGTGCTTATGATTTTACCATGTGTAGATTTTTCCCCAAAATATACACAAAATAATGATATGCATGCTGAAGTGCTGAGGGATGAATAAACAACAATGGATTGATGGATCACTACACAGTAAAACAAATGAGTAAAAAGCTAATCGTAGAGTATAGCTGGTTATTCAAGTCCTCATTGTTCAATTCTTTCAACTTTCCTGTAGGTTTGACAATTTTATAATGTCGAAAATATAATTTCAGAAAAAAACCTATTAATATTACAAAAACCACACAGGGTACACTGGTTAGTGTTTCTGGTGGTGTAATATTCTTTTAAGCAGCGACTATTCTTAGAGAAATTAAATTACTTGTCAAAGGTAAATGAGAATGTATTCCATTGCCTTTTCTCAAAATCCTGCATAAAAGAGACTTTTAAAATTGTAAATACATAAGGATTTCTGAGCTTACAATGTATCACATGAATTCTTATGAAATTATAATTAAAAACTATGTAGTATTATGTTTTTGACTACACATCATTTTCGGTTTTTTTCCTTTTGCTAATCTCTGAACTGTCTTTTAGAAATGGTGGATTCTGAAATACAAAGAGGCATAATAAGCAGATGATTGAATTCAGTTAAGAAGAATGTGCTATTTTGATGAGTTAACTGATAAGAAGTATTATAAGAAAATCTTCATTTTAGGGCACAAACAATATGACAGCCCTGACTTTTCATACCCTGAGAACTACTGGAATTCAGGAAGCCTGGATTACGATTCAAGATTAAAGCACTGTATTTTTTCAAAGAGACAGAATTCAGTAGGAACATATACAAAAGCATACCCTTCAGGACCAAAACCCTATACAAAATGTGCAATGGAGAAAGTCTAGTTATGAATCTAGGGTCAGCACTACCCACAGTCAGCTCTGCTCACCGAATAGTCACTGTTCCTTGTGCTATGATCAGACCCAGCTTTGATATATATATTTTTAAGTAATATGGAGAAATAGATACAGATTTATAGAGGAGCCAGATGACTAAAATAATGAAAAACTGGTCCTATGAGGAAAATCTGAGAGAAGAGAGAATTCTCTAAAACTTTTCAAGATTGAAAAGGTTCAAGTTTTGCTTGCTTGCCATTTTCAATTTCCTGAAGTGTTTTTATCAGAAGGTTCTCTGAAAAGCTAACAAGGGAAATGGATTTAAGTTAAGCTGCTTCGGTTGTGCAAATGGAAGAATCTCTTGACTTCAAGGCTGATTAAACTCTGGAATAATTATCAGGAGATGCTATGGAATCTGCATCCCTGAAGAATTATATTAAAAAATATACATAAAGCCTGCATAATTCTACATTCACCTGCCAGACGGTGGGGGCAAACTCAGATGAGCCCCGCCAGGACCTTCCTGGGTCTGCATTCTAATGCAGGGATCCCCAATGCCCAGGCCATGGTACAATCTGTGGCCTGTTAGGAACCAGTCCTCACAGCAGGAGGCGATGACCAAAAAAACATCTGTACTTGCAGCCGCTCCCCAGCGCTAGCATCACCGCCTCAGCTCCACCTCAGATCATCAGGCATTAGAGTCTCAGAATGACTGGGGACACCTGTTCTAATGATAATGTTTCACTCCATAGCAAGAGTTTTGAAATGAAATCTTGATATCGAGTTATATTTTTCTGGCCTTTTCGTAAGGAATGGTAACTTTAACTTTGCTTAACTTAAAAATTCACTGTGTTCCTGTACAGCAATGTCACTATAATTAGCAATACTGCAGTGTATACTTGAAATTTGCTAAGAGGATCTTCAGTGTTTGCACAAAAAAATGATAACTGTAAGGTGATAGCTATATTAATTAGCTTGAGTGTGGTGATTATTTCACAGTGTATATGCACACCAAACCATCACCAAACTGTTTAAATACAAACAATTTATATTTGTGAATTATACTTCATTGAAGCGCAAAAAATGACTTGTATTTAATGATTCTTCTTTTCATTGGACTTACCTCATAATAAATGATGACATATGGCTTTGGTGAACATTTGTAACACTGTTCTTAATTTAGTTTCCGTACTTTATAATTATTGTCAGAGAATTATAATGTGTCCTGTCATTTTTCTCCTTAATGTTATAACATCTTCATTAGAAGGAAGTTTTCATATTTAAACCATTATGTTAATGAGTAGTTTCTATTGGTAAAGAAGGTCCCTATCTAAGTATCAGTATGCTTAACATTCTTTGCTCTTTTATCCTATGATGATACCATTTCACCATCCAGGGCCAGTTAGAATGAAATGAGATAAAAATGCCGTCTTCGTGAATGATTTCTCTTCTTTCTGAAAGTCAGCAAAATCCTCTTTCGCATTTCCCATCGTAGTCTCTATTTTTGGTTTCTTAAGCTTAATCCTTGGCTCACTTTTATTCTTATTTTTTTTTTGCAGAGCAAAACTTGCTTCCTGTTGTGATGCTGTTCAAAACTTTATTGTTTCTCAAAATAACACTCCAGTTGGGACTAACATGAGTTATGAGGTGGAAAGTAAAAACGAAATCCTAATTAGAGAGAACATTTTTAATATGTTTCCAGTGGTGAGTAAAGATTTGTTGCGATTTATTTATGTCGCCATTCCAGGTAAATTTCCTCTCACTTTTAGTTATAACTTATAATAATGGAGGAGTTGTTTTTAAAATACCGTACCGTTTGTTGTATAAGATATGTATAGCATCCATTTTTAAAAAGGCAATTTTGAATGCAAGGTGGCTCTGCAAGCAATGGTATTTATATCTTAAGTAATAAGCTCTCCCAGTTCTTAAGTTTTCATGACTCATCCTTGAATGAGATAGAGGTACTTGGGTTTTCTTCATAAGAATTGCTGGAGTTTGGGAAGATGACCAATTTTCACCTGAAATAAGGTTCTTCCAATTGTCAATGTTGGCAACTGAATCAGTTCTTTCACAAAGAATGATGTTTGTGGCTAATCTTTGGGAAGTAAATATGTAAGAATTTGTGGTCAATAAACATAACCCCCATGAGACAGGGATTTTTGCCTGGCGTGTTTACTGATGTGTCTCGAGATGCTAGAACATTCTCCAGTACATATATGCACTCATCACATATTTGTTAAATAAATTAATGAGTTATGATACAGTACTATTACAAGAAGAAACCTGTCCCTTAATATAAATCCAAACTTGGGGGAAATTTTTGTCCTGAAGAATATCCCATTGCTTGAAAAATTTACTCTCAGGAATCTTTCTGTGATTTGTTTAAAAACAATTAGACTAAGTCAGTATGGTCAAAAATAAAAAACTTTATTATATGTAGTCTACCAATTGTAGAATATTAAATTCTTAACAATTATTTTTTTTTGGACATTTGACTTCTTTCTGCTAATTTATTGTTGGTTATATAAGTTATTCTAATTTTTTTTTTAAATATTACAATTCAAAGGAAGAATAGTTTTCTGGGAATTAATGAAAAAAGAAAAAAACAATAGAAAAAAATATTGCATATTTTCTGAAAGAAAGGGGGGCAATAAAATAACTCATAAAGCATTCTAACAATGCCCTCATGGTGCATTGGAATTACCAATAATTGAAAAGATAATAAGTAACGAATATTTATAGTCCCAATCAAAGAAGGCTGTGGAGAGTGTCACAATGAGCAACTTTGTCACCCATGCGATTTTTGCTAGTGTTTTCCTTGCTTTAAATTGACCACAATAGAGGAAAAGCAGGTGGTTTTTTTTCTTTTCTTTTTTTCTTCTAATTAGCACCTGGAAAAGGATGGTCTTGATAATTCTGTATGCAATTAATAACAGCAACCATTATCCAAATTTATGCTAATTTTTAAAAATTGGGGGGAGAAAATTCTGAAGACAGTCCATTAACAGTTACAAAGCTAGGTAACTTTTCTGTGTTCCTTAAACCAGGGGTCCCCAATCCCTGGGTGGCGGACTGGTACCAGTCTGTGGCCTGTTAAGAACCGGGCCACGTAGCTGGAGGTGGGTGACAGGTGAGTGAGCGATGCTTCATCTGTATTTGCAGCCACTCTCCAGCGCTTCACCACCTCAGCTCCACCTCAGATCATCAGGCATTCAATTCTGACAGAAGCACCAGTCCCTGGTGCCGGAAAGATTGGGGACTGCTGTTAAACCTCTCCTTTCCATGAATGTGGCTCCTAGCGGAAGCTACCTCTTTCCCACCTCGCTTCCTGCACACTCACGCTGCTCGGTTCTGCTCTGCCACACTCAGCTCCAAAGAACTGTGGGGAACACAGCACGAAATCTCAATAGATTAAATGCGGTGAAGTCACCTTCTCTAAAAACTTTGCTAAGTCACTTGCAAAGGAGAACAACAAAGTTGGGTTTTGACCAGAGCGAGCAATGTGCAAACACTTGAGTCATGCAAATTTGCATTTCTTAGGTTTATTTTAGGGAATGTTGAAGTTTGTAGCTTATGTAAACTCTTCCTGAATGTTGAGATCCCAAAGCATATGGATATTTCCCCACGGTTGACCAAAAAGCCGAAGAAAAACATACATTATTTTGACTGCTTAATGGGAGATATGCTTCTCTCAGTAATCTTTTCTATTGTACCATAAAGAGCCTATTTGCATTCAACTCTATCTATAAAATTCAGAATTTATTGTGGTACTGGTTAGTAAACACTGTCTGAAGACATCTTGAGCTAGAAGTTTAGTGACTTGTAATTCCCTGGGGTATCTGGGAACCATTCATTTCAGAGCTAGGCAATCTGCTAGGCATTGCAGATATAAAGAGAAATAACGCATGTACTTAAGTTAACGTTTTAGCCACTGAATGTGAGGAGCTGTGTAATGTGTAGTGATTAAGAGCGTGGACTCTGTAGCAAAAGGCCTAGGTTGGTATCCCAATTCTGCCACTTTATAGCCGTTAACGCGTGCCTCCATTTTCCCATCTATAAAATGCTCATAAGGTTGTTGTATGGATTAAATGCCTTAGTAAGTTATGCGCTTGGTGGCCTCTTGCATAATAAGCACTATATGATTTTTAATTTTTAAAGACAAATCTATAAGCATCGAAGCAGTGTTCTCTGCTTGTTGGGCATCTCCCAGATGCAGCATCAGGAGCACATGGCAGTCATAGCGATTCAGGGGTCTGCTGGGCTGCTCAGAACCACACTGGCCCTAGAGTGTTGCTCATGCTCCTGGTAAGCTGCCTTTGGGGAATTGGGTGCCCTGACTTGCCAATTTTAGTGGTATAAATACCACCACTACAGCCAATTTTAATTTACCAATAGTTTAACAACCCACTCACAAAATTCTTGCATATTTTACCAGCTGGCTGTCACAAACTCACTCATGCCGGTCTCAGCCTAACACTGGGGGTTGCAGCTGTGTGGGCCATTGGACCAGCGAGCACTAATTTAAAAGTCACTAAGTCACTGTGTACCTTTCACTGAGCTGGGTCTGCAGTGAAAGATGAGGAACAATTAAATGTAATAAACACGCTCTCTGCCCTTGAGGACATACAGTCAAATTCGAGAGACAAAATAAGTGAATCAGGAACCCTGTCACTGTGGAATGTGAGTTGACACCCTTGCTGCTTGTGATGTCACATCCTTCCTTCAGGAAAGTGACCGAAAGGAAATGTGCACTGTTGAACTGAACATTGATGTTTCAGACTGGGGAGGATTCGGTGAAAGTGGAAAATCTTTTGGGGTAGGCAAGTTAGACCCTGGAGGGGAAAAAAACTAAAAAGCTTCAGGCTGGAAAATTAATTTAAAATATGTCAGCACAGATTGAGTAGGCCTCCCTGAAGTACTGTGGCTGGTCATTTGGGGGAGACAGCAGGCGTTAAATGTCATATCATCACCGAGTCTGAAGGTCTGACTATTTAAGAAGCATGGGAAACTTTTGCTAAATCAGCTGTTAATTTTATGCCCAAGAATAGAGGATTTAACACTACTTTGCAAATGCTTTATTTTCTCTTTTTGGCTGAAAATGTTTCTGTTGATTCATAAGGCACAATGTGGGATTTTGCCTTTCTCATTTTATTTATTTAATGATGTGACATAAACTATATTCTATTACATTTTATATGCAAGTATGTTACATTTTGAATTATTACATTATGTTGTATATGATATGCTGTGTATTTCTCTCCAAATAAAACAGGTTTAGAGGATTTTTTTAAGTCATAAGTTGATCAATATGCTATGGTCTTGCTACTTCTTTTTCTTGTTCTTGTTCTTTTTCTTTCCTTAGCATGTGTAAAAATTAAGCTACTTGAATTAAGCTGATGATGTTTATGGTCCTAAAACTAAAGGTGTTTCATGGTAGCTTTTCACTTTCTCCTGCTAGTCTCAGCCTTTTGTGGAGCACCCTTACAATCAGTGTGCAGTGGTAGGAAATGGAGGAATTTTGAATAAGTCTCTCTGCGGAGCCGAAATAGACAAATCCGACTTTGTTTTTAGGTAAGACCTGTCAAGCTGGTTTCTTTGAACCAAAGGTCAGTTGGATATTTTCAAGAGATGCTGTAAAGATACTACATGTAAATTTTGACCTTTGAGCTGTGTTAAGTCTACAAATTACCTTGGTAGCCTTTCCTGAAATGTTAAATGAGTCATGAGTTCCTCCAAATGTTGACACCAGAAGAATAGAAATGTGCTAGGATCATTTATTTTTCAGAAGTTCTAGGTGCGATTGTGGTGAAAGAGACTCTGCACTCCAGGACTTGTCAGAGCCTTCAGTGTATTAAGGCTACCGTGGCTCCCTGAGAGGACTCTAGGGGGGCAGCATTTCTAGGTTCACCTGACCTTGAAAACAGTTGTTGCTGTTGTTGTTTTAAGAGCATTTCAAGGAAATTTTGTTCTCAGGTAATACTTGGGAAAATGCTTACCTTGGCATTGCATAACCATGCAACCTCATTATTTATTTAGTGTTCTGGCTTGAAATTTAAAAAAAAAAAAATTGTACACCTTCTAAATTATATGTCTATTTTTAATGTTTATATCTCAATACCAGCTAGCTTGCAAAAACAGAAACAAAGGTGGTTTGCATGGGTGCCTGTGCTCATAAGCCGTGTCACAGGGCACCTCCACTTTCAGAATATGAAGGAAAGGCGATGCATCCCTGGGAGGATGGGTTTTAATTGAAAATGAATCTTTTTAAAAAGTAAGTCAAAATCTTTCTGCCTATTTCAGAAACACTTGATTTCATACATCAGAGGAGACCCTTGGATTCTTACGTGATTTAATACTGTCCTTTTTTAGGAAATAAAAGAAAAAACACTATTTTGAATTAGTAGCTTCCCCTGACTTTAATCTCAATTAAATCTTTTATGCTGAAAGTAATGACAGAACAACAGACCCGACAGAGTCTAACAATTATTGGATTGCTCTTTATGATTAGAGTTAAAATGGCCAATACCAGAATGATTTAGCCATTTGGTTAAAGTACTCAGTATGAAAAAGCCATAAATGAAGATAAATAGTTCTTGTCATAGACTTTTTAGAAACTTAAAATTTCCCCAAATTCTGAAATATCATGCCTAAACATCCATTTTACTTTATGCAAATATAGTAAATATGACAAGTTTCATTTAAAATTGTTTTTAAATCTCAATAACTACTTAATGACTCTAAAATAAATGCGTATTTTTCTGGATTCTACATTTGCTGATGCCAGATATTTTTCTGCACACAGAATTCACTTTGAAGTCAGCCTTCCAAATTAAGAGGCAAATGAGGGCTAGACATGGTTGGTGTCATTAAAATTTATTTAATTTGTAAGCCTGTACTTATTTTGCCTGTACATGTTCATATTTTATAAAACAATCTAGAAAGTGCCTATTATCACTGTTTTTTCATTTCAGAAAACTAGGAGCTATCAGTTGAGTGTAAGGAACAAAAACAGGCCCTGAGTGACTTTACTATGCAACTGTACATATGCAGTACCCGATATTTTTATTATAGTCTCCTTCGATACTATAATATATTAGGAATCACCTTTGATTCTTCAGAAGAATATGGGACTGTTCTAGAAAGTAGATTTGTTACAGGAAGCCCACTAATGAGGTCATTTCTGGCCTGTTATCTATGATTAGTATTGATTTTTCCCAAGGTACTTTATTTAATTATTTTTCTTTTTTAGCAAGGTAAGAAGTGCATCCTTTATTTGTCTGTGTGTATCGTAGAGCATGGGGCAGAATATTTTAACCTCAGCCATACTTCAGAACACATCAAGCAGCCTTCCTTCAGAAAATACTCAGAAATGGTCTACTTGAAATTCTGTAGATGATACTTAAGGAATCATAACCGACTTTCTCTTTTTTTGTGACAGGAATATAATTACTCAAAACTGCAATTCTTAATTTGTTTTCCAATTTAAAAACAAATTAGTACTCAAAAGAGGATGAAAAACATCAATATGAAAATATCATTATAAGAACATTAGGGTTTTATTTATTAACAGCATAATTTGGTGGAAAAACTATCCATATGGGATTCAGGAGATTTCGATTTGTTTGCTTCTGGCAGACTCTATAAACTTGTTCATAATGCCTTTCAATGTTTTAAAATCTATAAATTGTTGGTCATACCCCTCAGAATATAATCAATATAAATAATAATTTCAGTAAGAAGATTGTAAACACTTCAAAAGCTAGGCAAAGTATAATTGTCATTCTAGTTTTGTTACTTATAAAGATCTTAATCAATATTGAAGGCATTTATCACATTTGTATATTTTATGTAATGCTGAACCACCTGAGTTCAGTACTTACTTATTAAATAGTTTTAAATGCAAATCAGGTGAAATCTAAGGATCTCTAAATAGCAGTGATTTTATCCAATAAAATGACAGTGGTCACATGTATTTGTGTATATGTATGTATGTGTGTGTAGCCACTTTTTTTTTCCAAGTTGTATTTTGATAATAGTTTTCCTTACAAATTTCAGGTGTAACCTCCCCCCAACCACAGGAGATGCTAGCAAAGATGTTGGCAGCAAAACCAATCTTGTGACCGTAAATCCCAGTATCATAAGACTAAAGTAAGTACCTCCAACTTATATAACTGTCCAAGAACGTTTGTTCATGGTTTAACACGTTTCTTAGTCTAAGCACTAATCTCATTGTGGCTGACTTACAAAACAGCTGGAATGGCTTTTGGAGAAAATACATAGAAATATATGGGTAATTTTTGACTTTCTGTCAAGGTTGTGGCTCATAAGAGGTCGTAAGCTGATGTTGTGAGTTGAACATTGATAGTAGTGAAGTTACTTTTTTTTCATTTTCTTTCAGAATTTTAGCATTACTTTATCTTGGTAGCTCTTGATAAAACGTAGTCAATTTGGAAACTTTAGAGAATAAGCTTTAGGAGAACCTGGCAAAATTTGATTTTTACTTTAGGTTGTATATTACTAAAGAATGATTCCCATGTTTCATTTTCTGCAATGCAATTACTGCAAAATGTTAGTTGGTTAATAAAAATCTCATATATAGTTTTAGTCCATTATTTTCATCAAAAGTGACTCATAATCGTTATTAATAGAATTCACCCCTCAAGTAGTTCTAGTATGTCTTAAGAAAATATAAAATGTTGTGTTTGTCTTTCAAAAGCTTACTTTCAAAACACACACAATTGTACTTACAAGTATATTTACTAAGGTATTGTTTAAATCAAATATATGGAGCTATCACAATACATGGAAGAAATTTAAAATATATGTGTATGTGTGCATATTTCTGTATGCGAAAAGATAGTTTAGATTTACCAAGGAAAATTTTATAATCACGTATGTACAAGAGGTGCACAAATCACATGTACAGCTCAATGAATTTTTTAATGTATTTCAAGAATGTGCTATGTTTGAGAAAATGTTTCATTATTATAAATTTGGAAGCCGTGTTCAGTATCAAAAAGCCACCTTACAAAAAAAAAAAATTACTGAATTTGAAGATAAAAGAGTGTAAGAAATGTGTGTCCAGTAAGGGTAGAGCCTGGTAAGAAAGCAGAAATGAAACCCTAAGAGACCCAGGAAAGAGAGATGAAGGCCTAGTGCTCAATAGCATCCATGATGCTCACATGCATGAGCTTTCTCTGAGTCTGTGGTTTGTCTCTTTACATACAGTAAGATACATGGGTCAGTTTTTTTTGGCCAGTGGTAAATTCAGCCTCACGTAAGCAAAATCACTACTTTGATTATTATTGTTGTTATTATGATTTTTTTTTTTTTTTACAATTTGACAGATATGGGAACTTAAAGGAAAAGAAAGCAGTATTTCTGGAGGACATCGCAACCTATGGAGATGCATTCCTTCTTCTGCCAGCGTTTTCCTTCAGGGCCAACACCGGTGCCTCTTTTAAAGTGTACCACACACTGAAAGAATCTAAAGCCAGACAAAAGGTTATATATTTCCATCCCAAGTACCTGAGAAACCTTGCCCTTTTCTGGAGAACTAAAGGTGTGACAGAGTATCGCTTGTCTTCTGGTTTGATGATCACAAGTGTGGCAGTTGAACTGTGTGAGAACGTGAAACTGTATGGATTTTGGCCCTTCTCTAAAACGATACATGACACACCTGTCAGCCATCACTACTATGACAACAACTTACCTAAACGCGGGTTCCACGAGATGCCCAAAGAATATAGACAAATTCTCCAACTTCATATGAAGGGAATCCTCAAATTACAATTTAGCAAATGTCAAATAGCCTAAACATAGTGTCGTTAAATGGGGATAGTTTTAATGGAATGATGTAGGTGGGTAATGATGTTTCTGAAGACAAAAAGAGGCGACTGTAGGGTACAATAGGAGAAGCCCCGAAACTCGGTTTGATCAAAGCTCCCCACTAACTGTGCAACCTTAGCAGCTCATTCAGTCGTTCTGATCTTCAATTCCCTTCCTGTAAAATGGGAACCAGGATGTCTAACTAATGTTAGGAAAATGTGATAATCTATGAAAACTCTTTGCCAAGTATTTACATGAGGCAGGGACTCAATGAATGTTTCCTTATTGATATAACAACTTTCCACCCTCCCCAGAGTGATAATGAAAGGCATGCTGTCTTGGAAACCCTTTCTGGAATTGCCAGCATTCATTGGGGTTCTTTCTCTGGCAGGCCTCTCTATTATCAATAATATCTTTCTCATCTTTCCTCCTGTCTTAAAGAACACATGTAAGAAAATCACGTACTTCAGTGAGAAACCCTTGACTATTCAGGAATGAAATCCTTCTGTTAGTATGGTAATGTGCCTGCTTCTGATTACATTCACTTGTGTCATGAGCTGTGATGCCTCGCAATGATTGGATTTTAGGCCAATTCTTTCCCACCTCTATCTACATTTTAAAATCACTCTTTGTATTAACTTCCTGCCTTACTCTTAAGCCTTTTCATCACCTACTAACAGGATCTACTTCAAGGATGTGAATGGTTCCAATCTCTAATTTTTCTTACCTGTTGCCTTGTCTGTGGGCTCACTCATCTGATTTATTATTTTTTTAAATCATGGAACAGCTACTTCATACTCACCCTGTAACAAGCTCTGAGAGAGGTACAAGGATGACTAAGTCCTGCAGGAGGAAATGGACGTGTGTGTCATCAACTGTGATATTATATGATAAATGTTATTACAGCAGTTACCCATAAAGTACTATGAGGAATGGAGGCAGGAATAATTAAATCTATTTTGATGGAATCTGTTTCAGAGAAGAGATGATTTCTGAATTAAACCTAGATTATGAGTAAGATTTTACTAAATGAAGATTTTCGGTGGATGGAATATGATAGGGGTAAAAGCTGTCCCCTTGATTTTGATTAATCAGAATGAGGATATTTGAAGGTAGAGCGTGGTCTTTGCCCCAAGAACTGACACATGAGAGTAGGGTAGGTGTAAGGGTGCTGCCTTGAGCCCATATCTGTGAAATGTGCATAATACCAACATGACAGATTTCATAAGAAAGCTATAAGAATTAAAACACACAAAAACGTAATTCTCATAAGGAAAAGTGTGTGTTCACATGAGAAATAAAACTAATAAATTAAACATCAATCTGAAATGAAGCTTTAGTAGATATTGAATATTAGCATTTTCACAGCCACTCCCTTCTATTATTATGATACCTGTTAACATAGGTCATCGCTGCATCTACTGACGTTATATTAAATTACTTATTTAAGTTATTTGACTTAAATAAGTCATTACGTGCATACTTTCCTGCTTGTCTTTATACCATTGCAAGGAGAGAGGAAATAGTTGTGGAACAGACTGGGCAGTATGCTGAATGAATTACAGCTATAATTCTGAATTCTTACCTTAGCCAGATTATTGTTTTACTAAATGTTCACTTGTAAGAACACTCTGATGTAAATCGTTTATTTTGATAAAATACATCTTTAATTTGATTGTAGTTGGCGTTTGTGATGCCATTTTTAGTTCATATTTTCATTTGTTCTATAGCAAATGAAACCTATTAGCATACATAAATATTTTCCAAAAGAAACATGCTTTTAGTTACAGAAAGCCTAATTCATTTATCTTTCTTTTGGTGGTGGCAAATAAGTGACTGATTTTTACTGCTTCTAATGCATTTAGTTAGCTTTTAAAAATCTGCTAGCAGTATTGGTCATGTCTCTATCATGTTACTAACAATGGATTATTAAAAATAGATCAGAGCATTCCAATATTTTCTAGTTAGTAAAATGTTTTCTTCAAAATGTTTTCTGGTGAGTAAAAACTTAGACTTTTCTTTTTGTTGGTATCGGAAATGTATGATCGATGAGTAAAACTAATAGAATATACTGAAATAAATTATTAAATATCAATATGGAGACTTTATAAGTTATCTTAATAAAAATTACATATGATTAGGACATTTAGAGCTTATGTAAGTTTTTCCCATTTAGCTTCCTATTTTCACTTTGGAAATTTTCTCTAAAATATCGAAACTAGATCTTCGATGTCACTGATAAGGATTTCAGAAATACTCAAAATAATATGAGATCAAGGAACATGTCCTAATTATACCCATGTTCCAGTAAAAGTTCAGTAGAAAACAAATTTTTAAGTTGTGGAGAAAACTGTAGACTTTCCAACTGAAATTGGTTTCTCATTTAACATTTGTCTTGCCATCCTAAAAGCATGTCAAAATTTTACAGTTCCAGTTAGATTCTTTCATCCAGAGTCTCTGGCCAAAAAGAACATATGCATTCTTTGTCTTTCTTTCCTAAATGGGTCTGTAGCTGCTGTGAAATCAGGGCATTATCAGCCATGACTTGAAACTCTCCTTCACTCTCTCTCGTAGTGGAGAAATAAGGGAGTGGGAGGTCTCATCCGCACCATGCCATTTCCTCCCTGGCAGAGACTGACCTTCCTCATATTCCATTGTGATGTGCCCATAATGTCCTTTTGTTCCAAAGCAGCATTAAAATTTTTTTTTCTAAAAGACAATAGAACAAATGTTTGTAATGTAACCTACTGGCTATGTGAATTGTTAATCGTAAGTTGTGTTCTTTTGTTCTGTAATGGTGAATTACTACAAGTTTTTAACTAAGATCAAAACAAAAACAGGAAAACTATGCACTTTGTCTTGTAGATGTATATAGATGAGCCACTACCAGGTCTGACCATGACACTCAAGGAATCTCTGGGTGTGATGAGCATCGCTTTTAAATGTTGGTAGGTGGGCTAGCTTTGCTCTTCTGCTCTTAAACTTCGAGCGCATCCCCAGGTGTTGAAAACAATGCTAACTCTTTAATTAGGACTCCAGCTCATAACACCACACACCACCAATTTCGAATTGAAATACTGGCTCGCTTGATTCTGTTTCTCTGCTTGTTGTGCAGCATTGCTGGGCAGTGCAACTGAATAATAAGATTCCAAAAGAGTTTTCATCCAAATCCAAGGCCGAGGCAGAAATATTCACTGAGGCATGCAGTCCGTAGTGCTCTGTGCTCCCTGGGAAGGGCTCCATGAACAATCGCATAGATTAAAGTTTTACCCAATAGAATCGACCTTGAAGTCCCTGGTGGTTTCCCCTTCTAACAAAAGGCAAAGGCAGACAGATTGCGACTTTCCTGAGAAAAGATTTCTTTCTGCATGTAAATTCCAACCCAGTAAATATGTGGGCTCTCAGCCAGGTAATCAGCCAAGGACTTTTTTTTTTTTTTTTTTTTTTGAGGACTTTCTATGTATAGAATACCGAATGAGGCCATAAATCAGACCTGTTTGAAGCTAGATTTTTCCTTACTTACAAAAATTTAGCAGTTAAATACTATTTCATGTCAAGTACCCTAAATCATTCCATGAATCTCAGGAAGTTTTGGGAACATTGGAAAATTCTGTGGATCATGGGTTTGTTCACATCCTAAATAGTTACTGCAGAAGCACAGTTACAACAATCAAAACGGAATTTTATTTATGTAACATGATATAGAAGCACATCATTATGCTACCAAACATTGAAGCAATTTCAGGAATTCACATGAAATAGCTGAAGCATTTGACCTAATAAGACTGTTTTTACCTTTATTCGTGATCAGAAAAAGTCATGTGGAGCTACTGGGTGAGTTCACGGCTTCCTATTTGCATGTGGCTTCAAAAGGTTGGTTCTATAGCGAAGAGTCACCACTACCCTTCTGAAGATGGATGGGCAGGAAAATTTCTCTTGTCTATTGTATCTTATCTGGGTCATCACTCTTCCAAGACCATTCTGCTTTTTATTAAAAAAGAAATGAGTGATATATGATAAAGATGCATTGCTCATAAAATGGAGAAAAGATTTGGTGAATAATATTGAAACACTGGCTCACAGTATGGAGAGAAACAAATTCCTACACGGCACAATAGAAAAAGTTGGACTCCACATAAGATAAAGATGGATTAAAAGGTAAACTGTCAAGCTAATAGAACAAAATGTAGGTGAGGGGCTGTGCTTCTTAAATATAACTCCAAAATAATTTTTTAAAAAATTCGGTTAAGAAATAATGACTGTGACTATATTAAAATAAAGGATTTCTAGTCAACGAACAGCACCTTAAACAAATTAATGGACAGTGACAGACTAGAATAGCTTTTAGCAATGTGTAAAATAAATGACATTGATATAGAAACATTCCTAGGGACTGCAAATCAGGAAGTAAAATTCAGGAATCGCGATATAAAAATGAGCAAAAGATAAGATCTACAAAGGGAAACGCCGATTAGCTAATAAGAACGGAGTGATGATCAAGTTTACTAATAGCTGAGAAATGAAAATTAAAAGGAGATATTGTATTATCTTGGCAAGAATTCATAAGGTCATTAATTCCAAATGCTGGTGGAAGTTTAAACCGATTCAACCATTTCGGAAAGTACTCTGGATGTCTTGAGTTAGTAAAATTAATTATTTGTCTGTCCTGTGGCCCAGCAATCTCACCTGTTGAATCTATGTCCCAGATAGCTTCCCGTAAAGCTCCATAAGGAGGCTAGTACTAAGATATGTATTTCATAATTGTTTGTGGTAGCAGGAAATTGGTCACACAGCTGTCTGTAAGGGAGTTAATGAGTTAACTTTGACAGATACATTGTCTAGAATACATGACAGCAGTTAGAAGCAACTTGCTAAATGTATATAGAGCAACTAAGATACATCCTTAAAATATAGCTTAAAAAGGAAAAAAGAGTATAACACAATGCCATTTTAATACAATAAAGCCTATACATACATACATATATATATATACACACACACATAAACACAGTCAAGGGCATTTATTAAATACTAGTAGGGTGCCCATTTCAGAGAGGGTAGTGGGAGTAGATTTAGGGATAAAGGAGAAAACGAGTATTATAAGAAGAGGACCTTGCAGAGAGTGGCTCCTGAGTATACCGTGAACAAAGAGCCTAATTATTAACTCAATTCTCAAGTCGAGGCAAAGATAAAATACGATAAAGTTAGAAGGAATAATATATGTTCATTTTAAAAAGAGTAAAAGTTCTAAGACAACGTCAAAATTAATTTTCTTTTTTTGTTCCAAGAGAAAAGGACAGATATCCTTTGGTAGAAAAATAGTATTGCTAAGGAGGTATTGATACTGAAGTGAGGAGGTATAGTACAAATGAGCAGCAGAAGAAAATGCGTACCGCATGGAAAGAAACATTTACATAATGCCAGTACTATGCTGGGCACTTTATGTATGTCATCATGTTTAATACAGGAAGGCTTTGATACATATGTTCTTATCCTTACATAAAATATTCTTACTACTACATAACAGTATAGAAGCTGAGACTCAGATAAGTAAATTAGGTAAAATTACATGGTAAGAGCAGAGTTAGCATTCTAACTCACATCTGTCTGACTCTAAAGCCATGTGTACGGCCGGAAACCATCTTCACAATCGAGATAATGTATGTATCCATTACTCCAAAATGTTTTCCTGTGCTCCTTTCATTCAGCATAATAATAAGATTCATTCATGTTGTGTGTGTACCAAGTTATTCTTTTATTTGCTGAGTAGAATTCTATCACATGCATGTACCACAATTTATTTATCTGTTCACCTGTTCATGCACATTTTAGTTGTCTCCAGATCTTAGCTATTACAGACACAGCTATCATGAACATTCATGTGCAAGTCTTTCTGTAGACATATATTTTCATTTTGGGGGTGAAAGTAATTAGGATTGAAATGTCTGGGTCACATGGTCAGAGTATGTCCAACATTTTTAAAAAAACTTCCAAACTGTTTTCCAAAGTGGTTGTATCAGCGGTGTATACCATTTGCAGTTGGCTCGTATCCTTGATAAAATTTGGCACATTAAGGCTTTTAAATTTTAGACATGCCATTGGATATTTGGGTATCTCATGATTTTAATTTGAATTTCCATTATGGTTATATTTCATGTGTTTATTTGCTGTCCATGTATCATCCTTGGTGAAGTGTCCTTTCAAATATTTTGACCACTCTAATTGAAATATCTTCTCATGATTGAGTTACGAGATCTTTATATAATCTAGATACAAGGCTTTCGTCAGATATATGTTTTACAACAATTTCCTCTCAGTCTGTGGTTTGTCTTTTTGTTTTTTTATGTGTCTTTTGAATAGCAAAAGATTTAAACTTTACTAAAATCTAGTTCATTGATTTAAAAAAATTTTATAGTTTGTGCTTTTTGTGTCGAATTTAAGAAATCTTTGCCAAACCCACAGGCACTAATATTTTCTGCTCTGCTTTCTTCTAGAAGGTTTATAGTTTGGATCATTTAGTCCTATGAGTCATTTTGAGTTAATTTTGTGCGTTTATAGTGTGAGTTAAGGGTCAAAATTCGCATTTTGCATACATCTATCCAGTTGTTCAAGTAGAATTTGTTGAAGAGACTTTCCCCATTGTATTGCTTTGGCACTTGTGTTAAAAATCAATTGATTTATATTTGGATTTACTTATTTGTGTACTCTTTATTCAAGTCCATTGATTTATTTTTCTGTCTTTATGCCAATACCATACCATCTTTATTAATGTAACTTTATAATAAGACTTGAAATAAGACAGTGTGAGTCTCCAATTTATACATTTTACATTTTTGTTTGTTTGTTTGTTTGTTTGTTTTGTGGGGAGAGAGCTGCTCAGAAAGAGTTTGTATAAAATTGTTATTATTTCTTCTTTATGTGTTTGGTAAAAATTCAACAGTGAAGCCGTCTGGCCCTACAATTTCTCTTGAAGGAAGATTTTAAATTACGAACAGTTTCTTTAAGATGTAGAGCCATTCAAATTACCTATCTCTTTTTGAGATTTGGTAGCCTGTGTCTTTCAGAGAATTTATCCTCTTCATCGAAGCTGTGGAATTTATTGTCATAAGGTTGTTCAAACTATTACCTTTTTAATACAAGATAGATGTATATGTGTATATGTATATATATAACATAAGCCACTTGAGTTTGTTCTGAGGCTCACTGATTGTTTATTCTTTTTCTAAAATCTGTCTTTCATTTTGGGTAGCTTCTATTCCTGTATTTTCAACTTCACTAATACTTTTTCCGAAATGTTTAATGTGGTATTATTGATCCCTTCCAGTATCTTTGTTTGTTTCAAACATTGTTGAATTTTGATTTGTGTGCTTTTATATCTTCCCTGTGTATATTTAATATGCTTGATCATTCCTCTGTTTTCTGGAACATATGGAATATACTTTTAATTTTTTAATGTCTTTTTTTCTAATTCTGTTAATCTGTATAATTCTTGGATCTGTTTCTACTGATAGATTTTTCTCCTCAATATGCATTGTATTTTCCTGCCTATTTGACTGTCTGGTAATTTATCGATTGCCAGATAATGTGAATTTTACCTTGGTGGGTATAATTTTTTATTGAGTACCAGATATTGTGAATTTTACCTTGGTAGGTATTGAATATTTTGGTATTTTGATAAATATCTTAATATTTGTTCTGAGAAGAAATTAAAGTACTTATGAACAGTTCGTTCCTTTCGGAGATTTACTTTCAGTCTTTGCCAGTTAAAACCACAGCAGCATTTATTCAAGGGCAATTTTTTTCCCGCAGTGAGGCTTTACACTTATGAGTCCCCTACTCAGGGCCCCATAAATTACTGGGTTTTCCTTTTTGTCTGGTGGGAACATGAATTCATTCTTTCTTGCTTTTTAAGTATCAGAAGTTGTTTCTTCTGTTCCTTTTGGGTGATTATTTTCCCAGATTTAGGTGATTATTTTCCCAGATTTAGGTGGTTTCCTTACTCACATGTGCTGGTCAGTGCTCAGCTGAAGATCAGAGGGAATTGTCTGTAGAGCTTTCTCTCTGCGCAGCCCTCTCCGCTCTGTGTCTACCATGGCCTCCTCAGCCTCCTAGATCTATAACCTCCACCCATAGAGGACCCTGGACTTTGCCTCAGTTTCCCTTCATTGTAGTGTGTCTTGGAGACCCTTTAGGCAATAAGTTGGGGCAATTATAGGGTTCACTCATTTGTTTCCCTTTTCTTGGGGATCACCATTCTGAGTTGCCTAATGTCCAGTGTTTGAAACCCATCATTTCATATTTTTTGTCTGATTTTTTTCATTGTTTCAGAAAGGAGGTTAAATCCAGTCCCCTTTACTCTGTCTTATCCAGAAAGAAAAATTCTCATATGATTTTATCTTTATCGTGTTTGATGCCTGTCTTTTCTTGCAGTTACTAGGTATATCTTCCAGGATTTCCCCTTGCCCATCTGAAATAATCTTCTATTAAGTGCTTACTATATACTTGGCAACTATACAAGAACTTGGCTTCCATTATCTTATTTATAAGAGAGGCTAAGAAATTTGCCCAAAGTTACATAGCATACAAGTGTCAGAGGCAAGTTTCAAATTCAGGTTGTATGCTCAAAGCCTGTGTGCTTAATCAGTATTTTATCCTCTCTGTAGTTTCATTGTTGTTGATACTGTTTTGTTTGGAAAAATAACACTGTCCCAAATTTTAAAATTTTAGAATTTTACCTTCATTGCCTTTATTTTTTAATTGCCTTATTCTTTTTGATAAGTTACAATTTTTAGTTTTCCTAAATTATGGAATTATGATTCAAGCTTACACTATAAATTTTTATGTATTTTATTATATTCATTTAAAGTTTAATTAATTTTAGAAGTATCCGGTATGTTGAATTCTCTTAGGTTCTTTTTAAATGAATATTTAATGTGATTAATTTCTTTTCTTGGCCTGATTCTATTTTATTTGCTTTAAGGTGTGTGTGTATGCATGAGAGAGAGAGAGAGAGAGAGAGAGAGAGAGAGAGAGATCGAGAAATCGAGAGATCTCCAGTAAAATACCAATGCATTATTACTCTATTCCCTGTCTTTCAAGGATCTCAAAGAGGTTTAAAATCCTTACCTCAGCTATTAAGTAGGTAAGGATTTGGTCTTTGGAGGCTAATATCACCAGTCTCATCTGATATGAAAAAATGAGCAATCAAAAAATTAAGGCTGTTTAAGATTTGCCAAAGTTAATAGCAAACACTCAGTGTGCCAGCAACCAGCACCTCAAGCCTGATACCATTTATCGAAAGCTTGTATTGCACTAAGCACCGTGCATAATACTTCACACATATTATCATGAATTCTTGCAAAATTGCAGTATAGCTAGCTATCAATCTGATTTTCAATGATGAGAAACTGACTCAGGAAGATCAGAGGGCCTTTACCTGAGACTATCAAAAAGCACCATCAAACTGGCTTAAAGTCTTTAGAATTCTTTGCCCACAGATCTAGAAGCCCAGAGACAGGGTAACCTAAGATCTCTGGTTCTGGCTCCATTTATCTTCACGGGTCTTAATCCAGCTTACCTCTGTGTACTGACTTCCTCCTGACACTGGTTGTTGAACACAGACAGGCCTCACCTTCGTACATCCATATGTATCCAAAAAAGAGGAGAGGGTCGCTTTGGGCACTAACTTGGAATAAGAAGGAAGAACTTGCCCCAAAGCCCCAGCAAACCTGGCCTTGTTTCTCATTGGTTCAAATTGGTCACGTGGACATTCCTGAACCCATCATTGACAAAAGGAATAAAAAGAACATGGAGTTAACTTTTACATTCAATCCTGTCCCTGGGATACCTGGGCGTCAAAGGGAGCAAGTGTCTACCTGAACAAATTCAGGATTCTATGGGGAAGGAGGAAGAGAGAAATAGATGTCACATAAGCATCTAACCATATTTGCTACAAGTGATTCTCCCTGTGTCACTCATCTACCAAATGATTGAACTGGACTTTCAGCCCAAGTAGTCCTGACTCCAAATTTTACGGTCTTTCTCTCAAGCCCTGAAGCTTTCTAGTGTACCATCCTGCTGATCGTGGAGAAAATGTGCTATGTGGGGTTTAAATTTCTTTTTCCATAAAATTAGTTACTAGACATTAAACACATTTATTCCCGAAGCAATTCTTTTGTGAATGATGCCTTTTGAATTTTCATTTTGGACACTGATCTCTCTTCTTATTAATCAAAATGTAATAGTGAGATAGTACTCTTTTTCGTTTTACTTGTAAGACAGTGCCTTAATTAATTTTCATCAAATATGTGAAATGAAATGTTTGCTCATGTGTGAAGTCTTAGAAATAACTATTAAGACTTTTTTACCTTATAGTGGACTTTCTGGGTTTACTGATCTTCAGGCAAATATAGTGATATTTTAACAACTTTGTCTAAAGAACTTAATACTGATAGCTTTCCAGAATGGTAGCTTTCTAATTACGTGTTTACTCAAGTTGTTATTCTAAGAATCATACAGTTCTCTATATATTAGCAGTAGCATAGCAGTTCTAGTTATAGAGAAATGGTTGGTTTTCTAATAATAAATATCTATGAAGAGAATGTGTCCTTCCATTTTGTATCCCTAAGGCAATAGCTTATTGAAAATTGATTCTTAATAATAATATGTCCTGATTTGCCCAGACAGCCCTTGTTTATCTCATTTCATTCTCAGAAGCGTCCAGTTTGAGTGGTAACATATGTGGTCCACCCAGGTTCTTTGAAATTAGAATTCATATAGGATTCAGTGGGATTGTACAATATAACTTAGTCAACAGTTTAAAGTTAAGGTTTTAAAAAGTCAGCCAGAGATATAATCTTTCCACCTCTCTGAGACTCAAGAGGACAGTGGTAAGTGGTCTCACTGGAGTGTAAAATTCATGAGAATTGCTTGGATTTTGAATATTTTTTGTCTCTACAGTGAATGGATTTTGTTTTCTGAATGTGTAGATCTCTAGAAAAGGCACATGATGAGAAGGCTATGTGGTCAGTTCCAGTATTCCCTGGTCCATTCTAATACCAGCTTTCTTTGAGGGCTGTGAATATATTTAATCTCCTTCCTTTCCTATGCTGAGAAATGTGGATAGCTGTACCTGCCCACAGAATATCTTCGTAGATTAATGTGTTCAGTGTTTTAAAGACAGAAGCACACTACCATTTTTACTGTTTAACATATTTAACTATTGCCAGTTAGTCAAAATATTTTTAAGTAGAACTAAAGTTAGACATTAAAGTTGCAAGAGTACATACAGCTTTCCCGAAGATCAGAAAAATGTCCATTGTGTAAACAGTAGCACTGGTCTTTATTATAAGGTTGGTATTTTCTTACTCAAGAGGAGATGTTGATAGTTATTTTCTCTTGATAAGATATTTCTCCCACCACCATGACAGTGATAACAGTCAATGGCTTTATTGTCTGTAAATGCCAAAAACAATTAACATTTTGACTACATCTAGGAAAACTTAGGGAAACGTTTCTTTGCTTCCTGTTTTTTGTCTGTCTTGTCTGCTTTTTGAGAAACTGCTAAAAATCCCACTCTTTCTAAATAAATTTTAGCATCTGATAAATTCACAACCCATTTAGTGTTGTTTAATAAATATCTTTGGATGATGTACTTCTTTTATAATTAAACAGAGCAGTTCAATAATAGCCCACTTTGTAATGTTTGCATGTACAAAAATCGAATATCATTGAGCACTGATTGTTATTTAATGAAGATAATATCAGCATATTTTGTTATAATAGTATATTATAGAATCAATTTTCAACAGTATATCACGCAGGTACCAAACTATTTCTAATTGGCCAAAAGCAAGATATACAATCAAGCAGAAGCGGAAAATAAATTTTAATATTTGTGTTAAAGTAATACTGATTTTTTGGAGTTATTGATTATTTCATTGAATTCCTTGAGGTTGTTACCAGTGTTATTCTCATTTTATAGATGAGAACACTGAAGTTTCAAAACACAAGTGACTTGAACTAGATTATATATTTCAAACTTACAGAACATTAGCAAGAAGAGTATAAGTACCTCATATACCACTACATGTGGAATCAACTATTAATTTGAGGGTAAAGTGAAGACATCATGATCCTTTACCCTGAATCAACATGTATTTTCTAAGAATAAGGTTATTCTCTTATATAAGCACAACACAATCAGTAATGGATTTCAGGAAACAAATTTCCTTCATAACCAATATGCTAGATTGTCTTCTTCATCTACACGAAGAACAAGGCTGTGACTTGTGTATATGAGCCTTGAGTCAGTGCATTGACTTTGTTCCTAAGGATAACGTTTTCTAGTTTTCTCTATACTTCGACATATTCGTAGTTGAGCAGAGAGTGCAGTCTGAAAACTGTTCGCAAAATTCTTCTTATTATAACTCACTTCAAGCCAGCTTTTTAACAGCCTGTATGGCCTCGGGATGCAAATTAGGAAACTGAATAAGAGAGGGGAGTCAGCAGGTTTCCTCTTCCACAGTGTCTGTCGTTCGATAAAGTTACTGCAGTGAATCAAGCACAATAGAACACTTGGACTTTCAAAAGTCTCTGACTTCTGTACGTTTTAAGAAAATGTTAAAGTCGTTTATTTTGTCCCAGGCTTTCTGAGGCTCATGCCTGAAGACATTCCCCATCTTCACTCCCCGACCAGCAGCATGGTGAGCCTGCTTCGAATATTTCCTTGAGCAGGGAGCTCCAAAGCGTCCTATGGCAAGTATTGTAAGGATATTTTCCTTTCCTCTCCGTAACGTGTTTGAACCAATGGATTCTGGCCTTTTTGACTCCATTAAATTTCCAGAGTCGAGCGACACACCTACCAGTACTATGTGGTCTCTCAATATTGGCACCATGGCAAGGCAAGGCACAAAAACCATCCAACCCGCCACAATTATTCTATCATAAGTGACAAATTTGACTTTCAATTCAAGCTCCTGCTTCAGTAGATCTATACACTAAAACTATGTGTATAGTTAGACATTTGGAGGTATGACTTGTCACCTTCTGAGACATGAGACTGCAAAGCACCTTTGTTTAATAATGAGCAGTATGAAATGGCATTTCTGACCCTAAACATAACATCTGTCTTGCCTCAGACTCTTCACATAAGGTAGGTTCCTGAAGAAACAACGATATTCTAATTTTATTTTCCATATATCTGAGGTTTTACAGCATAATGCTGTCATATTCCTTCAGTTTCCAAGGATTTCACTCTGTAGCAGATCAGCTGAGTTTATGAGCAGGATTCCTTCACCCTGCATAGCAATCTGCCAGGTCCCAAAGGAGGTCTCAGGGACACCTTTTCTTGGGGGTTTGTCGTCTTCATCTCTAAAGTCCTTTATTCCAAAAAAACGATCAAGCCAGTGGAAAATATTTTTGTCCAGGATAAGAACAAACATACAAACCAAAAAAAGAGGACATTTTAGAAGCAAAATAGCACTTGAAATAATTTTAGATACAGCTAATTATTTTTTTTAAGTTCCCTTAAAAACTTTGGAAGGAATTGGCTCTAAACTGTAAATAAATATATTTTTTTCAACATTAAATAATCTAAGAGCTCAAATTATTCCAGACTTGAGAATATGAACCATTGGAACTATCATAAGAGAACATACTGTTTTTTACTGTTAAATTTTTCTTAATGAGGTATATAATATTGGTTTTTACCAAATAACCCTATATAGTTCAACTCATGGGATTTCATGATGAGGAAATTCTTTTTGAAAGCTACTTTTGACTGTCGTAACATTTTCCTCCATTTCCTTTCAGCTTGACTTGTGAAGTGTGTTAAGGTTTTGATTCTCAACTGTGATTAATAGAAAACCAATTTTTATAATCTAGTATTTTTTATATGAACACTAATATCCCTTTCATTAATTCTCCAAAAATGAATAGAATGTCTATTACATGCTAGTTTCATGAGAGAGTCAAATATGGGACAGTTTTGCCCTTAAGGAACTGAGATTCCAAGGAGAGGACTGCATAGTAAAGAATTACAGTATGATGTAGTGAGCTAATCAGAGAGAAAAGCCCAGATTGCTGTAGGAATACAGAAGAGGTACCCTAACTATGCCTAGTTGCTGCTGGGTAGATGAAGGTTTTACCATCCATGTAAATGCAGATGCCCAGGACTAGGCACTTGCCAAACCTAATTTCATTACTTCAATACTTATTAGCAGTACAGGTGTTATTGGTCTTTTCAAAAGGAATTCATTTAAATCCTCCTCCTCAAGAAAAGGGAGCCTCTGGTACAGGTTTCACTTTCTTTACATTTTTTTTTTCCTCTTCTGTCTTTTTGACTCTCAGTTTTCTCATCTCTAATATGAGAGTAATAACATTCAGAACTGCCACGTATGGTTTTATGGCACTACATAACTCCGAAAGGCACCATTTACATACATTAATATATTAGTGGCGCCCCCTAGAATTGTGCAGCTATTATTAACAATACCTACCCATAGGGATTCGGGGGAGACTAAATGATCGTGGAAAGCACAGTGGTACATAGGATTCAACACTGCAGTCGTTGGTATTGTTATTATCTCACACACATTCTTTTTGTATCTTTTTAAAAATGTGGAACAGAGATGTGTCAATGAGAAAATTCTAAAAGCTAACGATATGCAAATGTAACTTCTAACAAAATAAAATCCATATTATATATTTAAAGAGACTTCTCTGCAAGTATATTTATATTGCAATTAATCAAGACAACACACTGTGAATTGTCTTATACTTTTTTTGTGCTATATAAATGATCGTCTTCTATGTTTTATTTTTGAGTGGAAGAATTTTAGTAGGTACCCTGCATTTCTCATCAGTAGTTGAGCTGTCTTTAGCATGTCCTACATTATTCTTGTTGCAGCATAATAGATGCTGTAATAGCAGCTTCTTATGGGTTTTAGAAGTCTATACTTGAGTTATTTTTCAAAATAAATTAATAGTAACTGACTTCAAAGATACATTAGAATGGCTGAGTTTCAAAAATATTAATATTTGACAAAGGCAAAATTAAGGCATTTGTACTTGCTTTGAAAGCATAAACCTTGTATTGAGATATTTCAGTAATTGTGCTTTGCACTTAAATCCCTGACGATTTTGTTCATTATCGGTCCTTTCTTTAGAACTCTGTATCTATTATTGACATTTTAGCATTTACGTTTCATAATAATAAAGGTGTACTGAACTTATTTTTGTGCTTTCGCCAATATGAATTCTAAAACAGAATATTTGTCTAAGGAGTTTCTCCAGGTGTTCAATTTCATGGACTATTGCTAAGTAGAATATACTTCCTCTCTTGCTATTTGCATTTCAGGAAATTTCTGACATGAACCACAATCGCCTTGATCAGAAAATTATATCAGAAAAGTTAAATGAATTGAAAGTATCAAGTATGTGATGTAGGGTAAGTTGAGCAAGCATAACGAAGAAACGTCAAGATGTATAGTGGTTCCAGTATCGATGTTTATTTCTAATTTTTGCAAAGTCGATGATAGATGTTTCTGATTGGTAATCAACTCACTTCTCAGCATAAATTCTGAGACTCTGACTCTGCATTTTGTGTTCTGTGGCCTTCGGTGTATGATTTCTAAATTTTCCCACCCACGTCTATCCAACAGAAAGGAGTAAACATGGAGGAAAAAGATTTCAGTGTTTTTCGTGACTCATATATGAATATGGCGCTAACACTTCAACTCACGCACCATTGCCAGAGTCAAACGACCTTACCTACTGCACCGAAGGGGAAGAAATGTCATCTCTGCGTATGGGAAGAATCGGGAACAGATTCAGGGGAGCAGCTGGAAAGCTCTAGAAATCAGATGCCTTTTTTGCTCACTTTTTCTCCATAGATCGAACATACTCTCTCTCCAAAGGAGAACAATGCAAAATATCACCCAGTTCCTGAACAGACCATGGAAACCAGAGTCTCTGGGTGGTGAGCGATCTTCTCCATAAGACTCAGATGCGGCTCTTGTCACTTTGGGGATCTGTGAATCAAAGGGTGAGTTATCTGCACCTCTAAGCCTTGGGATCGGAGTAACCACAATAGACTCTTTGTTAGAGAACAGAGAAGAATGAAACGCACAGAATGGTCATGTTCCAACTCGAGGATGAAATCCTGTGGGGACCGGGCAGGTGGAGTGAGGTCCGCATCTTGGGAAGATGTGAACTTTTATGTTAGTCCCCATTGCATCTTGTTGAAGAACGCCTCTGTTAATGACGTCTAATTCAGCCTTTTAGGAGGTTTTCTGTGGCCTAGTTTCCTTCTACAATGTGTGTGTGCGTATGTATATACACCATATAATATATACCACATTTTACATATGTATAGTATTGAGGACTCTCTCTTTAGGGGATATATTATATTACTCATGTAATATTACTCACTTCCTACTTGTGTAAATTTGGGAGACTCGGTAATGTTTTAAGGAGTAAGTAGTCAAAGCCCGTTTTTTATTCTGGGTTCATGACTTCTATGGCAATGTGATTCCTTCAAAAACTTAGACACCTCTGATTTTTTACTTCCAGTTGAGAAATTTTATATATATACATATGTATATATATATTTGCTATATATATTGCTATATATATATATTTGCTATATATGTATATATTTGTTAGTAATGAAA
>NW_006431956.1:8924615-8930511 GCF_000325575.1 Pteropus alecto | reverse complement strand
AAAGGCTTGTTAGCCTGAACCAAACATTTGGCCAAGCTGACACTGCAAAACTTGGAAAGCAGACCAAGTGTTTACTGCAACTCTAGCTCTAAGGCAACAACTTGGAAAACAGGACATTTGGAATGTGAGTTTGTTGTTATCACTTATATTTAGTGGAGTATCACAAGAAAGGAATGGCTGGTTTGAGACACAGATGGAAGAGAATAGAGGGGCCGGTGACTGGAGAGATGGGGAAGTCTTGCTTTCGAACCCCATGCAACAAGAGATAGGAGCCATTTTTTCCCTAAGATTGCCAAGGGCCAAACATCATGATTTTAAAACATTAGATGCTGCTGCTAACTACTTAGCTTTAGTTGAAACTTTTAGCATTCATAAATATGATGTGTAATTCCCAGCTTATTTAGTGATTGTATAAGTGGAATAAGCATGTAATGAAATCAAATGTAACCTTCATTAGATGATATTGAACTGCTTTTATTATAATAGTCATCTGAATTCAGTACGCAATGAAAATGTATTATCTTCATCTACGAACACACACACACACACACACACACAAATACACAGATACACGCTTGCACATTCACAAGCAACTACACACATACACACGTAGAAACATCCAAATAAAATTCCTGTGGCTCATTAGCAGTGCTGCTGAGAAAGCCAGATTATAGAAACTTCATATCTGGGTTACTAGGAAAGTACGTTGAAATAAATTATAGCAATTATGTTTTCTACCAATTTACTATTTTCCTCTGTTAACTGAACATACTTTAAAATCTCTAACATTTCTTTATTTCTATTCCCATTTTACTCCAAGAAAAGTGACATAGTAACAATAGCTGCCATTTATTGAATATAATTGAGCTAGCATTCTACTTATATAGCTTTGACAATAGCCCTCATAGCATGCATGATTATTTTGATTTCTATTGGCAGGAAATTCACTTTAAACTATCTAAAACAAAAAAAGGAACTCTATTAAAATTTACCGTCTCACTTGAGGGCCATTTGGCCTCCTATGAGTTAAGACATGGAAAGCCGTTGATGATGCCAAGACAGCCACTTCTTCAGTCATTGCTCCTTGTTTCTGAACTGCATTGACTTTTATTTCCACCTCTGGCTCCTAGTTTCTTTTCTCTTTGCTGTCTTTCTCTGCTTCTCCTTGTACGTGGCACCCACACCGTTCTCTAGTTCCAGCCATAAGCAGAGACTTGGCGACAGCCACTCCGTCTCAGCGATAACTTCCAGAGAGGAAATCTGATGGTCCTGGTTTAGGTCAAGCGTCCACTCCAGGCAATAGCCACACAGCCCAAAACATGGCCACTGATGTCCCAGTCAGAGGAGGGTCATATGAGCAGGGGCCACACTCAGACAAAGGATGCTTTCTATTGTGAGGTAAGCAGACACCCTAAAGGTATGTACTATAACTGATGCATTACGAAAGTAAATAATTTAGCCAAAGTTGCTAATAGAGGAGAAACCAGCAGGATTTTCACTTGGGTCTGTGTGACTCCAAAGCTCATGTCGTTGAATTTTGCTACTCAGCTTGTTGTGTAGAATATTGATCAGCAGTTCTTTGAATCACTGTCTTCCACTTTCACTACCTGGATTCAGGTATGTATAAATCCTAAATGAATAGATAGCCTGTTATGATGATAATAATTATTATTAGAGATTTTAATAAATTCTCATGGAACCGGTCTTCTCCCTTAGGATTTCTCTAACACTAAAAATAAGTAAGACTTAAAAGCCTTTCTATTAATGTCTTCTTCCCTATAAATCCATTTGTTTTTCCCAGAAATGAAATACTTTAAAAAGTGTTTAATTCATCAATAGACAGAAATGTGAGACCTGTTGAGTAGATATGGTTCCCCATGAAGTGACATTTTTAATTCTGGTGCCTGGTTATCAGTGGTTTCTGGAGCCTCGTAATTTTCCTTTATAACTAAAAGAAGGCATGCACTTTGAACTAGTTCCGGTACAATCATTCTGCCGGGGGAGTGAAGGTAAACGGAGGGGGAAATGTTTGCTGTCATCAGGAGACAAAGATTTTACAATTCTGGGAAAACGGAAGTAATAAGGGGAGTACCAGGTAAAGGATTCTCAAAAATGTTTCCACTTTTAATCTTACAAGGAGAGGAGAAGCGATTCTGCTGTGCTGCTTGAACCTGTCTAAATGGAAACAAGCTGCCCCATAAAATTAGCACAGATTCATATATCCAGTGGCTTTTTGATATGGATTTACTGTCCTGTAGGGCCCTCTAGGGACTGCACCACAATCGGCAAAGCTTATTTCAATCAGACCCCAGAACGAGAGGTGAAATCATAATGTTTTAGGCCACGCAGGTCTTCAGCTCAATCTTGCCATCAAGAAATTTTCTTCAGTGTGTTATTTGACTTTGTTCACTAGGTGCAAAACAAATATTTGAAGGATGAAGAAAGGGAGCACAGTCATATTTTCTTACAGGACTATTATTTTTTTAGCTGAGCGTCGCTATCAGGGAACAGAAGTTTTATAATCAGCACTATCTCTTAATAAGTTGCACTGTGGCTAAGTCGGATTTGTGCGTCTACTGAAATGAGAGATTAGTGGAATTGAAGGTGCTAGAACAGCAATTTGATGTAAGCTTCTACTTTCTGCAATTTAAGAGAGGCGAGAGTAGTTGGATTTTGTGGAGCACGAAGGTATCCAGCAGAATGCAGAAGGCTGCCAGCCGTGTGGAAGCGGATCTGCTCTAGTAGACAGTTTTTCCTTGCTTGGACACGGAATGCTCCTAACAGGTTATAAACTCTGGCTAGTTTTAAAATTGGCACCGCCGCTTCTTAGATCACAATAATGGGACTCATTAAGAATTAAACAAGCTCCCCAAATGGCTCAGTGGTGAATCGAGGTGTAAAAATCTGCAGCGTCTGTCTTTCAAAGGTTTCTGAAGATACTTGAGTTTGCTCAGCGCTCAACACTCCTTTCTGTTTCATGGGAAAATGAAATTCTCACCTCCTCGACATGAGTCAGTTTTACACCCTCAAATAAATGTGCAATAGAGGAGATTCTTCAATTCACTTTACTGGCTTCAGATTACTTGTGAAGCCTCCAAAATTCATAAATTTCAGTTCCTGGGATCTTTCTTGTAGACAGTTTGAAAAATTCTAGTCTGGATCTCTTTGATGAAGTGAATCTTCTGTTCTGTAAATGATTTAATGGGATCTAAAAAATATTTATTGGTTCATAATTTTATAATGTGTTGCAAGTGCCTGGTGGCAGAAATGAAGGAATAAGTGTTTGTTTTTAAATTAAAAAGCACTCAAGAAAAAGTTAGTTTTCCTTTACTCCTTTCTCAGGCTAGATTTGGTACAACTGTAAATCTGAAATACAGTAGTTCAAAGGAAATATTTTTCTTTCTGTGCATCTATGTACATTTGAATGTATGTAAGCCACCATCTGTGTTTTTAACTGATTCTGTTACTAGTAAAACAGTAATAATAAATGCTACAGAGATCCATTCACTAGAGAAGTAATATTGACACCAGGTTATAAGAAAAAAGAAATGACTTCTTGCCCTTTGATTCTTTCTATGAAGCCTCCAGGGTAGCAGTTCTTAATCAATAGTTAAAAGAATAACTTTTATATTTTGATTTAAAAGGGAAAACTATACACCCAACAATGCTGACCTAATATTTATTGAAAAGGATTGGTGAGAACGCAGGTCATTGGACTTGTCCTAGTGTGCATAACAGCTATCCACTTTTGCTTATTTGAATTATGCGCCTACCATGTCAGGAGAAAGAAGAGGTCAATTGCGTTTATTCAAACTAGAAATATTTCTTGAGTTCCTACTATGGTCTGTGCCAACTATAATACCCAACTTGAACTCTTACCAGATACATGGTAAACTTTTGATAAATGTCCTAAGTTAATGTTATACCTGCATAGCATTAGATGGAATGTTGCTCTGAGTGGGATGTAGATTAAGTATGCGCTTTTATGGATTACTGGACGAGCTTAACCTCACGCCGCTGTCAAAGAAGAAAAAGTAGGAAGTGAAATCTCTAACTCCCTAGTAAATAAGAGATCACTGTCAGGACAGTAAACTGTTATACACTACTCAAAAAGATGCTAAAAACAACCAACTGAATAATTTCAGTAGCTGAGAACATCTTGACCTTACGTCATGAGGCATTATGTACTAAAGAAGTCACTATTACTGCAGAAATAAATTCCTGACAGTTTGTTTTGTTTCATGCGTTTCTAGGTCCCTAACTTTGCCCGTTTCCAAGAATAAATCAGATATGGATGTTATGCTCAAGAACCTAACAGTTAGGGATTAGTTAGGGATTAGAAAAGACTGCAGAGATAAGGGACCATTTGATCTGGGCCTCTCTGTGAGGTGGATAGGAGTAAAAATAAAATAAAGTTTTTGGCATATTTAAAAGTAAGTATGAAATACTTTAAATAATGAATGCTAATATCATTCATTAAGACCCATTGTTTTTTTCAACACCATTTATAGCAAAATTCGTCGGTGACATTCTATGAGGTCTCTTTCCTCTCTCATGTTCTAGAAGATAGTTTATATTTACTTCTTTTTCTCTTCTTCTCCCTATTCCATAAGTAAGGAAACTATAGAGTTTGTGGGGTTACATAAATCACTAGGGACAACCAAGTGACAAGTGAAGAAAAAAATGTTCCATGGATGATCTCAACCTGTGAAACACTCAGTTGCCAGGCTGGGATTTATGTCTTCAAGAAGGGACACTATTAGTATCTAGCACATCATTCTACATTATCTTCCTGAAACATTTACTCACTTGCTCAAAAACCTTCAGTGGCTTCCCCTTGCCTAGAAGTTCCAGAGAATACTAGAGTCTCAAAGTGCACCTCGTCCCAAAAAAGACAGGGCGTGGAGAGTTCTCTGGTTAAATAAGATCAAGAAACATTTCTTATCATATCCTATTCTGGGAGACTGACCATGCACATCAGCACAGGAAAGGCTCCGAAAAATCCGAAGCCAGAAAGTCATTCGACTTCATTTATTTCAGCGTTTCCTAAGCTAAACCGATCATGGAGTTCTTGATACAGCTGCACCTAATAAATATCTCACGCCATTCATCTTTTATGAGAAAGTCCGGCTTAGAGAAGAAAGTAAAATTTACTGCATGTATATGTGTGTGTGTATGTGTCTATGTACATATATAGGTATAAATATAGATGTACTGCAATAAATCATCTAACGTTCCATCATCCTACACAATTTAATTCTGAAGACCTTCCTTTTATACATGTCTTTATAACCACACATATGGAAAACGACACAGACATATTATACATGTTATTTAATCATGGGCACCTGGGCATCTCCCGCTCCCCCTCCCTCCCTCTCTCAATTTCTCCCTCACCCTTCTCCCCTCTCTCTCTCTCTCTCTCTCTCTCTCTCTGTCTGTCTCTGTCTCTGGGTCTCTCTCTCTACCACCCTCTCTTTCCCCACTCCTCTCTCTCTCTTCCTTCCAAATACTGGCATTGCTCCCACTCTCCTCACCACCAGCAGGGTGATTAGTGTTAAAAACTGCCGTGTAACCTTCTGTACCTTTCTTATGCTTTTGTATCCACGCTATTTGGAGAATCATATTATGCACACTTATTCATATATTAGTTTTTTCACTTAATACATTGAGAAAATCCTTCTGAGTCGGTTGCTTTGAAAGGACTGCAAAATTGTATATAGTATGAAAGTATCAGTATTTCTCTCACCGTTTTCCTATTGATGGGCATTTATGTTTTTTAAAAACCTCTACAACGTTGCTTTAAAATCATCCTGAACATGTATCCCTGTAGACTGCTGCATTTCTTTCTATGAGGTGGATTCCAGGATTGAGATTGCTAAAACTTATATATATG
>NW_006431956.1:8920609-8924512 GCF_000325575.1 Pteropus alecto | reverse complement strand
AAGTACGTGTATACTTACTTTGAATTTTAATGGATGTTATCAGTTATCAGTTTTATTTCCAAGATATTGTAACTATTTCTGTTTCTCCCACCAAGTATAAGATAACCTTTTTCCCTGCAGACCGCTAGCACTAGGTGTCTGTTATTCCTCTTCATAATTGCCATCTGTTATTTTAACTTGCATTTTCCTATCTACTAGGGCAACTGAGCATGTTTTTATGTTTAATAGTTGTGGCAGATGATATTAGTGTCCGGCCATATCTCTTCACTCTTGACCTTTTCTATGAATGCCAACCTTTTGTTTTAGAGAGGGCTTTCTCTGGCTGCTGGAATCCACTCTACCCATACACATGACAAACCAAAATGCTGGGGAATTAATACACACTAGGAGCAATCTTCCACCAGCGACTGATGGGAGCTCTCTCAGCTCCAGTGGGATAACGCAGCAATATGTGGCTACCCCGTTTCCCAGAGTTCCCCAGCACCATTCAGCTTGCATTCCTTACAAGACCAATTTCCTTAACGATGGACCTTCTAATGGCTCCTTAATCTTCCTGTCTTACTTTCCCACTCCCAAATATACCACTTGAACCCTTGTCTTAGAGTCTGTGGCGTGGAGAACCTAGCCTATTGTCTTCTAGGAATTGTCTATCGATAGATTTTCTTGACTGAAATTGGATTCCCCAGACTTATTGTACAGGAGCTGAAGTATAAAGTTGAAAAGATGCAGCAGCTGCTGGTGATGCCACGCGAGGCAGAGAAGTACCTTGTCTTTTCCTTTCCTCTTGCTATCCGGATATACTCCATAGCCTCCCACTGACAGGAACCCAGCCAGACCATTTGTCAAGGGAGACAGGAAAATGCAGCTTGCTGGGCTCAGCTCCTGTACTCAGAGCAAGGTAGCAGAACAAGGAATGAATCTGAGATCAAGCAGACCCAGAACTGACACACAGCCAAATAATGGATAGCCAGTTATGTCAGCACCCTTTAATAAATAAATCATCTTTTCCCTCCAGTGAAATGAATGTTTTCTTACACTGAACTCCCATATGTCCTACCTAATGAGATATATATATCTAGGAAATCTATTCTGTTTCACAAGTTTCTTTGTCAGATCAAATACAAATAATATACTGTTTTGATTGCAATGATTTTAAAAATACTTGGTAAGTCAAATTTCCTCTTATTAATCCTTTTATAATCTTTTGACTAGCTCAAACACTTGTTCTTTCATATAAACCAGATTATCTAAATTGAGTATAGAAACATTATATTCATATGAGAACTGCACTTATGAATTATTTGAGAAATTACATCTTTGTGTCTTCTCAATATATCTTTCAGTTTGTTGCATTTACCTTTATGTTTTTTCAATAAAATTATAGTTTTTATTATAGGTCCTTTGCTAGAATAAATTTATTCGACATATTTTTCATTATTGATGCTGTTAAGAATGCAATTTTCCCATCTTGATTTCTAGCTGGTTATTAGGCTGTAGAGACAATTATTACTCTAGGAAAGTTTATATATTTTTCTTGTATCTACATACCTTAACCAATTCCTGTGTTAATTTCATTGTTTTTCTTTTTACTAGGGCTTTTGGGTTTCCTAGGTATACAATCATGACTGGATTATTTCATTTAGCATATTGTCTAGAAAAACTTTTCTCTCTTTTTTCAAATGCGTTATCAATTTTTTCCCCTGGTATTATTGTATCGACCAGACTTTTGAAAACAGCATTGTATCTTAATGTGAATAGCAAGTATCCTTGCCTTCTTTCTGGTTTTAATGAAAAAAGATTTAGCACTACCCCATTTAGGCTGATGTGTGATATTGATTTTTGTAAACAGAATTTATCTTACTTATGTAGCTCTCTTCTATTCTTATTATTTAGAATTTTATTAGACGAAGTTGTTTAATTTTATCAACTGACTTTTCATCATCTATTGTCAGGATATATGCTTTTTAATTTATTAATATAATGAATTTGTTGATAGATTTCATAATATTAAAACATCCACGAACTTATGAAATAAGTCTTATTCGATCATAATGCATTATTTTATATATTCCAGGATTCTACCTAATAGTATGTTTTGCATTTATATTTATGTGACATTAGTCCATATTTCTTTTTCTTTTCATTCCGCTTTTATCAGTTTTGATGGCTTTATAAAAGAAAATATGAGGCTTTTCCTATTTTTAGGGTCTAAAATTATATAAATAACAGCAAAATTAGACATTTTATTGTTAGAACTCAGTTTTGACAATACCTAGTACTGCTGTCTTTTTTGTGGTAAACCTTTAATCATCTTTCCACTCCCTTCTATTGCAATTTCTTTGATCTCAGATTAATTTTGGAAATTTGCATTTTGCTCAAAAAATATATATATTTCCTCTAGGTTTTGAGCTTTATTGCTGTGTTATATCTAGAATTTTCTTTAAATGATTTTAATGTCTTCCTTATCCGTTTTTCATGTTTTCTTTCTCAGTCCTAATCCTAGCTATTTTTGTTATTTTATTTGTGGAAGCTCTTTATTTTAACAGCTTTATTAAGGTGTAATTGATAAACAAAAAAAAAACCTGCACTATTTAATACATACCTCCGATGAGTTTGAACATATACAGTCACCTGTGAAACCATTGCCACTGTCAAGGTAATAAACATATCCATCACCTCTAAAAGTTTCCTTCTATCCCTACCCCTTTTTGTGGTAAAAACACTTAACATGAGCTCTCCTCTCTTAACAAGCTCTTCAGTGTGCAACACAGTATTGTTCATTACAGGCACTGTTTGTATAGCAGATCTCTAGAGCTTACCCATCTGGGATAACAAACTTTACACCCGTTGAACAGCAACTCCGTTTCCCCCATCCCCAGCCCCTGGGAACCACCAATCAGCCCTCTGTTTCCATGAGTTTAACTACTTTAGATACCTCATGTAAGTAGGATCGTGCAGTATCTATCTTTCCATGACTGGGTTATTTCATTTAGCATACTGTCTAGGTTCATCCATGTTGTTTCATGTGGCAGAATTTCCTTCTTTTTTAGACTGAATAATATTCCATTTTATGTGAGTACCACATTTTCTTTATTCATTTGTCCATCAATGGACTTTTAGCTTTTTTTTTTCCACATCAATGGCTATTGTGAGTAATGCTGCAATGAACATGAGAATGTTAATATCTCTTCGAGATACTGATTTCGGTTCTGTTGGATAAATATCCAGAAGTGAGATTGCTGAATCATATAGTAGTTCTATTTTTAATTTTTTGAGGAACTTCCATACTATTTGCCATAGCAGCTATACCATTTTACATTCTCACCACCACTGTAGAGGATTCCAATTTCTCTACATGCTCACCAACATTTGCTATCTTTTTAAATATAGAATAACCATCCTAACAGGTGTGCAGTGATATCTCATTATACTTTTGATTTGCATTTTCCCGATGATTAGTGATATTGAGCTGCTTTTCATATGCCTGTTAGCCATTTGTATGTCTTCTATTCACATCCTTTGCCCATTTTTAATCAGGTTTTGGGGCTTTTTTTGCTATTAAGATATAGGAGTTTCTTGGATATTAATCTCATATCAGATATATGGTTTGCAAATATTTTCTTCCATTCTGTAGATTGCCTTTTCACTCTATTGTTTGTTTCCTTTCTTGTGCAGAAACTTTTTGATTTCATGTAATTCAACTTGTCTAATTTTGCTTTTTGTTGCTTGTGCTCTTAGTGTCATATCCAAGAAATCATTGCCAAAATCAATGTCATGAAGTCTTTCGCCTGTGTTTTTTTCTAAGCGTTTTATAGTTTTAGGTCTTACATTTGGATCTTTAATCCATTTTGTGATGATTTTTGTGTACGATGTAAGATAAGGGTTCCGATTTCATCTTTCACA
>NW_006431956.1:8905356-8920253 GCF_000325575.1 Pteropus alecto | reverse complement strand
GATACATTCCTTCTATACCTAGTTTGTTGAGAGTTTTTATCATGGGAGGATGTTGAATTTTGTCAAACGTTTTTTCTGCATCTAATTATACGATCATTTGATTTTTATCTTTCAATCTGTTAATGTAGTGTATCACATTGATTGAGTTGTACATTTTTTAATCTCAGGGATAAGCCCCACTTAGTCACAGTATATGATCCTTTTAATGTGCAATTGAATTCAGTTAGTTAGTATTTTGTCAAAGATTTTTGCATCTTTATTCATTAGGGATATTGGCCCATAGTTTTCTTTTTTCATAGTGTCTTTGGATCTAATATCAGAATAATGCTGGCCTTATAAAATGAGTATAAGAGTATTTCCTTTTCTTCAGTTTTTTGGAAGAGCTTAAGAAGGGTTGGTGTTAGTTTTTCTAAATGTTTGGTAGAACTGACCAGCGAAGCCATCTGGTCCTGGACTTTTTTTTGTTGAGAGTTTTTTTGATTATTGATTCGATCTCCTTATTGATTACTGGTCTGTTCAAGGTTTCTATTTCTTCACAATTCAGCCTTGATAGGTTGTATGTTTGTAGGACCTTATCCACTTGTTCTATATATCCAATTCATTGGCACATAATTGTTTATAATAATCTCTGAATCCTTTTTATTTTCGTGGAATCAGTTATAATGTCTATTTTCTCTCTTTCTTGATTAAGCTCATGAGTTTATTTTATTGGTATTTTGGAAGAACTGACCTTGGGATACATTCAACTTATATTTTTTCTGTTTCTTTTTATCTTAATTCCTCTTCTACTGTTTCTTCTCTGCTTTTGTTTCCAATTTCTTAAAGCTAGGATTACAATTCTTTATTTGCTTTTCTATAATCATGAAGGTATTTGTACAGGAAAGTGTTAAAAGAGCAGGTCTGGCCACTAGAACTCTGCATATTCCTAAGAAAGACCTATCTTCAGGACTGGTTTTGTTTGGCTGCTGGAAGATGAACTCTGAGCCCTTAGAATATTCTGCCTGACCAGAATGTTTTTGCATACTTGAGGCCTGGGGCCACGTGGTACCAGTTTAATCAGCTAGTTTATGCTAATAATAGGATTTTATCGTGAATGTCTATTTTTGCTCTGGAGAGCTGGAGTCTGAATAGCTGAGGTCATGCAGACACTGTTTCTTATGTTTTTGACCCCACTCCACTCTGTAAGACCCCTGGACACCAAAGCTCAGGTGAGCTTTGCATATGTTGTCACACCTCATTGCTGGGAGAATTAGGTGAATGTGTTACTGCACCTGGGAGAGGATATGTGAAAGCTGGCATCTGATTTCTCCCGGACATTAATTATCCCACGCACCTTTTCCCTTCACTGATTTTAATCATATCTTTTAACTGCAGTAAATCTTAACTGTGAGTATAATAGCTTTTCTGAGTCCTGTGAATCCTTCTAGTGAATCATGGAGCCTGAGGGTGGTCTTGGGGACCCCGTGCCCAACACAGCATTCAAGGTTATAATTTTGTACTAAGTGAGGTTTCGCTGTGTTCCAGTGTTTTTCAAATGCAGTGATCTTTATCTGTAGTTCATGATTTCATTTTGATTATTCTCTTCTATGCAAGATATATTTAGAAGTGAATTTCTCATTTTGAGTCATAGAGGCACATTTTTTTTGTATCTAATTTTATTAGATTATGATCAGAAAGTATAGTCTTTAAAATTTCAGCTTTTGAAAACATGTGAATAAGTACATTTATAATCAAACATCATTTATTCACTATTATATGGAAACAAGATACTACTCCTTTATACTTCAGATACTCTATCTCTTCACTGTTTTCCCCCATAAAATACACTTAGAATACTTTTAATTTTGCTTAACCCTCTCCCATTCCCTTACCTCCTAGGTTTTGCTGGATTTATAACTTTTAGTACATGACTATTATTAGCATTTCACTCACAGTGTGAGGAAGAAACGTCATACAGTATATGGATCTGATCTATCAAAGGCATCATGAATTACTTCTGTTGTTCTTGGGAAGAGAACTGCTGGAAAAAGTAAAAAGCTTTCTGAAAAACAGAAGACCATGTAATGTTGGTAGATTCATTATCATAAGACCAGAACATTTACATCCTGAATGGTAGGTTATTTATCATCAGGCTGATGAGTTAATTTATACCTGAAGTGAACAAAATCAATTTCCTATAACAATATTTTCAAGCTTTGTAGTTAAACCATTATATTTACAGAACTGAGTGTCAAATACTTACATTTCTCAAGAAGCCTTGTTTTTTCTCATTGAAAGTTTCTTAAACTTTCAATAAGTTTAAGGACAGCATCTCTGGGTTAATTTAATCTCAAAGACCATGGGCCCTTCTGAATAGTTTTCAGGACTGTTTGTTTGTTTGTTTGTTTGTTTTAGAGTGCTCTAGTAGTCACCAGAATGTAAATATTTCTCATCATTCTTTCTTGTTTTGTGAAGAAAAACATTATCAACACAACCCTTGAAGACTATGACATCAAGTTTCTTGGCTTCTCAATTAAAATTATAAATTAGATTTCTATAACTAAGGTCAGCCACATAAAATAAGTTCCTAATTTCTAATCTTCATATCCTACCATTCTTTATTTTGACTTAATGATTTATAAATTTTGAGGTTCATTACTGACCACTGTTTCCTCTTTTCATCTTTATCTTCTGATCTCTGTTTTGTATATTTTATTGTTTGACTAAACATTTTTTCTTTTGTGTGAATAATGTCTTTGGATGAGATTCATGGAACATATTTTTAGAAGTCTTACATACTCATAAATAAGTATCTTTTTTCTTCTTGATGGGTGACTGATACCTTAGAAAGATAGATATTTCTTGAATTTCAGGGGTGTTCTTTTCCTCCAATAATCTATGATGTCTGTCATCTTCCATGTTCATTCTGCAGGTAAAATTAATGCCAATTGGGTGTGCGTGCATGTGTGTGTGTGTGCGCGCATGTGTGTGTGTAAATTACTATATTTTCTGTCTAATATCTTATAAAAATTTATTTCAAGTTCTAGAGTTCTAGATGCTTCTGAATTCTCATTAGTTAAAATCTAGACTCAATTAACGTGGTAGGCAGAATAATGGCCCCTCAAGGATGTCCTAATCCCCAGAATTTGTGAATACATTATCTTATATCACAAGGGGGAATTAAATTTATGGACGGAATTAAAGTTGCTAATCAGCTGACCTTGAAATGAGGAAATTATCCTGGATTACCTGGGCAGGTCCAAAGTCGGCACAGGGTTCTCATAAGTGAATGAAGGAAGCAAGAGGATCAAAGTCAGGCAAAGATTGAAGATTGAACTGTGCTCCTTTGAAGATGAAAGAAGGAGCCATGAGCTAGGGAATTTTCGCAGCCTCTAGAAACTAGAAAAGGTGAGGAAACAGATTTGCCCCAAAGGAACTCAACCCCGCTGATCTCTTGATTTTAACCCTGTGAGATTCATTCTAGACTGCTGACTTCTGGAACTGTAAGATAACAAATTCATGTTGGTTTAAGCCACTAAGTTTGTGATAATTAATTACAGCAGCAACAAGAAACTAATACAGTTGATCTAGCATCAAGAGAGGAAAAATCCTGCCTATGTTTCCTCCTATTGGCCCAGTCAGAGGCTTTCCTCACGTCCAAGTCTGCTCACAGCCAGCAGATCCAGGCTGTGTAGAAACTGCTGGAAATTGGAGTCAAGAGGGGAGGACAGCAAGAAAGCTTTCAGGGCGCCATTTTGCTAAATGCTCCATCACTCACCTTTTCAACGTTGTACCTGCCATTCTCAAATTCTCGAGCACAGCACCTTCATCTTATCTCTGGAGTTTATTTCTCTAGTAAAACCAGGCCACTTGTTATTCTTTTGTGTCATTTGTTTGAATTTTAATGCTCTCTTAGGTTCCAAAGGTAGAGGTTGCTGGCAAAAGAGAGAGGAAAAAAGAAATAGGCCTGAAAAACAAACAGAGCCGCAGTCAGGAGTTGCTCCTGTTCTCTGAGGTGAAGCTAGAAGAACTGGGGGTCAGAGAGATGTTCACGTTCCCTGAACTCTGTGGGCTAAGAGGCCCTCTGCCTGCGGTAAACGAGCGCATTAGTGAGAATGATTAACATGACCTAGAGTATGACCTAGATTAAGCTAGAGAAAATAACTGACTGCATGGGGATAAAATCAAGCCTGAGACTCCGGGTAGGGGAATTAAAAAGCAACAGGTCAAATTAAGTAGTCCGGCACACCATTTAGAATCGGGAATTTGCCTGGTAATTAGAAGTCTTGCTCTCTTTGGCAATAATTGCTGCTGACTGGGAAATTTATAAATGTGGTGGCTATTCTTTTTCATGGAGAAAACGCACTCCCACTTAATGAAGGAAATGTGCTTCTTTATCCAAAATATGTATTACCATAGGTAGAAATAAGATAGAAAGCATAGGAATATGTTTCAGGATATGAGACTAAAGGAAAACAGCCATTTCAGAAACATGAGGAAAATAACATCAATGTTCAAGAAAGAATAAAATACATTTTGGGAGGTTTCGTTTTGAGGGGAGAGGATGTTGCATTGCATGAAAGGAGAGAAGGCCACAAGTAATGCAACAAGACTAGATGAGCTGGGAGGGGTCCTGTCTGAATCTGAGAGGGAGGGGAGATCTGGTTAGAGGGGGCTCAGCGAACTGTGGCCCATTGGCCCAATGTGGCCTGCTCGTTGTTGTAAATAAAGTTTTATTGCAACACAGTATACTCACTCATTTAAGCGTCTTCTATGAGTGCTTTCGTGCTACAATGACAGAGTTGAAGAGTTGCCAAAAAGACCGGATGGCCCACAAAGGGGAAAATGTTTATGATCTGGCCCTTTACTGAAAAAGTTTTCTGGCCTTTCAGATAGATATTTCTATTAGTAGAAATATTGGGATTAGCTGTGACGTACATTCTGAGTAAGTCGTAATTAATAACAGTCGAATCACCTAAGTCCTCAAATGATTTACTTTTTAAAAAATAAAATGGACAGAAAAAAAATAAATAAATAGATAGATAAATAAATAAATAAATTAGGTAGGGTGGATTCAAGGTTATCTCCATGAACAGCTCTGGGGTGATTTCTTTGGGAAAGAGAGAGAGAGTTACAGCTACCAAGCAGGATTTCCTGTTTCCTGAGTATCTCTGAGAGAGATTCGCTGCTAGATGAGACACATCTACGATGAGTATCACTGGAAAAGACAAAATTGAAAACTGCTCATAGAGAGAAACCCGTGTTAAGTGTTTAGGAATTTCTAAAAAATGCTTGAAGGACGTCAGCGATGATGTCCTTCCTCGTTAGCAGCGTAACCTGGAATAAGGCTCTCCCATCACCTCAGACCCCTTCAGCTTTGATGCGAGCACATCCAGGATTGCCTGTTTGAATTCTCTCTCCCCTGGTAATCCATCCAAAGTTCAACATCAGGTTTTCCTGTAGACCAGTTGAAAAGGCCTAGTGTGATCTCAGGAGTCCCTTGCATCCTGAAAATGTTCTAACTTTTTTTGTCGGAAGTTTGCAGTAGGGAGGTGGTAGGGAAATTGGGGCTGGTGGGGGTCGGAATAAGATGAGAGATTTAAAGAAAATGCAGTATCAGGTTGAGCAACCATTTTAGAGTAAATTGTTTCCTGTCAGAGTCTCTAGTTGACTTTATTTTAGAACCTTCCCGATTTGGATAGTAGGGAGGGAATGAGGAGAACAACAGTATATTTCCTGGTTGCCTGAAAAGAAGGTGATATATCACGAAGCTTTCCCAAGCAGAAACGGGAAGGTGCTGAATGTATGGATAGGGTCCAGGGAGAGAAATTTTGGAGACATAATAATTTTATAAAGTGCTGGCTGATTTACCTTCAGCTGGATGATGGCAAAGAGAAGTGTTAAGTCAAAATACGTCATCCATCTACAAAGCAAATCCTCTGCTTTATATGACTCAGAAAGATACTTGAGTTTGTATCTTTATCTATTTTATCCTCGTGTGTTTGTTTGTAATATATGTAAATTCCAGGTGCCTTAAAGGTATTCTATCCTATCTCATGTTAAATGTGACTGTTCTAGTACCTGAAAGCATCTTTTATGTGGCATTCAATTAATTAGTTAATTGCAATTAATCACAGGAGTTTCACAAATGATCATTTAACCTGAGTGAGTAATGCGGGTCCAGGTGGTTAATACAGAGAAGAGATTTCATCTTGGAGAGAGCAGAGATTAATACTTTACTTGTGAAAACTGAAATAGTTTTTGATGTTCACCTCCGTGAAAGTATTGTTTCAAGTTTTCCTTTAGACTTATCATCTAAGAAAGGAAAAAAGTAAGAATTCAACATATTTTTAAAAATTTATGTTAGCAACGTTTTAAGGGACACTGGAGGGCAGGGTCTTTGTTCACTGTGTATTCCCCACACATAAAATATTGCCTGGCACACAGTAGGAACTGAGTATTTTTTGAATTATACTCATGGATTTTTTTTTCCTTGTGATTTTCCTGCTGTTCCTTCAACATTTTGAGTCCAATGTTTTGGTTTTCATACATCTTCCTGCAACCACAGAGAATTCCTTACTGGATATTAATATGCATATCAAACTTCAGATGGTAATAAAACAAAACTGAAGGAGATTGTATATATTTGGTTTTTCAAATAGCTTTCATTTACTTCCCTGTCTTTATTACGTTTCATCTTATTTGTATTCATTTTGTTTTATCAATTCAAATATGTCATTTCCAGTGTTCTTTTTCACAGGAAAGCCAATGAGGTTTGGGTAGTTATTGTTTATTTAAGGAAAAACAAGCAACGACCACTACAACATATAACATATTTCTTAATTTACATAGCAAAGATCTCGTTTGTAAAGAGAATAAGTCACACACCCGAGGGCAGTTATAGAAGTCTTAGAGAGGAGATCCTAAAAAGTAATTTCCTCAGCCTTTCATGGAATCTTCACTGTGCCTCATTCTTCTCTCTTTAACAGGAAATAAATGTATAAAAGTGGAATCTATGATGAAGCTAGTATTTTAGGAGTATTACAATCCGTCTCTTTGGTAAGAGAGAAATAGAACAATGCTTCACATTTTTAAAGTTCTTCTGAAGAAACAAACAGAACAAGAAACAGGCTCATAGATATAGAGAACAAACTGATGGTTGTCGGATGGGAGAGGGGTTGAGGGGCTGGGTGAAAAGATGAAGGGATTAAGTACAGATTGGTACCTACAAAATAGTCACGGGGATGTAAAGAACAGCACAGGGATATAGTCAATAATATTATAATAACTGTGATGTCAGGTGGATACTAGAATTATCAGAGTGGTCACTTTGTAAATTATTATATAAATGCCTAAACACTATACTATTCACCTGAAACTAATATAAAATAACATTGAATGTCTACTGTAATTGAAAAAATTTTTTTTAAAGATTTGAAGTACAAGAATACAAATGAACTTTATGACTTGATCTGTGACAGTCATAGATATTTTAGGATTCTGTAAAAGGAATGACATGGACCATAGCTAAGCAGACAGAAGCCAAATTCTTTCACAGTCACTTGTAGTCACTTGTAATCGCTTTTAATTTGGAGTTAGTTTACCTCCAAATTTGAGATACCCACAAACCTGAGATTTTTATATTTACAGTTCAAGATAGCTGGAAGAAACAAGAACCAATAAAAAGATGAAGGTAAATATGGGACAATTGTGTATTATTTTTAGACCAGGGAGTGGGTATGATTTCAGATTTGAAAATATGGTTTTAACATTAAATTGGAGACCACAGGACATATTTTAAAGAGCAGACTACAAATCTCATTTCCTTTAACAGAGCACATTGTAAAAAGCCTATATTTCTAAATAAAAGAAGGTTACATTGTTATTTTATTTGAGTTTTTCCGTTTGATCATCTCCAATTCAGCTCTTCTAGGGATATCAAAATAAGGTGGGAACTAAAGTCCTATCAAGACACTGGGGTTTTTCCATCTGCAAAATAAAAAATGTGAAGGACCTGTGAAGAAATCTCATTCAAACTTCGAAATTCATTTCGTATCAACAGGAAAAAACTATCACTGTAAATCAGTGTAGCTCAAGGTTAAGGAAACAATTAGAGGATTTGGAGGAGAGAGAGAAGAAAATAGCTATTTTGACTGGACCAATTTCTTTCTGAATAATGCTATAATTTGGATTTAATCTTCTGGCAATGTGGTTTGTCATGCAGTATGCTTTAAGGCTTTTTCAAAATATTAAATACTTTTATGGAGTTCTTGATGCGCTAACTATAGATTATATCATGGTAACATGGTTTTTATTTCTTGGGTTAAAATGCTGCTCTTTTGTTCTCAAAGGAAGAAAAATGTGTCACAGTTATCCTTTTCTCATGCCATAAGCCTTGCAACCATAGCAAAAATGCTTGCTTCATTCTTTATATTAGGAGTGCTTTGATATAAAATGCCTTTAATTGTCTAGCTAACAGAGCAGCAGCGTGTTCTAATTGGAAAGGAGGCTTCCTAGCTTTGTCATGCACGTTTGATAGGACATACTCGCCCTCCCTGCACATCACCTCAGCTAAATAAATTGTATCTCATTTCTTTATGTATCACGATGACGTGGAACTTGAAAGGGACACAAAAGTTTGCCTGTGCTGCAAATCTCTCCATCCTCGATTATTTAAATCTCTCTTCCTCATTAATTTCCTTCTATGAGTTTTCACTCTTCAGTGGATCATAAATCTGATTTTTTTCTTTACAATTTATTGGTCATCAGTAATAATGAGATATTGCTAAGTGAGCGTAGCTTTGTTTTCATAGCGATTTTATATAAATCATCACCTTTTACAGCCTATTGGGGTTCCCTCCTCCATTCTGCAGAATGGTGATTTTCAGCTCGGTGAGTGTCAGGGACCTCCCATGTCAACCCTGCAGCTGAGGGAAGGCAGAGCCAGGACCACTCTTGGGCTTCCAGACTTGGGGCTCATAGAACTCTCTCATTCCATATATTGAGGTTTTCAGATGCCCACTATAAAAAGCCAGCAACGATAATCTATGTTCATCATTATGGATGTTGGATGGAAGCTTCAACTTTCCAGAAGCACATCCTCTAGGGGACCTCTGCTGTACCACACACGAGGGTTCTAGTTCATCTTTCAATGTCATCCGGAAACTAGAAGTCTTCAGTTACTGAGATCTCCCCATACTAGAGATTCTCCAGAAGACCCTAAATTCTTTAAACCACGGAAAACTTGTCCTGAGGAGAGCCAATAAGCCACCTGAGAGATTAGTTTGATGGAGAAGATAAGGCACAATTTGCTGACTTTTAAACTACACATTTGCAAGCCAGGTGCTAGGTTAATTAAGCCCCCAGCACCATGGAGCAGTGTTGGAGCCTGAGGCTCTCCACCACTCATCTATAGATTTTCATTCTCCTGTTTCAAGAGTTTGCATTTCTCCCAATGCTGGTTGGATCATTTCCTCTCTGGGAACACAGCTGGCTGCTTGCCACCAACCCTCATGCTGTGCCCTTTTGTGCTTGATAGTCTCATAAGAGAGAGACCCCTGTCTCTTGCCACCAAACTGTCTCTTTTCTTAAGGGGTATTTAATACCTAGATTGTCCTGCTACACATGCACTTTACCTACGTAGAACTGCACATTTTTTTTGAAGAGCTGTCTTGCCATTGTAAAGTTTCCCACCCTACTCAGTTGTTCTTCATATACAGTATGAATAATAAATGGTGACTGATAGAGTGGCAGTTATCTGAGATTTTCCAGCACCAGTTTAAGAAGTTTCAGGGATTTGGAGGGACCACTCCGAAATCAACTCTGCGGTCCACCAAAGTGAGGTCAAGAGAAGCCAGTTCAAACTGCTGTCTTCTTAAGAGAGAATTTTGTTTATTTACCCATGAGAGCTCTTACTACAAAGACTGCAGCCCCCCCAGAGATGACTCTCCTTGATATTTTAACTTGCGAAAGCACATCTCACAGAGTCAATGTCTTGACATTAATTTCAAGGAAATATCAGCTCTGAGCCCGTTTACACCCGAGACCCTGCAGAGCCAAACAAAAGTAAAAACGAAGGAGACAATTGAGGAAAGACTGCCCTGAACAATCCACTTCACAAACCATCCTGCAAAAACCAACTGAACTTCTCTGAGGCCTGGAAGCTCTGAAGCTGACCTCTAGACAATTCGATATTTCTAGTCCTTGGCGTCTTAAAGTAAAGCAGAAAGGATGAAAAAGAAATCAGATGAGGAATAGTTTGCCAGTTTGCCAGAGATAGAAAACAAATATATCTTTTATTTTATTATCCCTTCTGAAAATCGTGAGCAGAATTTTTTTTTTTTTTCAAAATGATTATTCCCCTCTGACAAATGCCATTTCCAGGAACCACAGTATGAGATACCTTTTTAACCTTCAGATTACAGACTTAGAATTTTCTGTTAAGTCAAAGAAGAAAGCCAAGGAATCTCATCTATTAAGCCCTCACTGGAGCCTGGCCCTGGGCTCGGTGCTTTCACATGCATATTTGTCTTTAAAGCTAAGAAGGAACTTTAGAGAGAGAAAGAGACGATAATTTAGAATAACCTAAGAGCAAAATGCCCGCTTGAGTTTACAACTTTATTGCAAGGTAAAGGATGTAATCTTAAACTAAAGAACAATCTTTCACATTCTTCCCCTCTCTAAAATGCCGTTTCTATTTAGACAACTAATCGTCCTTAAAACGTCTCATCAAAGCTACAGAGCACGTTTAAAAGGTAGAGTTATTTTTCCTTTCCTTTTTCCAGGTAATAAACACTTGACATTTAGGAAATGAAGTTCTAAATTTATGAAGCAGATAGCACTTTTCAACTACACTCATGGTATTGTAAGGTAGCATTCATGTACATAAATATATCTTATTGAACAGATTGTCACTTATCAGTGTGGTGGTACATTTTTAGAAAGGGTCATGAATGCTTGATTTACAGAGAATAAAGTGACATTCAAATTACAATTTTCAGAAGAAGGATAACTACTTTTTAATTACTTGCTTTGCCTGTCTTAGCGACTCATGTACGTTGCAGTTATGACGATGGTTTGAATTGCGTTGGCTCAGCTCTTCACGAGAATGTCGGTGGTAGGTTTAGCAAAGGAAAAAATGCAAAGGGTATGCTCATCTCTTGTGCAGTTAGTCGAGGTCTTAGTGGCAAGCAACAGAACCCAAATCTGGCTCTCTTAAACATAAATGGAGTTTATTGGCATGATAGGGGGCTGAGGAATCAGGCTTGGAAAACAGCTAAGAAATACAGAAGCATGAGAACGCTAGACAGCAGGAACTATACAAGAGGTCACACTGTAATCTAGTCACAGTCATCAGTGATGAGGCCATGACTGTGAACTCTAGCCATCTCCCTCGGCTTCCCTGACACTCCTCAAGGCTCTGAAGTCAGAGCTGTGTCTTGGCTCGCTGACTGCTCGGTGATCTAGAGACAAAAGTTCTGGTCAAAAAGAAAGATTTCTCATTTCTGGAAAGGGGAGAATAGGGTGCTAGTCAGAGGGTAGTTTGGATGTTGGACAACCCCTTGAATGGCGTAGGTCCCCAGCATTCAAGGACGAGCTTATCTAAAATGGAGAGTATATTATATTCTTACATCTCATCTTCTCTCTCTTCCTCTGGCAATGACCGCTAATTGTAAAACTAGTTAAAAAGAAAAGAAGAATCTTGGCTAGTATCTAGTTCAGTCTTCCTTTGACAGTTAAAATGAGAGACTGGCTTGCCCAACATCACCCCCAGAAGGTAGTAGTGGCAGGACTCGAACTCACGTCTTCCAAGCCCACAAGCAATGCCCTTATCCATCACTCAGGCTGATCAAGTCACAGTCATTCAATGTTAGGTTGTAGCTTTCGGAGTGAAAACATGGAACATTTTCACTTTCTCACTTAAAGAGTACTTTTCGCTCCACAAAGTTCTGAGAGAATGAGGATACCCGAGTTCGTTTTTTTTTTTTGCTAACTCCATGGTCTTAAACAAGTTACTTAATCTCTCTGAACCTCTGTTCCACTATTTGTAAAAAAAAAAAAAAAAAGGCAAAAATACCCATTCTCCCTACCTTATGACATTGTTGAACAAAATAATTGCGATAATACATAAGGAAAGCATTCTTTGTACTTTGAAAAACCACGTGCGTGTAAAAATACTTTATAACACAATTTAACTGGTTACGATAATAACGATTTTTTAAAAACCTGATTCACACACTGACCAAGAGGTAGGGCCACACCTCCTGGCTCCATTTTGTAGTTTGCCAGTTCGAGGATATTAATGGATATACCTAAAATGTCATGTATCTACATAGAGAAGTCAGAAGAAGAAGGAGCTTTAGGGATCAGGTCTCCAGATTGAGAGAATAAGGTTTTTCCCATCGATATCAGCAGGGTCTGATTATGAGGTCTTATTATCCATCAGAAGCTCAACTAACATTTCTGATCCTCACGCCACCCAAATAAGTTATAATTTCTCTGTTGTGCAGTTGGATGCCGAGGCCCAGAGATATTATATAACTTTGCCTGAAGTCATCCCAGCTGGTGGTAGAACTGGGATTTAAATTTGCATCTTGCTTCCTTCAAAACCTCGTTCCGTGACGTCTCACTGCCTGCTCTAATTAAAAAGAAAAGAAGAATCTTGACTATCATCTAGTTCGCAGTCTTCCTTTGACAGTTAAAGGGAGGTTCTGAAAGATTGTGGCTTGCCCAGCATCACCCCCAGAAAGTAGTAGTGTCAGGACTTGAACCCACGTTCTCCAAGCCCTTAACAGCGCCTTATCGATCGGCCACGCTGATCAAGTCACAGTCAATTCCCTAAGTTGCAGCACTGTATTTAAGAAATGTGGGTGAAGCGGAAGCTGTGCTGTTTCATCATGAAAACAATAATAATACCACCATCTACTGAGCAGTCTGCGTGGAATGGTCTGGTCTATATTATCTTGTTTAACTTTCACAATATTCTCTGAGAAATCTAAGGCCTACACAACTTTAAAAACTTGCCCAAGACCTTATAGATGTCCAGTGGCAAAGCCAGGATACAAACTCGCCTGTGACTCCAAGCTCCATGATCTTAATAGCTCACCATTGCCAGACTCTGCAGAAAGCCTCGAGGTACAATTAGCTGCTGGGCTATTAATTCGCCAAACCCATCTTATGGGGGCCGTTTTGATTCAGAACCCAAACATGAGAAGTGGAATCCATAAGTTGGTAAGGGATGGGAATGAAGTTTTCAGTTTTTCTACATCGGCCAAATTCATCTTTTCCCAGAGCTTCCTTAGGCACTCCTCATGCATGTAATGGAATGATTGAAGTTTTCAGAACTGTTTACCCTCATTTTAAAAATTTCTCAGAGGAAGACAACTGATAGAGGCCATTTCAACACTCCTTACCACCAGAGGGCGTCGGACCCCATAGATCTTTGCTCCTCAGTATTGTATCCACCACCGGCAGCAGCAGCCGCACCTGGGAGCCTGGTAGAAACTTGGCACATCAGTATCTGCCCCTGATTGGCTGAATCAGAACCTTCATTTTAATGAGGTTCCTTGGCGATTCATAAGGTTTGAGAAGCACTCTCCTAAATCATGGCTTGGTCAGTCAAGAGCAAAATGGTCCCAGGATAGTTCCTGTCCTTCAAATATTAAGTAATGGGAGTAGGCATTTCGTGTCAGTTGCCTCTAATGGTCATTCAGGGTAAGTATTCTTAATCTTCTTCAGAGACTCAGAGAGATTCAGTGATAGAAATGACAAAGCTAAATGGAGGTTCCTGGATCTGAACACAGGTCTATCTTCTGCCTAAGCCATATCATTTACCATTGTTCTTGCTGCCTTTTTGAAGCACTGTTTTTGAAGAGGTACTTTTGGGGATCATAAAATGTTAGAAAGGAATCTGGTTCATTTTGCTCTTCCCTTGACTTTGGGTCTCACTGGCTAAATGTTACTAGCGTAGGGATTTAGTCAATACTTAAATATCTAGTAAATAAAAAGACTATAATAAATCGTAGAAAAATTCAGAAGTAGTCTTAATGTCATAATGCATTCATTTTTACTAGGAATCGTTCTGAGTTGTATCTGTTGTGTCTTAATCCCACCCCTCACTCCCAAACAGCTAAAGGTGGCCCTTGGAAGAGTCCAGTGGCTTCTAGATCCACCAGTAGATGGCAGTATTTCTTTGAACACCACATGGCCTCGGGTTTTTGCCGGATCAAACTCTGTCAACTGTTAACTGTCTTTGAAGAACGGGCAGTGTTTCTTCTACGTTTTCATTTGGTTGGTACGATCTTCTGAGATATCTTCAAGGGTGTTAATGATCCAAATGCAATTCTCTCTCTCTCTCTCTCTCTCTCTCTCTCTCTCACACACACACACACACACACACACACACACACATGCACACACTTTTCACTTTTTAGGGGATAGAGTCAAATAAAAGATTTTCTCCCAAGGAGATCTTTCTGTGCAAAGGTTAGGAAGAAACAGTTAAGGATACTAAAGGCAGATTTCGTCAAGCCCTCTGGCTGATAAATCAAGCCCAGCTCACTCTCCAGGAATTAAGGCGACTCCTGCCATAGTGAAGGCCAACCCCCAAAGAATGTCCCTTTGAAGAGAGTGACTCAGGAAGGAACCAGTAGGACAGACAGCTTGCTTTGACTCCTTTTATCAGAGTTAGCCCGAGTAGCCTCCTACCAAGGCTTTATTTATTTCTCTAATTGCATTTTATATGCAAATATTTTCTGGGACCTGTTTCAAAGCATTATTAAATGTGTAAGAAGGCTGAATAATTTATCAGTTTAACAGAAGTCTAGGATTTAAGTTGACGTACATTTGATTTTAGACACCGGTACTTGATTTGTGTGGCTTTTTCTGCTCCTGCCAGTAGTGGATGTATAAACAATGAC
>NW_006431956.1:8825788-8905346 GCF_000325575.1 Pteropus alecto | reverse complement strand
AGCTGAGTGCTTTTTCTTGTTTGCTTTCCAGAACGATTTTGCTACTTTTTTTTAACCTTCGCTTTAGATTAACCACATAAAATCATTTGACAGGTATCTGAAGAGACTAACTTCCCCATCAAGGGAGATTATTAGCAACATCCTGGTGAGTAAAAAAATCCTGAAAGGGATTAAATAAGAGAAACACTTTCTGAGTCATTAGATGCTAGACAAGTTAAAATACCAGAAAAATACACTGTAGCATTCAATTTGGCACTAGGTAATGACTTAATGGTTCTCTAGATTTCAGATATTCTGTACGGAACATTTAAGCCCTTCTGAGGCCTGATTAGCAAACAGTTTTACTTCGCTTTGCAAAAGAGGATGTAATCAATTGTTAGCTGGAAAATCTCAAAGTGCTTTAGGGTTATTCACGATGCCTGTTTTGTAATTTAGCAATTATGTTGATTGATGGTGAGAGTCCTTCTGTTAAAATTTTTGGATGTGGAGCTAGCGTTTCTCAGAGCTCGTCTACTTACAAGCTAGGTTTTGTTGTTGTTAGTATTCTATAATGCTTGAGAGCATACGCTTTGGGTTTGGAGTCAAATCTCAACTTTATAATTTGCAAGCTGGGCGACTTTGAATATTACTTAACTTCTGTAAACCTGTTTCCTCATCTGCAAAATGAGGACTATAATGCTAGATTTATAGGATTATCGTGAGGTATAATGTAACCAAAGAACGTCTTTTCTCTATCTTCATTCCCTATATCAAGGTCTGGTTTTAGGTATGTGTAGAGGAGGCTGCATGCCTAAATTTTGATTTATGCATTTAATAATGGTATATTAAGCACATACTGTGCTGAAGATATGGCTGTGAACAAGACAAAGGGGTCCCTTCTGTCATGGAATTTACATTCTAATTGAGGGCACGGAAAAATGATCAAGTAAACACACGCATATGTAATAACATTATAGACACCCGTACGTGTGTTGGAGAAAAATGAGGTAGAGTAAGGAAATAGGAAATGAAGAAGGAAGTCAAGGAATGTCTCTTTGAGGGGCTGTTAAAGGAAAACGATCATTTAAAACTTTAGCAGGGCCATCAAGAGATGAATGGGTAAGTAATGGATTTCTTCCCTCAAACACAGATAGAGCTAGGGTACAGTCTAAAGAAATAGAGAATAAGAAAGGGGTACACACTGCTCTGTCTAATAGTGTAACATTTTTCCTCAGGGGTGGACCAGAGAAATCTTTGCAGATTATGCTGCATAATCCTTTTTAACAAGAATTATCATATGGTCCTGGAAGGGCGGACCACAGAGGTTCAGAACCCCCTTCAAGAGAACCCACTATGCAACATAGCTAATTGATGGTCTCGAGCTGTCACACTGTGGGATCTACCTCTGTATTTGTTCTCAGCCAATGCTACCCCTAAGCTATTCTCAGCTGATGACTGAGCATGATGTATGCTAAAACAGGATCATTTGCTGGATGCAAGATCCCTCTAATGGACGATTTGCTCAAGACTCTTCATTGGTCTAGCCAAGACATTTTTTAGAGCAGTACTGTAATCTGAGACTCTTCTTAATCAATTCTTTCTTCCCTCTGTGCTTTCATAGAGGTCAGACCTACATTGCGATCTGAAGGTTCTCTGTTCCTACTTCTCCATCCCTCTCTATCATCCTTCACAGGCATCTTATCCAATCAATCTCTTGTACATCTAATTCTGTCTTGACTTCTCTTTCTCGGAAGATCTGAACAGACACAGTTGGGACTGAGAGTGGTCAGAGAAAACAAGCGATAAGATGAGATCTGCAGGCCAAGACGGATGGTAAGTGAAGTGGACACTCGGCTGGGCTTGTCAATGGGATTAAGGATGGGGCCATGCAGGGTCGCTTAACCATGAGAAGCGAAGAAGCCACAATTACCAAAACAACCAGCGAGGTTGAAAGAGCAGCCAATGGGCTTGACCCACAGTAAGTAGTGGAGATGGTTAATAGACCCTGGCTCCCTTAAGGACAAGATAGACAACCAGCCAACAAGGATGCTCCTTCATCTCTACAAACCAGAGCAGGCAAAAATACAGGAGCAGAAGGCTGATGGAACGCACCCGATAAGAAAGTTTTGATCCCTTTCTCCATTCTCAGGCTTGAGCCAATTTTCAGATATCGATCTAGAACACATGGACTGAAGAGGTGACTGGGGGTGTCAGAGAACGAACCCTGAAATGCCGCAGCAATAGTTCCTGTAGTATTCCCAAATCCTTCCTCCAAAGGGACCTATAGTCACTTACTTGAGTGACTGTACACTGAGGAAAGAGGAATACTCAGACCTTTTGAGGACTTTCGGATACAGGGTCTGGATTGAGAACGATATTCAGAAATCCAAAGCGGTACCATGCCCCTCACCTCCTGCTGGAATGGAGGATTATGGGGGCCAGGAAACAAACCGAATCCTGAATAAAATCCAGTTCCCGGTGGGTCCACCGGGTCCACATACCCACTGCTGGTCATTTTCCCAGCCCCTGAGTACATAATTGAGATGGACATACTTGATGGTCAGAGTGTCCCTACATAAGATCGTGCAGCCTATGGGCTACAAGCTATCATCGTGCGGAGAGGCCAAGCAGAAGTCTCTGAAACGCCCCTCTCCACCCTCCCAGTTAAGGCAGAATTGCAAGCAATTTCACATCCCAGGACAGCCCAAAGACATGCCACCATGAGAAAGCAAAGACGCCAGGGCAATAGTCTGGCTCACGACTTGGTTTACTTCACTGGTCTGAGCCTTGCATAAACCAGCTGGAGCCAGGAAAGTGACTGTGGATTGACTACTGCATGCTCAGCCGAGCAGGAGTCTCAATTTCAGCTGCCGTGCAGGAAGTGCCATTATTGCTATGAAGATAATATTAATAACGCCTCAGGTAAACGGTATGCAGCCACTGATTTGGCAAATGTGGGGCAAGGAGGTTTTCTAATCTTTTCAGAAACAGTTTTGCATTCACATGGAATGAACAGGAACAATCATTTACAGTTTGGCTCCAGGCTTCTGTTAACTTTCCCACTCTGTCACAGTGTCATCCAAAGAGATCTAAAGAGCCCACAGGCCACCATGTGGATCCACCATGTCTATGCCGCCATGCATACAAGAGGTGGCAATTATAATGGAGGCCTTCTTAAAAACTACAGAATAAAACAAAACAAACCATGCTCTCCAGAGGGTGGGAGGTCAACTCTGTGAGAGTCAAGGACCCGCCCCTTAAGTATTGGGGTAGAGTGGTCAGAAGCATGTCCGATGTTCCCTGCAAAGTGAAAAATGATTACTGTGTCTCGTATCCCTTTCTCCAAAGAAGATATCTTTGGGTTATGGAAGCAACAGATTCCACACGGGGTGCTGCTCTGGTCTAAACGCCAGGTCACGCTGAAGGCTGCTTGCTTTGTGGAGCCTGGAGCGGGAAAAGCCTCCGCTGCGGGTCTGCAGTGTGGGACGGGTCCGTGGTGAGGCAAGATGCCATGTGTAGTTCACAGAAACCCTAGTGGGAGAAATGGAACACAGACCCCGGGTGCTAAAGGAAGGCCAGATCATCTGCAGTGGGGCATTATCTGTCTTTTGAGGAGCAGTTCCCCTGGCGGGACTTAGTAAAGATGGAAATGGTACGTCCCAAACCGAAGCCGAGCAGGACCAGAGAACACAGGTAAGCTGTAGGAGCAGGTAGCCCAGATGCCTGTGTCACTCTCTATGGTTACATAAGTACCCTTTCCGCAGCCCATGCCTATGGCCACTGAAGGAAGAGGTGCCATACAAGCAGCCCAAACTTGCACCTGTTTTACAGATTAGTTGGTCATTTGTGGGTATAAGCTGAACTTCCCAGTGGCTCTACTGCAGCCATGTTCAGGGGCGACCTTGAAAGTTAGTGGGGAGGGAAAAAGCATCTTCCTAATGGACAGGGATGCAAGTATGCACCTGGCATAAAAGGAGAAGTAGCCCAAGGTGAGACTATGTAGAGATTTGGGGGCTGAGAGCAGTAGTGTGGCTGGCTGGCCAAGGACGAGAAAGAAAAGCACTGGATTGTCAGACACAGGAGGGCTGGAGTGGAGGCGTGCGGGTGGGCACCTGGGAGATGCACAAACTTCTGAGATTTTTGAATCACATATTAATGCCCACCAGAAAGCATCCTGCCACAGAAGAGACACCGAAGAATGAAGTAGACGAAATGACTGGCCAGTTGATGTTGGCCAGGAAGTGGAGTGATGGGCAGACGAATGGAGTGGCCTCAGTGGCAGACTCAAAGGCTGTACGTGCGTCCAGTGGAATGGACACCCACTTCCCAAGGCAACCTAGCTGCTGCTGACTCTGATTAGTTCAAGAAAGCTCACCCACCGTCTGGCCGTGTTACAGTTTTGGGGGTCCCCTGCCCTTAAAATGCATGCCTCTCTCTCCCCTGGGCAGCTGGTTGTATGCTATACTTCATCTTCTCAAGCTTTGGCCTAAAGAACAGTTGTCCGTTCTTGGCAGGGATATGTTTACGACATATTTGTAGAACACACACCCAGTATTTGAAATTCAACTTTGTGTGATTCTGGTGAGCTCAAATTCTATGAACTCAGACTTTATTTAGAGAGATCTATTAAAAAGAAGGTCCCTTCGCCAAATTACGTGACCGTTGCTGTGGAATGGGCCACCTGGTAATTTTTCTGATCGACCGTTTTCGAAGTTGGTTCCCATCCCAAAATCTCACTCGTTTTGATTTTATCGAAAACCATAAAATCTCATCAACACAATATTGTCAGGAAACCTTTATGATCAAGCCAGGAAAGGTCATTACCCCATGGCACTGAGAGCCAGGCCTCAGTCTGAGTATATCCAATCACTGGCTAGAACAGCTTGGCTCTGTCAGTTTGAAGTGGAAGAATTCAAACCGTAACTCATGGGCTCACAAGGTGACCGCTTGGAACAGCCAGAATGATCTGCCGAAGCACATGGCAACTGGAACAAAAATTGCCTGTTTCTGTCCAACGGGAGAAACGTTTTGAAAGGTGTTCCGCCTGGACCTGATGGCACTGTTTCATTGGCATTTTATCCTGTCTACCACTTGGGGACAGCTTCCAACCTATCTTTTTGTTTTGTTTTTTTCTTTGCAGTGAACAATTTATGATCAGTAAATCATTGAAAGGATGAGTTTATCTGGAGGCGATGAGTAGAACATTCGATTATTTGACTATACCCATAATGTACGTATTAGAGTATACAATGGCATTTTATATTATACATATTTAATTAGAATTGAAACATGAGATATATTGTGCTGTGTTGAAATAGGTAATGAATGGGAAGAGAAAAGCTTCCTAGGGCTAACTTTAGACTATAGATTTTAAATTAATTTTGTTCCTAGAGGTGAACAAATAGGTATGGGATAAATCTTTGGCAACTCTTGAGGGACATTAAAACTATCCAGTTATCATCTCTTTTCCTCAAGGAGGCGCACATTGCTTCCAGACCAGGATGGAAGTGACCCGCAAGAAAATACTGGGTCCATATTACAGAAAGCCTTCAGAAAAAGCTTTGGGTATACGATGGTGACACTTCCCTGTTAAGGGTCCTTCTCAAAATGATTTTCCAATTAATGTATATTAGAACAATGCTCACTCTATCATAAAGCCAGTTTCCATATAGCTGGCATTATGGACTGAATGTCTGCGTCTCCTCAGAATTTATATGTTGAAAGCCCTCACCCCCTTGGAGAAGTCTTTTGCTCTGGTGGGGCCTTTGGAGGTAATTAGGGTTAGATGAAGTCATAAGAGCAGGTCCTCACGATGGAATTAGTGCTTGTATAAGAAGAAACCAGAGACCTCTCTCTCCGCCATGTGAAGACACAGCAAGGTGTCTGTCTGCAAACCAGGAAGTGAGCTCTTGCGACATCGAATCTGCCAGCACCTTGATCTTGGACCTCTGGCCTCCAGAACTGTGAGAAATAAATGTTTGTGGTTTAAGCCACCTAGTCTATGGCCTTTGTTATAATAGTCCAAGCTGACTAAGGTACACGAGTTTATTTGGGACACTCTATTCTATTCTCTTGATGTTTATCTCGGCACTAATACTACACTATTATATTTTACGAAAGCCCTCTCTGATAAGATGTATCTTCTTATCTTGATGTTTATCTTATTTTATCTTATCTAAAAGAGTGTCTTATCTCTTCTTTTGCTTTTCTTTGTACATAATCTGGGGATAGTTTTAGGTTATCCAAATAAGCAATAGTATCATTGCAATTAATGACAGTTTTATCTTTTCTATTACTATACTTTTTAATTACTATACTTTTTAACTTATTTTTTCCTATATTACAATATTGACTATAAATGGAGACAGTGGGTATCCTTGTTCTTCTTGATCTTAAAAAGAATAGTTATATGATTTCATTATTGTTTTTTATGTTTACTATTGGTTTCTCATATCTACTTCATATCAATTTAAGAAAGGTCCTTTATATTCTCATTTTTCTAAAAGTTTTTATAATAACATGTTGACTTTTATAAAATGTTTTTTCTGTATCTATTAAGCAGACCTTATGCTTTTCTCCTTTAAGGTGGTAAAATGTTAAGTTATGTTAATTAATTTTAATATTAAAATAATCTCGTGTCCCTGAGCTACATATACCCAACATTTATCATCCTTTTATATGTTTGTAATACATATGTATGTTTTAAAAATATATTGCTAGATTTGTGTAGTGCAGCAAGGAAACATATGGCTTCCATCTCCGGGAGCATAACGAAGTGATGGTCCCAGCTGACAGGAGCCATGTCTGTGGGGAGTGGTACTAGCTTTTCTCTCACAGCACCCCCATTCCGAATGCCCAGGTTACACCCCAGTCAGTCAGCCACGGAGAAACGTGTTCTCCCAGCTTTGTCTTTCGGAGGGCGTTACAGCCCACTCAGGTCTTGCTCACTGGCCTTCACAGCACAGTGCTAAGGATTCTTGTCTGAGGACTTTAGACCTTGTGCAAGGATAGCAGGCCCAGAGGAGTGACCATGTCAAGTGGACCAGGTGCCACCGCCACTGTAGTGAAAGCTCTCTGCGGCAGCATGGAGCCAGCCTGTCCCTGTACTTTGGAAATAGTTTTAGATTGTAATGATGGAAAACACAGGTAAGTTTTATTTCTTCCAGCTATTCAATGTCAGAGAGAGCCCTTTGTGCCAGATAGGGTCAGTGGAACCAAAAATAAATTTCCCAAGTCAAAATATTATGTTCTCAGTTCTGTACCCTCTTTTTGCTAAAAACTCTCTCTGTGTTAATAAATACCACAACGTTCCTTAATGTGACCAGTGCTCCAGTATGCAGTAGCCAAAACCACGTTGCCATGGCAATCCCCGATGTGCCTTCATCTCCATTTTGATGTTTTTGAGCCTCAAGTCACCTTTCACTCCTTCCTGATCGTCACTATTATGGTGATCTATGCCTCACCTGGCCAGTTTCTCCTCAATATTTCCAATCAATCCAGCCTACATCCCTGTCCGGGAACCAGCATTGACAGCTTCAGTGTTTTATTTCTGAACCTGTCGAAAAGAAGCAGGGGGAGGGCTTGTGGGACAGTGTGTATCAAGTCTATGGCAGTGGACAGAACGTCCTAGGCCTTCGCATCACTCACAGCTCGCTCGCTGACTCACCCAGAGCAGCTTCTAGTCCCGCAAGCGCCGTGCATGGTAAGTGCCCTTGACAGGTGTATCATTTTTTTAAATCTTGTATACTGCATTTTTACTGTAGCTTTTCAATGCTTAGATATGCAGATGCCATTGTGTCATAATTGCAGTATTCAATACAGTAACATGCCGTATAGTGTGTGGCCTGGGAGCAATAGGTGACATCGTTAAGTGACAATTGACTGTAACTGGTTTCTTTATAAGAAGAGATTCGCTAAGGAGAGAGGCCTCAGAAGGAACTCACCCTGCCAACACCTTGATCTTGGACTTCTAGCCTCCAGAATGGTGAGAAAATAAATTTTCGTTGTTTACACCACCCAGTGTGTGGTATTTGGTTAAGGCAGCCCGGGAGGATGAATACAGACCCTTGATTTAACTGGAGTCTGGCAGGTTTGGAGAGAGAGCCTTCTTGCAGGCATAGCTTCTGCTTTATCCTTCCTTTCAGGAAAACGAGAGCGGACGCTGGTGCCCTCCCAGCTCCTCTCTCCCACCCCAACACTGCACACACCCCTACTCCCTTGGTCTTGCAACCTCAGAAGAGAGATTTAGTTTCCTCGTGCCTTCGAGGCTGGTCATGGGAAGGTGGATCCTACATGAGGCATGCTATAACTAAATCAGACACTTATTTCGTTCACAAACCACCTCTTCCATCTGTCACTACCATGAGAAAACTTCGCGGGACTTAATTTTCACATTATTTCCATGGACTTCGCAATCCCCTTGGTAACTCTTTTCAGACTTACACTTTATGTCATCATTTCCTTCTCCCCGTCCCCTACTATTTTTTAATATCCTTTAATCTTGGATTAATGTTGTACATAAAAGAACCAAGCATTAATCTTTGCTTCGCCATAGGTGGTGAAAACATCATTTCCTTTTATTACTTTTTCAAAATGGAAGATAAGGAAAATGCTAACAGTATAATTAAAGATAAAAATAAAAAAGACTTCAATAGATTTGAATTCCTATGAGGTGGGCCCTGCCGGGCTTTTCATTAAGGGCTAATTTCTGACAGTCACAGATAAGGCAGGCCAGCTCATCTTTTCCATTTCAGGAAAGTGATTTTAGAAAGAGTCGTGAGGAAATTTTAAGAGTGGAGAGCGCACTAGTCTCAAAGTATATAGGCATATAAGTTGTCATCCTAGTTCATTTTCTGCTGAACTAAGCTATGGCTTTGATTTTATTTTTGAGTAAAGGATCATATGCTTGAAGAAAACCGACGTGGGGCTGGTGTCTTCCCTGGGTGATCCTAAAAGGCCAAAGGTAGGTAGAAATGAGAGAAGAAATAGGGTTAGGAGGCCAAGGGTCATGTGGCCAGAATAGCTAAAGAACAGAAAACAAACCAAGAATCAAATAGAAAAAGTGTCTTAAGGCCTTAAAGACTTGGATGTTTGCTCTGGTAATGCTGATGATGCCATTTAACATGTCAGTTATTCAGATATGGGAGTGGGGGGAGGGTGTTGAAGGCAGAGACACTCAAGGAATCTCAGCAAGAATACCCTTTCCTATAAGATTCTGCTAGGAGTAGGATGACCAGATATAATCTACTGTCCAAATTAGTACACTTATGAGTCTGAAAGGGGCCACTATTAATAAGTAAGCCTAACCCTAAGGAAACTAGGGCGGAACGTCACCTTAGCTAGGGGTCACATCCCTCCCTAGCCAATCCTTTCTTTACTGATGTGGTGCCTGCAGTAATGAAAATGATGAAAGTCACAGCTAACATTATAAAGTCACTTGGCACAGTACCTGGTACGTGGGCAGGCTTTGCATGAACTATCTCTCTATTCCCCTCAGGAACTCTGAGGAGGAGACGCAAACAATACCTAAAAATTACAACAAATGCCAACCACATCATTCCAGGAGAGGGGATTCATAGCTATATAAGAAATTGGGACTTCAAGAAGTTCAGGAATTTACCGAGTTTTACTCCAGAATGCACAATCGACCATCACAGCTTCGTCTCTAGGTAAGACCTTCTCTCTTCTAATTTACCTACACTCCGTCCTCCTAGAGCCTATTCAGTCAGCTTTTCAGGACTATACTTCATTCTCATTGCTCCGGGTTTCGAAAGCTTATTAGACTTAGCATCATTTCACCACATATTTAGGGGAAAGGGTAGGAATTTCCTTTTGTGTCTGACATTCCTCAAATACAAAGGTCTTTAAAAACATCTATATCTATAGGTAGATATAGTTAGATATCACATATATAGATATTACACAAAGAAAAGCAGACTAGTTTCACATTGAGACTGCATGTTGCTAATGGAAGATACAGCCGTTGTCTTATGCTTCAATTCTTAGTGGAGTTTGTGCTATTCATACGTTTATATACCAAAAAAAAGTTTTCATTTTTTAAAATTTTGTTAGGGTGACATTGGTTAACAAAGTTATATAGGTTTCAAGTGTACGATTCTATGACTCATCATCTGTATATTGCATTGTATTTACCACCCAGTCAAGTCTCCATCTGTCTCTATGTATTTGACCCCTTTACTTTCTTCATCCTCCCCCACCCCCTTCCCTTTGGTACTGTTGTCTGTGTCTGAGTTATTGTCTTATTTGTACCTTTCAGTTTTATATTCCACATGAGTGAATTCATATGGTTCTTGCCTTTTTCTGTCTGACACAGTATGGTTAGCAAAATAAGTCAAATGGAAAAAAATTTTCACTTTATCAAAGTTTTAATTTTAGGAAGTTTGTTTGTTAGAACTGAAATTACCCATCTGAACTCATTTCATGAAAATATCTATCATTTTTGCACAAATTATTTTTATAGCATTTATTTGTAAATTAATTGAAAAAGTGAAGTCTATCTAAAATGACCAAACTAAGAACTATACAAGTTTAATTTATAAGTTGACCTAAACTTGATTTTTGTGGCAAACTAACCAATAGGAAAAAAATTTTTTAACTCAAACACAGCCTCATAAAATTTAGAGAATCGTACATATATTATCAAATAAGACACCGAAACAGATTTCAAAGATTTATTGAAGCAGAGACACATTGGTCAGATACTTGTTGGAAAAAAGCAGTTTGAATGGTATTCAAAAATACTTTTTAAAAAGTATTCTAGCACAAGACTTCTTCATAAACTAGATTACGTTGTAAACTTTTTTCTAAATCTTTTAGGAGTGTTGGTTCTTAAGAACTAGAGCTTATTTCTATTTCAAATCTATCTTGCGCTCCTGAAAAACTGCAGAAAGGCACTTAAAAGCTGTTTCTTTAAGAAATGAATTTCTTTTTTATTGTTGCTGGTAATAATATTGCTGCACCAACTCTGTGCAATTTTCACTCCAGGTCATCGTGATGCTGAGAAGTTTCATTGATAACCTGTTAAAAAAAGGTAAAATTCAAATCAAATATAATCCTACATGCTAAAGATGAAATTACCCCAGTAAGTGTGACAAAGAAAAACCCTACTAATTATATGTAATTTACTGGGAAACTTGGAAAGTTATGTTTGTTCTGCATGACGAGGGTTACAACTGAGATTATTCCGGTTTTGATTTAAAGATACCAACCTGTCCATCTCTAGTTTCAACCGTCTTAATCAGAAGTGTCCTTTTTGAGTGGGTGTCAACCAGAGGGAGCGAATCCAGATTGGTTTCTGAATAAAGAAAACGAAGGCCCCAAATGTGTAAAAATGAAATTTTGAAAAGACAAATAACTATTTTGCTCACATAATTTTGATTTTTGTTCACGATTGTTTAAAGCACTACTTTCAAAATAATTCTAAAGAATGTCACCTATTTTAAAACTCAGGGTCTGATGCCACTGAAGCAATCACTATGAGACAGACTCCTGCAGTATATATACTCCATCAGAAGGAAGTTAAATGGGAGTTTGCAGAGAAGGTAAGACAGTACTTAGGTTTCAAAATTATAGATGTTTTATCGAATTTTCCCTTGGCATTTTTCAAGTATCATTTAAAAATGTGTGCTTTAGAAACGGAATAGTTACAAGCTCCTAAAATTTTTCCTAAAGAGCAATCAAATACTTACCCCTCAGGTTCAGGGAAGAAAAGGTTGGAAGAGGCAGAGCAATCCTAAAAAAGGTAAAGAAAAACAGTAAAGTTCTGAGAAAACCACTCGAAGAACAAGGAACACATTCGTACACTTCTCGTTCTCATCACATAAAATTTACTCTTGTAATTCATAAGTGAGGGATTTGCTTCAGAAGCGTTTACCCTGATTGGTCTCATTAGTACATTTAAATTTTCTACTCCAAGCCTTTTCTCCCCAGGGGCTTGAGCTGGAGGTATCATAGAGTGGGAGGAGCATTGGCTTTCACAGAATCGTAGGTTCAAATCCCAGCTCTGCTATTAACTGACTAGGGCAAGTCACTCAATCTCTCTCAATCTAAGGTTCCTTATTTACAAAAAGCAGTAAGCAGCTACCTTGAAGAAAAGTTCTGAAGATGAAATAAGATAAGGTATGTAAAGCAAGTGGCATAATACCTAGCAAATGGCAGCTATTAATAGATGCACCCAAGTCCTTGTTCCATACCTGCTCTCCTCGCCTTCCAGCAGCTTCCTGTAGGTGGCAATCTCAATGTCAAGAGCCATCTTAACATTCAGCAGGTCTTGGTATTCACGAAGGTGACGAGCCATTTCTTCCTTCATGTTCTGAATCTCATCCTGCAGGCGGCCAATAGTGTCTTGGTAGTTAGCAGCTTCCATAGCAAAGTTCTCTTCCATTTCACGCATCTGGCGTTCCAGAGACTCATTCTACAGGAGATGAGAAAGACTTCTCAGGTCAAGTGTCAGAAAAGCCCAGCTATTCCCAGAACAGTTTACTGAACGTTTGCAACCATTTTCCTTAGTGGCAAATGGCAAACACTCCGATTTTAGGCGGAGAACACAAGTATTTTTTTCTTATTGGAAGCATAATATACACAAGCTAACAACCTTCAGATCTCAAGTGCTTTTGAACGTGTCTTGACAATTTATTTTCTTTGGATGAAAATATTCATCTGAAGTTTTGCTCAGATGTCGCCATGAGCTTGGTCAACTGAACAGATCCAATAGGGTAACTTTCCCTCTTTTATGGTGGCGTGATACTCACAGATCCTTTCAGCGCGTCCACTTCACAGGTGAGGGACTGCACCTGTCTCCGGTACTCATTTGACTCCTGTTTCGCCTGGCGCAGGGCATCATTATTCCGGTTAGCAGCCTCGGAGAGGTCAGCAAACTGTCGGAAGAAATCAGAAATGTAGACCATCTAAGTGACTCAATTCTAAGATGCTACCTTACCTGGACAAATGAGAAAGCTTAAAAATTGCAAACAAACAAATCACGATACAAACCAGATTTTATATTTTAAGTTCAAAGCTCAATGTCTGCCAAAACGTGTCTGAATTTCTGTTTTGAAAACCGGAGAAAGAGCAGTGGAATACTGACGCTGATATTTTCAAGTAGAAACTCACTTTGTTACTCCCATTTAAAAAGGGCGGAGGTCAAGGTCATGGTGTTGGGGTTTACTCTGAAGTAGAATCAAAATAGGGTAATGGGAAGGGGGTCTGCTTCTGGGGGGAGGTTAGGGAATGTGAGTAGTGGGGAGGCTGTAACAACAAACAAAACTTGAACTTAAAGCCACCTTTCTCACTGGATTTAAAGGGTATTTAAGAATCAGAGACGGGTACAGCATTTGTAGAACAAAATGCTTTCCTGTTGTTCCAGCCACACTGGCTTGGTTCATACCTTGGACTTGTACCATTCCTCAGCCTCCTGAAGGTTCTTGGCAGCCACATTTTCATACTGCTGACGTACGTCACGCAGGGCAGCCGTGAGGTCAGGCTTAGAAACATCCACATCGATCTGGACATGCTGTTCCTGAATCTGGGCCTGCAGCTCCTGGATTTCCTGAAGAAAGAACAAACCGAAGGTCGGCCATGCCGAGTGTGGGAGCAGCTTCAACCACGTTCATTCACGGAAAGTGACTCCACTCACCTCGTCATGGAGTTTCTTCAAAAAGGCAATCTCTTCCTGCAAGGATTCCACTTTACGCTCAAGGTTAAGACGTGCCAAAGAAGCACCATCAACATCCTATTTTGAAAAGAGAAAAGACAGGACATGGAAGATGCTACAAGTTGTGGCTTACCTCATTTATTCATTTTAAATTAACCATATAAGCTTATTGTATTTACTTTTAAGGGTGTTAACAGATTTTATGACCTTTGAATATAAATCACCCAGTGCTTAATATACTATTTCTTCTCTTCATTAACAAACTTGAATTGTGACTCCCTGTGTTGTATGATGATTATAATGCTCAATGACTAAAATGAACCAGACTTTGCTGTGTTTAAATTTGGCAAATGCATTTCTGCTTCAAAATGTTTTTCTCAAGGTGACTAATACACAATTTAAAAATAAGTAAATGTATGCCAACACAGTAAATTGCACTGAATGAATTATTGCGGAATCTGTATTATATCAGTAAAGTTTTTTTTTTTAATCTGGAAAATCAATGCCACAGCATTTTAAAGATTTTTTTGTGATGTCATGAAATAATGTAGATAGGAATCGATCAAATATCACAACTTCATAAATACATGAGTATGTGTAGAACAAAAGTTTGCACTTCAAAAGTTTCAGTGTATAAGCTCTTTTTTATTCTCCACTCAAATCTTCTGAATCATATTCTTATGTTCCAAAGCAAATATGGAGTCGTCTGGCATTCAGGTTACCAGGCTAGATTTATATTCTAATTCAGAATTGGTGTTGGCAAAGATGCGGGTCAGACAAATCAGGAAAAGAAATGTAACTGTGACTGTATTTGCTTTGCTTTCTCTGCTAGACTTTATTTTTTCTTCTGAAACTCTACCTCATCCTACAAGTGTTTCCCTTCTTTTCATCTAGCACTGTTGTCAGCTCAGTTAGTTTCAGAATGACTAGTCAAAGCATTTGCATATGATGAAACTACTGTATGTGTAGAATTCTTGCTGCTCTGGCTCTCCTTCCGAGTTTCTACCGTTTGTAAGCTGCTACGTTCCAAATCAGGATGTGTAATTTTGCAACTCATGAGGATTTTGATACCTCTGATCTTTTAAGCAATTATATTTGGAGTACAGTTTATAGTTTTACAGCCTTAAAATGTTGAGATACTTATGTCGCCTTCATGGGAAAGTGAATGAGAAATGGGTGATGATTTAAAAAACAATCAGGCTTGGGAAAAAAAATTCATTTTTGCCTCTATAAAAAAAGTGCAATGTGACATTCTACTTTATTGAAGAGAATATAACAGATGTCATCTAATCACTAAACAGATCGTTTTTTAGTTTTCCTACAATTGTGATTTATTGAGATCTTTTATACTGATATTGTTCTATATTAACTCACTACTCCACAAAAAATCTTACAAATATGATCATTATAAATGCTCAATGACTAAAATGAACCACACATTGCTGTTTAAATTAATCGGGCAAATATATTTGTTTCAAAATGTTATTCTAGACTATACATCTGAGAGTACTTTTACAGCCAATCCCAATAAATATTCGAGATAATTAATCTATCCTGAGAACTCTTCCTGCTTTTTAATTCCAATTTTAAGTTAAAAAATCCTATAAGTCTATCCAACTTTGGAGCCAAAAAAAAAAAAAAAAAAAAAACCCAAAAAACAACCAACAAACAAAAAAAACCTCTTAAATTAAAATTCCATTCTTCAGCCTGAGGGTTATTCTTTATTTATGGAGAGAATGCTAAAGTGTACAATGACCAAATAAAGGCTTTTCCAAACGTCAGGCAAGACTGTAGCTTTAAGAACTTGTCACATCACATACTTCACAAATCTGGGCCAGATATTAGATAACGGATGTTAGCAAATACTTGTGTCCAATTAGAACGGTGCTTACATCATTACATATTCAATAAGAATGTAGCCTGTTGCAAAGATTCTCTGGGAGCACAAAGACTCCTATTATTTCCATCCTCAGCCACCACACTAGCCAGAACGTCTGTATCTGCATTCCATAGTGAAGCCCGGAGAAACCATTAATACCTTTCAGCGAGGGGACAGATGGCTCCTTTTCACCCTTATTAGATCACAAAATAGTTGTGCATAGCTATACTTCCATCTAACTTTAGAGTCACAATAGAATTTGCAGAGGAGAAACTTGCTAGCTTAATTCCAGTTAAACTAAGTTTCTTATCCTCCAGCATGTTTTACATTTTTAACTACAGGGTGGAATTGCGCTTTTGCTGGCCTTGTAAAAAGTTAGCCAACTTGATTTAGGAAATCACAGTCTAACTCAGACTGTAACTGTTGGAATCAGATTAGCAATGTGTTGCGAAAAAATTAACGGGAAAAAAAATTCTTTGGAAAAAATCTGGAAACAAAGTAAAAACTTAGACTCTTTATGTCCTAAGGCACAGTTTAAATGATCCAAGGGTTTTTATTCAGAGAAGCTCCAATCTGGGGTCTTTCTGCCACTAGGGGGCTTTGAGCACAGACGTGAAGTTTTGCACTATTAGCCTTGGAGTAGTTAACTTTTAGAATTGCCCCTGGCCGTGGGTCGGTTGGGTGGGGGCCGGTGGTGGGTTGGAAAGAGGATCTACAAACCTGTCTGAAGGACTGCAGGGTGCTCTCGGCTTCCTCTCTCTGAAGCATCTCCTCCTGCAACCTGCAATAGTTGCACATTAACTAAAGGGGAACTGGGAAACCGCGAGGAGTGGGGCGGCCACACCCAACCACCCCATCCCGCGCCCCGAGACAAAAGCTGCTGCGCCACCTCCGCCGGCATCCCGCGGCTGCAGCTTTTAGCGCGGCTACCCTCGGCAAGTTTTCGCGTGACCTGGGCCGCAGTGTGGAAAAGCAATCACAGTCGCCGCCACCCCTCCCCTAGGCGCCTCTGCAACTCCTTTGTCTCGCTTTCTGCACAGCCATCCCTTCCTCCCTCCTCCACCCCAGGGCTGGCAGCCCGCCAGGAGGGGCCAGGAAACTTTCTAAGTTTGGAGAAACTGCGCTCGTCGGTTTGCAAGGGCCTTCGACTGCAAAGCAGTACTTTAAAGAAATCTGTAACTTGAAACGGGAGCTCTTTAGGCAATGAGTGGGGGGTAGAGGGGAAATGCAACCTATAAGGTCTGGGTTCCGGGAGGGGCTGTGTCACCGAAGCCACAGTCTCCCGCTCCCCTGCAGTCCCCTCAGCAGCCCCGTCTCTGCCACACCCAAGGGCGTGGCAGCTCCTCACTGGGGCCCCGTCCCCTCTTCTAACCCGGGGTGGGCGTCGCCTTACTTCTCCCGGAGCCTCATGATGTCCTCGGCCAGATTGTCGCGCTCCACCTCCACGCGGGCCTTGTCGTTGGTGAGCTGGTCCACCTGCCGGCGCAGCTCCCGCATCTCCTCCTCGTAAAGGTCCCCCAGGCGCGACTTGCCCTGGCCCTTGAGTTGCTCGAGCTCGGCCAGCAGGATCTTGTTCTGCTGCTCCAGGAAGCGCACCTTGTCGATGTAGTTGGCGAAGCGGTCATTCAGCTCCTGCAGCTCCACCTTCTCGTTGGTACGGGTGTTCTTGAACTCGGTGTTGATGGCGTCGGCCAGCGAGAAGTCTACCGAGTCCTGCAGCGTCCGCACGCGGGGGGCACCGCTCCACAGGCGCACAGCCGAGGAGCGCTTGGCATACACGCCGCCGGGCGACGAGGCGTACAAGCTGCGGCCCGTGCTGGGGCGCAGCGCGCCGTCCAGGCTGTAAGTGCGGGTGGACGAGGTCACATAGCTCCGGCTGGAGCTCGGCCGGCTGGCGGTGCCTGGGCCGCCGAACATCCTACGGTAGGAGGACGAGGATACGGACCTGGTGGACATGACTGCGGAGGGTGGTGGCGGGCTGGGCAGCTGCGGCGGCGCGGACTGGCTTTCGGCGGAGAGGCGAGCGAGGGCGCGGTGGGTGTGGGCGGTGGGAGCGCTGCTGCGTCTCTGGCGCGGGGACCCCGGAGCAAGAGTTGCAGAGGACGGGACCCTGCCAAGGGCGCAGTTTTTATAAACGAGAATTCCCCTCCCACGGCTGTTTCAGTCGCCGAGCGCGCCAGCCAATAGGGACCCGGCAAGTAGCGGACCCGAGGGCGGGGGCGCCTTGGAGCCTTCCTCCTCCTGGCCGCTCTGCTCCCGGGACTGGGCAGGGTCCTGTTACTTCTTGGCTGGGCTGGGACTTTCAGGGGCTTTCCTGATATTGGCCCAAGCTCGGCTCACCCCAGGGTGTTGAAAAAGGCGGGGTCGCACAGTGGTGGGGGAACGCGCCTGGGACTGGATCAAAGGGGTCCTGGGCCGGCGCGCCAAAGAGGCGTGGGAGGAGGAGCGCGAGTGGGAGGGGCGCGCGGCGACGCGCCTGCGGTCTGCAGGGAGCGGGCGGGAGGGGAGACCCGCAGGCAAAGGAGCAGGAAGGGGGGAGTGAGGGACCCAGCAGCTTGGAAGGCGCCGAGAAGGAAACAAAGAGCGCCCGAGATTGGAGCGCATGGAGTGGGGCGCTCTTCCCGGGACGCAGGGCCCGCCCCGCGCAGCCTTGTGCACCGTGCTTCGAAGCGGGGACCACTTGGGCCCGCACCTCTTTTCATGCTCTTGGCGGGGAGTTCCTGTGCAGGGACCTAAAGGGCTTCGTCTAGCTTTGGACCGCGCGCAGCGGGGCGGCGGCCAAGGAAAGCCCGGGGGAGCGGGGTGGGTCGCTGAGTCAGTCACTGACAGTGAGTCACCGTGCCCTCTGCCCGCAGAGATCCAGGGCTCCTAGCGGTCCACGGAACCGTTAGATGGAATTGTCTCACGTCTCCGCGAGGCTCGCGCCTAGTTTTTTTCCCCCAAGTTTTATCCAACTTGGAGCTGGGCCTCCCTCTTGTGTGTGGTTAGCCTGGAGGGGAGATTAGAGAGCGCCTCGAAGTTCTTAAGAACTCTCCAGAGCCAGATTTTGTTCAACGTGCCTATTTCTCCTTGGCCAGAAACTTCTGCAGACCCTCGCAAGTCAACACCGGATTTTTCTTGCCAAATTGTCTCCTCCCCCCTTTTCCTCTGGTCTCCTCTCGGCGCCCGCTCCCCGCCCTTGAAACCGCACCCGACTTTGAACACAATCTGAAAGTTCTAGGTGAAAGAGGAACTCAGCTTCCGTAGTTTCACCATCAAATTCAGTGATCACTGGTTTTTGTGCTGCAGTGGAAGTCATTAAAGGTATAATGTGCGCCAATTACGGAATTAATTAGATGTTGCTTTAAAACTCCAGTTTGATTAATGAAAGACAATTGTATAACTCGAATGTCATAATGTTTGGGAGGAAGTAGAGGTATGTGTTCATTTTCGTTAAGCAGCGCACACTGCAGGATTCTGGTTACTTGTCTGGGAAATGTCACAAGTCCTTTTGGCCTGTTTTCCAGGGGAATTCGTGCAGAGAAGACTCTAGGGAGCGGAAAATTTCTGGCACCAAGGAAGTGTTCAGATTCCACGACCAAACCCTTTTCTAGGTAAATCACTCGAGGGCTATTGTTGCAATGTTAGTACCCTGCAGAAGAGAATGGGTACCCCTGAAAAGAAGCGAAGAGAGCAAAGGCCAGCCGGTCTTTTTGTGATTTAGGTAGCAATTTAAAAATTATAGGCTTTTTTTTTTCCTCCCCAGTATTTAGAAGACAGGGAATACTGACAGGATTAACTCCAAAACCTCTGTAAAAACAGAAGCATCTTGATTCTATTAGATCGATAGAGAAAAAAAAGTAAAATTCTTCCCTCTGATCCCCCCCTTCCTTTTTTTTTGGTGGGGGGGCGGAGTGGGGGGGGTACTGGAGGTTACCTGGCATTTAAGAAAAATAGTTTAGGACCAAATGAAGGGTTGTTTGTTTGTTTTTTTTTTTTTAGCTTCTTTGTACAAGGCCCTTTTAGGCAATATTTTGTTTACCTCGTCTCAGTTAGTTTAGGCCGAGGGCACTGCACGGGTTGAGCTGGGGGGCCCCTTGCTGCACAGCTCCCCTACTGAGTCTCCTTTGTTCTCTTGGTCACTGGGAAGGCTGCGGGTCCCTCCCAAGGAACATTCCTGGGGCCGGGTGTCCTGGCAGACTAGCTTATGCTCCACGTTACCATCTTGCTCTCTGAGAGCCCTTTATTCAAGCCCCTGCTCAGCAAATGTCACCATTGTGAGTTTGCCTGGAACCCTTAGGATGAAAAAGAGCCATCTCAGTATAGGGCAAGAGAGGGTGGACACTACTCCCACCTAAAACGCTGACCCTAGGGCAATGCAGTGGTGCCGTCAGGGGACGCTTGCTGAGTGACTCACCACGGAAAATGAAGGCGAGGCTCTGGCGTGCTGTGGCAATATGCCCCGTTGGTGACCACAGCAAATCCCTCAGGGCTGTGGCGACTTCCTCTGTGGTGGACTCTGGCCCTCCTCATCATCTCAGGGGTACCCTTTCTCCTTTCTAACCTGTCCCCAATCTGTGCTCTCAGAATGGTGATCTGTTCCCTTGCTGTTGTAGCTCAGGCTGCTTATGACAAAATACCACAGACTGGATGGCTTAAATAACTGACATTTTTTTCTCGCAGTTCTGAAGGCAGGAAGTCCAAGAACAAGGTGCTGGCACATTTGGTGTCTGGTGAGGACCTGCCTCTTGGTTTGCAGATGGCCACCTTCTTGCCCCGTCTTCAGGTGGAGGAGAGAGCAAACTCCGGTCTCTCCTTTTTCTTATAAAGCATTAATCCCAGCATGGGTAACACCCTCATGACCTCATCTAAGCCTAGTTATCTTTCAAAGGCCCACCTCCAAATACCACCACCTTGGGGATTAGGGCTCTAAGATAGGAATTTGGAAGGTGGGGGAGGGGTTACAAACATTCAGTCCATGGCACTGGCCATACAGTGAGTGTGCACATATTCACACACACACACACACACACACATGTGCTCACTCATATACATACACAGTATCTGGCGTGTGCTTCCTATTAGAAATTGCCATAGCTTGGGGTGGACAGTAGAGTGTAGAAAAGTGAAGATTAAGAAAACACTTTTACTCATTTATATAGAGCGCATGAGACTTTGAAAAGAATTAAGTTGATGCTAAGGTAAATTATGCAATTTCTAGCACAATGCCTCAACTAGTGGGTGATAGTCATCGCTGAGGGGAATCACTATGTCTGAACTAACATCCTCGAGTTTGATAACTCATCCTGCTAAGTATGCACCCCATGTTCTTACTGACTTTTTGGAAGTGAACAGGATGTAGAAAACTTTTCTTGGTTTTCATATTTCACCTCTTGATTGCTGTGAAAACCTGTCTTGGAGTATTTTTAAATGCTGGACTGGGAAGCTGCTTCAAGCACTGCATGATGCAAGTTGTATATAAATGAGGACACAGTGGTACAATTTGTAGGCCAGGCATAAACATTACCAAGTCTAAAGTACTAGCAGTGATTTTGGAATTTGCAAGCTGTGGCGATGTCAGTTGAATTGGGCGATTTGAACTGATGGACCAGCCAGCCATGCGGAGAGGAGCTTAGTGGCTTGTGAGAGCTTTAGGAGAGCTGGCTGGAGGGTGGCTGTGCCAAGAAGACAACTTCTATCAGGATCGCCAGGATGGAATGTGAGCGATGAGAAGGCGCGTTAAGTGAGATGGTGAAAAGCACAGCAAAACCAAAAAGGCATAGTCATAAAGATAATACTATTATGATAAATGCTTTATTTTTTATACTGCCTGGATGACAGGAACTTTGCATGCATTTAATCTAATGTAATGCCCTCATTGCATCCTGCAAGATAGAGTTGATCATTTTACAGACGAGGAGTCTAAGATGCAGGTTAACAATTTGCTCATGGTTTTATAACTAGTAAGGTAGGGAGGAAGGGGGCAAGAATTTGCATCGAGGTCTTTCTGACTCTGTGTGCCTTTTTATTTTCTCTTTGCCCTGATGATGAGATTTTGCTTACTATAAGCCAATTCAACTTATGTATATTCATTAGGGCCCTACTGTGTTCCAGGAACTGAAAAGACAAGATAGTTTTCAGCTTATGTAGTGAAGGAGCAGATTCCTAGAGGAGCTGGGCTGATACTTAGAATATCATGTTTTATGTTACTCAGATGATGTAACCATGATTCATAACAGATAAGAAAGGAGTTTGGTTTTCACCTGCACTGACAATCCTTCCTTTGAGTGTTAGACATTTTCACCTAGACTTCTTCCTCTCTCTTCAGAGGCATCATATCCAAAATTGGATGTAGCTCATTCCACACCCTAAAACCTACCAACCACAGCAGCTTCCCCTCCTAACTTCCCTGTCTACTCAGGGCAGCACAGCAAATGATCCAGATTGGAAACTTTCGTGGTCAACACTTCCTTACTCTTGAATCACACAGATCCAGCAGGTGTCCTGTCTCGTTGCCTCCCATCTCCATTCCTCTTCTGTGTTGCTGTCACTCATCCAAGCCATTTTATATTTCATCCCTGCAGTGCAGTAACTGGCTTCCCTTCATCCAGCCTCTCCTTATCCCCACCAGTGTCTGCCTTCAAGCCACAACCCCTTTTATTAATAACTGCCTTTGTAAGACTCCCTGAAAATTCAGAGTGAACCAGCCATTTCCTCATTAGAATGTAAGCTCCATGAGGGCAGGGTTTTGTTTTTGTTTTTGTTCTCTTTTCTTCATTATTCTGTCTCTGTCACCTAGAGAAAAGCCTGGCACATTTGTTGAATATATGAATTAATGTGTCAGTAGTTCACAGAGGGAGAGGAAGGGAAGGGAAGGGAAGGGAAGGGAAGGGAGGAAGGAAGGAAGGAAGGAAGGAAGGAAGGAAGGAAGGAAGGAAGGAAGGAAGGAGAGAAAGATGGAGGAAGGGAGGGAGGGAGGAGAGGATGGGAGGAAGGCAGGAAAAAATATTTATTTACTAGTGCTTATTATGTTCAAGCATTGTGCTAGTCACTTGATATGTGATTGCATTCAACCTTTACAGGCTACTGTGATCCACAGCTTTCGTTCACTTTCTCGATACATGGTTATTGAATATTTACCATGTGCCATGCACTCTGCTAGGCACTGGGGAAAGTCAGCAAGGCAGGTTTAATGCATGCACTGTTGGAATGTACAGTTGGGTTCATGGGTGCATATGCATGATACAGAGAGATAATACTCAGAGGAACAAAGTAATCACAATTTGTAATAAAGATGATGAGAGAACTAGAAATTTTGCTGCAGAAGAGGTTAAGGCACATGGCTCAACTGTGGCCTTTGAAAGCCATGCTAAGTATGCACATCCATCCTTGGGTCCACTGTTCCCCACCAGACGGCAATTTCAGCGGAGCCCTAAGCTGCTCTCTGTTGCATGAATACACCACGTTTCTCCCAAGTTCAGGTCTTTTCTCATATTCCACTTAACGGATAGGTGTTGCCCATTTTCCACCCTGCCTGCAATGGTTCTTAGTATGTTCAGATCAGTAAGAACTTCTCATGCCTCTAGGGAGCTCCTAGCCTTGAAGAAGGGTTAGGAGCCACATAAATTTCTGTCATACACAGCAGAATAGGGCGAGTGAGTGATCTGATGGAGATCTGAATGAAATACCAGAGGGTTTCAATGGACAAGTGCTCACATCCATTTGGTAGAGATCAGAAAATGTATTTAGACAAAAAAAAAAAAAGATGATATTTGAGGCATGGATATTTTTTACCACTTATGGTAGAGAAAGGATGTTAAAAACTGGTGAGACAATATAAGCAAAAATAGCACACATGACAGAGTTCTGGGGACATTTAAGGAATAGCAAGAACCCCAGAGTAGCTGGATGATGGAGCAGTTGTAGGGAAGGAAAGGAAGGACTCGAGAGCTAATATGAGACCACGCCTCAGAGGATGAAATGTCAGAGAGAGGAGTTTATAATTAATGTGGTGGGCAGTGGGAATTCACTGTGTTTGTAGCTAGGAGAAAGACATGCTTGTAGCTGCGTTTTAGGAAGATTGTTCAGGCGTATTGTGGAGGAAGAATTGGGGAGACCGATATGAGGGCTATTTGTAGGAGACCAGGTGAATTGTAAAAGGAGCCGGACCTTATAGGGTACAGTGATGATGAAAAGGGGTGATTGTTAGAGGCTGTGAAGTTAGAGGATAAAGTCATGGAGCCCTGAGCTTCCCAGACAGACTAACGGCGAGAATGGCTGTGTTAGACACAGAAAAAAATATATATACGGAGGTGGAAAATTAATTTGAGGTCAAGGATTATGCACTAAGATTTCCTTACCTGGAAATATCTTCCCTTCTCTATAGTCTATATAAAGTAAAACCTCGTGGCGAAGGTGACGTTTAAGCTGAATGAGGCAGTTTTACCCTTTACGGCACTTCTAGTCTAACTTCTAGTTCGCATAATTTAATAGCGATCACCTTATATTGTTCCTTATCTGCTGTGAGTGTGTTGGTCAGGCCTCCACACTCGAAAAGTCAGGGACATTTTCAGTTGCCTCTAAAATGGTTTTTAAAAGTTCAGAGGAAAGGAATCTTAAAGACAAACTCCTAGAAATCTCTGAATTGGGGGGTGTGGGAAGCAGATTATAGTTTCCCATAGAACTATGTGTAATTGATAATTTTATCATAGTCTAATGCACAATCTCAGACCAAGGAAAGAGAAAGTGGTCAGTATGTGGAAGGGACAAAAGATGTTAATTAACATACAGAGGGAAAACTTAGTGCAAAAAAAGAAAAATTAAGTTGATGTTAGACAAAGATGTGAAGCTCGATTTTTAGTCTTGGTTCACTTGATCCAGAAAACAAAACAAAACCAGTCTGGTTATAAAAATCAGACCTTAATTGAAATAGAGCTGAATGATACTTTTACAGTTTATAGAGATGACCACAAAAAACATGCAGGTATCTGGTGCTTGGTTTATAATGTTGCTTTTACCATTTTTCAAGGTAGAGATGAAGGTCATGACACTGCTAGAAAATTTGCAAAGTGCTTTGGCATCCTAAAAATTTACTCTGCCTATTTTGAGGAGGTCATTCGGTTCCCAAGTGGTAGAAGTTTTTTCAAGAGATATTTAGGTAATGGGTCTAAAGATAATAACTATTCAACAGCATAGTTTTCTTTTAAAGAATTGAACAAATTTAAAAAGAAGTTACTGATTTGTCTTTAAGGTAACCTGTGAAGTTGGAAAGGAACTATCATTATCTATATAGCCAAAATCTCTTTTCTGTATTTTTTTGTTTTGGGAGGGGTGGGGAGATTTCTCCTATCCCGCTTATCTCAAAACTGATTAATGAGTTGACCTCTCTTTCCAGAAATTTGGGGATGCGTTACCTCTGGCATATCACATTCATTTAGCCAGTGAAATGATTTTCTTCAGAATCCTGAATATTCAGTTTACTTTTGAATATGTTCGATAAGCTCAGAGTTTAAAATATGCCCCATCGGACTTTGTGTATGCAGGCAGAGATCATGAAGGTTTGTAGAACTTAAAAGTGAAAATCAAAAGGAAAGTATTAGAAAAGCAATAAACACATAAATCAAAGTGACACTACGTGATTTCATGTAGCAAATGGAAGGAAATAGTGGTTATAATGAAACCACTATGCAAGGCAAAAGGTAATTAAAATGTATTAAAATGACAGGAAGTAAGTAAAGAAAGACCATTCTGAGTTAACCGTAGCAGAATAAAGGGATTGACAGTGGCATCCATAATTCTGCTGCAATAGTTCTGAAATATTGAGTGAAATATTGTATTTCTAATTAGCTAAGGACTAGAAATGTACCCTCTAATGTAATGTGACTCATATGGACATGTGGAATGACTGCAAAAATTATTATGGAACTTGAGCTTAATAGAGATACACTTTCTTCATAGCATAAATTATGAAGAATTGTTCTGATGCAATATTGTGATTTATTCATCTGTCATCTCTAGAACTGCAGGAGGTTAGATGTGTGAACAGAATGCAATGCAGAGATATTTGCATGTCTAGATCAGGGTTTTTCTTTTGCTAACTCTGCGTTGGTTTTCATAGTCCCTGATGAGTAAACTCTGAACAGTGATAATGATAACCAGGCATACTGTGATATCATTACTAGAACCGGAGTCTGGCCCAGATAGGAAAGCAAATGGTAATCATAACGATAAGTTGCATGTACCGAGTGCCTGCCTACTCTATGCCAAGTGTTAACTTAGTGAATCCTTACAACAGCCCTATTAAACATATGAAGAAACTTAGGCACTGAGAAGTTGAGTAACTTACTTTTAAGCTCACACAGCCAGAAAGTGGCAAACCTGGGATTTGAACCCAGGACTTTTGGCTCCAGGACCCACAGTCTAAATTTCATTATATTATGGCACCTCACGTGTGTGGTATTTTTGTACTATGGTTGGTGGCATATCCAAGTCTCCTTGGAGTTCTCATCACTGTGTCCATCTTTCTATTTGGACTTTTTCCCCCTGTCTGTTGCAGCAGTAGGACCCTTTTGATTCAGAGAATGTGATGCCCTTAATGAATCATTAAGACATTTATGGACATTTTTAGGAGTTTTCTGTGGAGATCTCCTTTCTTAATTCTGACTCAACCCACTGGAATGATTTGGTAGCTATGGCATATGACTCCTGCATACAATTAAATGAATAAAAATCTTCACCACATTTGCTAGTGGAAAAGAAAAAAAGTGATGACTTTTTGTAGCATATTATCTCGATAAGTAAGAACAACTTCTTCCCATACTTACTTTCTATTAGATTGAATTTTAGCAAGATTTATTTGGGGTATATTTGGGGTATTTAGATGGTACAGTCCAAGAATCATGAGAGAGTTGTGTGAAATGAGGTTCAGTGAATTCTAGGACAACCAAGATTTTTCAAGGCCAAACTAAAGCAACATTACTGGTAACACATAAGAGCTTACTGCTCACCTTTTAAAATGTCTTGCATAGTACTAATCGGCGTGGCAGATAAGATTTTTCCAAGTGATTCTCATCAACACCAGATCTATTTTTAAAAAGAGCGTCTTTGTAGTACTTCACGTGTGTCCAAGGTGGGAGCAAAAAATGTCATGGCCCCATTATAGATCTAAGGGTAAAAAAAATGCATGAAAGTATTAAATGGCCTGATGAAACCCTAACTCAGTACGGGCACAATTACCTAATGGACTGGATTAGTCGGGAGAGAACCAGTGATCCCTCTTCTGGTCAATGTATTTTGAGTCCTATTGTGTGCCAGGCTCTCTCTGTTAAGGAGCCAGAGATGGATCTAGCACCTTCCTTGCACCCAGAGGGCACTTGATCTACTTCTCTGTTATATCATTTTGTCTCTACATCTTGCATTATCATTTTGCCACATGGAGACCAAGTTTACCATGATGCCCCCCTTAAAGTCAGAGTGAAATAACATTGACACTTCCTCTGAAACCCATGGAAATGTAAAGTTTACTGTTTTGTTGTCCTTGATAAAATATAGCATAATAACTAGTTGCTGGGTTACTACATAAAACACAGGCCCCAAACTGCAGCTGGAAAGAGCAGTTAGCAATTAAGTAACGGAAATGACTAGTGGGTTTGAAACTCAGCACAGTACCAGCACAGTACCCACGGACTCCTTAGCATGGTAAGCATCGAGGTTACTTAGGCAACTTTTATCACTAAGGAAGTACTTTTGGTGACTCATGCTCACACAGAATGTCTTCTTTCAAAATCAGTGTATCCAGTGACCTTACCATTATGATTCTGTTTTCTTTTTCTTTGGACTGGGACAGAAAAATTACATTTGGATGGCGTAGGTTTATTACTTAATAGCATATCATTCACTGGCTGGCCCTTTTGAAATTTAATGGAAATGTGGTGATCAGAGTAAAAGGTCAGTAGTTTCTATAAAATATTACTGTATTAAAGGTAGAGCTAACAGTTTACTTCCTAAGTAGAAATGTTATATCTTATAATAATACTTCTTGTCAGTTATATTTGGTATTAAATGTAACAGTGCTCTTTAAAATACTAGTCACACTTAAACTACAATACTGAAGTACTTTGTAGCATAATATAAAATGCCTTATTTTTCTTCAAAGAGATGAAAAAATGGAATTAAAATCTCCACTGAGAATTGTCTAGAGATGATAATTACAAAAATAAAGGAATCCAAAAGAAATCGGTTTCTCTCTTCACATTTTCAGTCTACCCACTTGATGTTCCAACAGTATTTGCTTATTGGCAATTGATATTTTTTTTCTGTGTGAAAAAGTAATAGAGAATTTGCAGAAGACGTTAGTTTATTCGAAGAGTTATAGATTGATAATGTGTTTGGAGAACTCTGTGGAAAAACTTATTGCTGACAGCTAAGGAAAGCTGAGAACCAAGCATCTGACTGGCTTCCGGGCTTAGAACAGGGGCTGTAGGTTTTTCTGGCAGCCTTACTGTGCTCAGCCTAGGGTATACCTGAATCGTTATTACAGCTTTTGTCCGAATTCTAGAAATCATGCCATAAGTCTCAAAATTTAGACAGTGTTACTTTAACTGTTTTCATTTTGCTTTCAATTTAGCCCTTTTCTGCTTTTAATTTTGTGGCTGGCAAAGCTTAAAAAGACAGTGAGTCATTTTTTCCCCCTCCAGATAAAAGCCTGCAATGTGAGGCCAAAGCACTGAACACCCATTTGTGCTATTCATGAACATTAGCAGCTGAATGCTCTTCTGTGGGGACCCTTTGAGGGAACATGTGGGAGAAGTGCTAGTCAGTGGTGTGGTACCCAGACCTCCAGCATCAGCATCATCTGGAAATTTGTTAGAAATGCCAGCTACCCGTCCCCACTCCGTTCTGACTGAATCAGAAACTCTGGGGGTGGTGCCCAGCAATCTGTGTTTTACCAGGACTTCCAGATGATTCTGAGCAATGCTAAAATTTAGCACTTGTGGCCCTGGGGAGTATGAAAAATATAGTGATCAGAAAGTGGGGATGTTTATGGGTCTTTGCTTATGAGGAAATGAAGACCGGATAGAAAAGAATGTTTTAACTTTTGGGAAAGAAAAGAGAAGAAGCCTAGAATTTAACTAGCAGCACTAATGGCTTTTATGACCCTTTGCTTTCTCAGTAGTAGACTCGCCTACTGTGAAATAGATCGGCATGGTTCTGAAATTCTAGAATACTCTCATGAAGAAAGGCATGTCTTTCCATATTAAAATGGAAATCTAACTCAGGTTTGAAAAATTCTATAAGATTCTTGTATTTCATTGACTTGGCCAAGTTGTTTGCCTCTCAAAGCCCCAGTTTCTACATCTGAAAACCATATGCATTGTTACTTGCCATGAATTATCTCATCGGACTAAAGTGAGGTATTCAATATATGTAAGGCATATTAAGGAAAAATGCAAAGCATAAGGATAAAGAATGATTAGTATAAATATTGGTGGTAAAGAGGGGTTTAGAAGTTGATACAAAAATGGGTTGATATTTCAACTTCCCTTTGACATATTAGTTTTCTATGTTATGCAAATCACAATTTTTAAAAGCTTTTAATCTTAGTGTCCTCATCAAAAACATAGCATTAACAATACCCACTGAGAGGATCATCATAAGAGTAAAATAGATTAAAATGTGAAAATGTAGTTGTTAAAGGTCTAACGTTATGAATTTTAGATATTGTTGATGTGATTATTGTTATTTTATGTCTGATGGAGGAAGCTTTGTTGACACAGTGACATCATCCAGGAGTTTGGAATAAGTGTGTACATCAGCAGATTGTATGATTACAAAAAATAACTATGTTTACTGTTCTACTACTTCAGTGGAATGTTTCCAATTTTTTTTTTTTCATGAAATGGAGGAGATCTACATATGTTTTATTAAAGAAAGCAAGCCTGATATTTTCATCCTCAACTAAGAGGCTTCACTTCACTCATCTTTCAGGGAAAGATGACAGGTTCTGGAGTCAGGCCACCTGGGTACATTCTCAGGTCCTCTACTTACTAACGGTGTGGCCATGGATAAGCCTCAGTTTCCTCATATGTAAAATGGGGGTGGATAATACTACCGAGTTGTATGAAGATGAAATGAGAAATGTATGTAAAATACATAGTAGAGTGCCTGGCATTCAATAGTGTGGATTGTTGTTATTATTAAACTCTAGCATGAAAAGGATAAAAAATGTGTGCCTGAAAGTCAAGTGCAGGAGAGAGTAAGATGAGGGGGTAGCTAATAAAATGGTCTGATCATTTTGCAAATAAAAATTCAAGGAGTTCCAATGACTTTTCTGGTTACTTATTAAAATCAAACAATTCTTGGATCATTTCTAATTGAGAAAATGAATCATAGTGATTTATAAACTGCATGTCATTTCAATCTTGCTTTAAAGTTACTTGTATTCCTTCCCCAAGCTTGAGTGTGCCTTGGGCAAGGAGCTGTAGGGAATGGGAGCCCTAGATCCCTCTCCCCGTCTCCATCCTCCTTCTCCTCTCACTCCCTCTTTCAAGGCTTAGATCTTGTCCAAAGGAATTACTTTACCTTCTAAAACTCAGAGGGTGATGAGGCAACAATTTCAAACTTCCTGAGTGGTCCTTTGAAGCATTTAGCCTCAGGCTTGAGGTGAGTAACAAAGGGCCCACAGATCTTCCTGAGAAAAAGGTCAGTCCACACAGCATGTTGGCAACTGTCTCCAAAATTCTTCATCTTCAATAACCTCTTTTTACCCTTCCACATGGGTAAATGGTTGTAAGAGTTATGGAACTCCTTCTGGAACCCTTCCTTTAAAATGTTACATTATACTGTTGTATTCCACTTTGGAATATGGTGTTTGGTACTTTAGTAAAAACTTGCACTTTAACTCTCATTAAAGGTAAAAGTGGAGAGGATCGTTTTGGGGATGCTCTGCCCTCACAGACCACCGCCCCAAAGTTGCTGGTCCTGCAGAGAAGGTGGTTTGTATATGTAGTTGTCACTGGGACTCTTCTGGGTGACTACGTTAATCACAAAGTAAAGCTTTAAATGTGTGAGTGGTTTTTTAGATGTTTCTGTTTAATCTTTTCCTTATAGGCAGCTTTATTATAATTTTTTTTAATATGGCTGAATTATATTACTTGGGACTCATTTATGTTATTGTTTATGTTATTTCTAAAATGTGTTTAGAAATCGGGTTCACATGAAGTTAAAACACTGTTAACTTCCATTCAGTTGGTTGTTTCTTTGTTTTGTTAGTGATTTCTTTTGCTGTGCAGTAGCTTTTCAATTTAATATAGTCTCGATCATTTATTTTTGCTTTTACTTCCCTTACTTTTGAGGTCACACTCATAAAATCCTCTCCATGTCCAAGGTCCATGAGTTTAGTACCTATGTTTTCTTTTATGCAATTTATCATTTCAAGTCTTACATTTAGGTCTTTGATCCATTTTGAGTGAATTTTGGTGTATGGTGACAGAAGATTTGACTTTGGTTGGTGAACGCACAATGCAATATACAGATGATGTATTATTGAATTGTACACTTGAGACTTATATAATTTTACTAACCAATGTCACCTCAATAAATTTAATTTTAAAAATTATTTTAAAAACACTGAACTTTTTCAGTTGTAAGAAGATTATGTTAGTATTCAAATAAACTGGTCTTGAGATAAATTAAAATTTATTATGTATTGTGTTTAAATTATTACTTTTTTGCATTTCAGGCAAAATGTTTTTAATGCGAGAATTCAGATGCAGATATATGTGTACAAATATATGCAACTCTGAGCTTTTGCCAAAAATGTCCCTTATTACCTTGTGATAGTTTTGAAGATGAGTATCTAAGTAAAATATAAATATGGACTTATAATTGGAATGTCATATAAGCCTCCTGTGTTGATGTGTTTGTCCTTGTAGATCTCAGATGCTATTGTGAAAATTATATAGACCTTTCACAGCTTCCTGGGAATCTGATTATTTTGTATGTTAGGTACATTTCTCTAATAATTCTTGATATAAATTTATTTTTTAAATATGCTTGATTGGCATGATGGATTTAGGGTAGTAAACCCTGAGATAATGACTAAGTACCCATCTATGCATCCATCCACCCAAGGGACTTCTGAAGTATTAGAATTTAGTACTGAAATTGCCCATCATTAAAAATAAATAATAACAATAATAAGACATGGGCACAAGTTTGAATTAAAAAATAAAGGTCTGTATTTTGGTTACTAATTATTTAAAATGAAAGTTTTTATTTTTAAATCTTGAAATACTTTCTATTTTATTACTTTGAATATTAATATGCAAAATTTTCATTACGCTGTTCATGTAGTGTAAAACTGAAACCTCTTAAATATTCATTACTGAGAGAATAGAAAAACAAATTGTTTATGTACCACAGAAGCAAGGCAGGGAAGATGTTTAGTAAACTGTTAAAAGTGGCTGTTTTTTTAAGGGTAAGGATGGAATCAAAGTTTTATAGAAGGATGTTCTTTTTCCTTTTTTATACTTTTGTGATTTGTTTTACCTCTGCAATGAGCAAATATTATTTCTAAAATTCAGGAAAAAAAATAAAGATAACACTTAAACACTGTACACCCTTTGACATATTGAATGAAATTCACAAGTGGTAATGATAAAATGTGAGGTGAAAAAATCGGGGAATAAAATACATATGCAATAAAATTATGATTTGGGCAAAATATAATTCGTGCAAAGACTAGAGGGAGAAACATCAAAATGATGACCATAGTTCTCTCTTGTAGTTTTAAATTTTTTCATTTATATATATATATATAATGTTCCAAATTATTAGTAAAAAAGAGAAAGTGGTCAAAAGGGAGGCTTTTTAAGTTGGATTGGGCTTTTAATACTCTGGGCATGTCTGATGTATGTTTTTTAGGTCTGTTTCACTTTTGGTGACAATGAAAAATCTGTTTTTCAAATAATAATGTCTCATCTTTAAAGGGAACAAATAATATGGTGGAACTATCATCTGATGCTTTTGGATTTTAAAACTGTGAACTCGATAAGGATATATATGTATATTATATATATAATGCTTTTTGTTGCATTCTTTCCCACCCTATTCGAGGATTTAGTCCTAAAATGAGAAGAGTAAAAAAAGATACGACATGCCAATTCCTGACATTCTTTCCTAACCAGAATGATTTTTAACTCCTAGTGTGAATTTTTCCCTCAAAATGAGTACCAGCTCTCTTCTTTCGTATGGTATTTGATGCCTTCCAGACATTAAACAAACAGACAAACAAAAACAAGTACTTTCTTCCACTTTCTCTTTTTAAAATATGATTCTGTGATTTGTAAATAAATCTGTTAACATGAATATTGATTTAGGTGACACTGAGCAAATCATATGACGTTTTCTTATGCTTTATAAAAAAATAGGATATTAAAAAAGAAAAGCTAATAAGTCTAAAATGAATTAATAAGCATTTTAAACACTCATGAAGTTATTTGAAACTTAGAGGCCTATCATTTATTTTGATATTATCCTATTATTAAAACATACTTTTGCCATCTACTGAAATGTAGTCAGTTTTAGTCACCATGTATTCTCTGAGTGACTAAACATAGAACAAATCCCTGTGGAATTTGTACAATATTTTAACTTCACAGTCATTACCTTAGATGGAAATGAAACACTGATAGTCTTTATTTGCAGAAGTAAGTTTAACTCTCTAATATAAGGGTTATTGGCCTCTGGTGCCTTCCAAGTGTGAAATTGTACTTGTGTTGTATGATGTTTACCTAAGTGGCTTTGAAAGCTGATAAGGTAAATTTTAAGTAAATATGAAGTTAGGTTTTTTTATTATATGGTGAATATAGTAAGGGCAGTACTGTGGAACCATTATTGCATTTCAGTTATTTTGATCACTACTGGATTAAATGAAAATAATACTAAATGAAAATTTTATGTTTAAACTAGTACCTAACTACCACAGGTAAAATGAAAAACCCTTACATATGATTTTTCTCTAGATTTTGGTTTGTCATTAGTGACAATTGTAGCAGTTAAAAAAAGAAGACTAAGGAAAAATAAAGGCTTTTATGGAGTTTGTGTTTGTGCATGTGGGTGTGTGTATGTGTGTGGTGTATGTGTGTGTGGATTGTGTGTGGATTGTGTGTGTTTTGCTTTTCCTGGTCTTGCTGGATCTGTTTTGTGGTATTCGGTTACCTGGAATTGTTTTGAACGTTTGGGTGAATTATTAGAGAAAAGGAGCAAAGTAATAACAGCTCTCAAAATTATTACATTTGTATCTCCTCTAGTCCCATCATGGGGCTTATTTTTCCACCTGAAATAACAATGAAAGCTATAATAGAAAACAATGAGGAAATACATCTCGTTAGATAATATTCAAATTAGTTTCTTGGTATTACACCCTTTTTGAAAACATACTAGGAAAATAATTTTCTCTATGTAATTGTTAGAAAAAATGGGTAGATCTGTGTTATAACAAAGTTATTAAGAAAATGGTAGGAAAGCAGTATTTATTGTTCTAGATGCATTACTGATATATATCTATATATCTATATATATTCAATGAATAATTGAATACAGACAGCTACCTTTTTAACAAATATTACCTCTGTTTCATAGAAGAAGAAAGTATTAGAAGTAGGATTCATATTAATCCATCTTTTCTAAGGACTGTGTTTCTTGTACTGTACCAAGTTGTCTTTGTAGGAGTGACAGGGCAGAGAATTTATTGTAAATGTTAGTAATTAGGCTTTGACATTGCTCCTCTTTTGTGAAGCAGGATTAACCTTTTTGTCTGACCTTTCTAACACGCTTGGCCACAGCACTTGAGGTTTCCTTCATCGATCTCACAAGTTGCCTTGGTTCCTCAGGCCAGCCTGTTCACTCCCAGGAAGCAATGTGTTCTGCTGACTAGGGTTGCTTTAGTCTAGACGCTCGGCTGTACTTCCAGACAAAGGGTCTCAGCAGGTATGGGGCAGCTGAGCCTACTAAGTATCTTTTGTATTAAGTTATGGTGTCGCCAGTTCTGGAAAGACTTCTGGAAGAAAGCTGAGTTGGAATTCCCCGTTCTCCACCTAGTTGTGGGCTGGGCCAAATGACCTAAACCTTCTGGATCTCTATGTCTTATCTCTAATACAGCGGTTGGATGAAATCGGTGGTATACAATCCACATCCCACAGGGTTGCTCAAAGGCAGCTGTGGGTACAGATGTGGGAGGGGAGGTGATCTGGCAATGTTTTGGGCTCCCTACCATCCATGCTTCAGCAATATAACAGCTTCTGTGTGTGTGTGTGTGTGTGTGTGTGTGTGTGTGTGTGTGTGTGTGCACGCACATGTTCACTCTACCTCTCCCTCTGCCCAGATTCTAGAAGAGATTTTGTTTGAACAAAAGGTTCTATATCTAAAAATAGTTGGAAAAACAGTGGAAAATAGTCCTTTCAGCTAGAACTAAGGAAAATAAGTTCCTTCCAGTTCTAACTTTCCATGAGCGTATGAAAGCAGTTTTAAAGATAGAGAATCTCACTATCTTTAATAACTAAAATAGCATCTTTAAAATGCGAAACCATTTTAAATAAGATTTTTTTCAGAAATAACCTCGAAGACAAGCATCAATGTCAGAATCTTTGAGTACTTTGAAATGGTAAGCTCTAAGAGAAAATGCATGGTTTGTATGCTTTCCAAACAGAAAATCTATAATTATACTCTTCTTGATTCCAATTTTGAAAAACGTATTCTTTTTCTTCCTTTGAGGTGAGTCTAATATTCACAACCAGAAGTCATTAGAATATATCTCCCAACAGGAAAGTACCATTTCTTTAAGACACCATGAAGTTCTTCATTTTCCATCTGTTCTTTTTCTCTTGGAAGTTTATCATGTCATTGAGCAAACACCTCTGCTGTTTCCTGTCTCTTTTCCTTTGTGACAGTCTATGAATACGGTGACCGGACATCAGAGAAATAAGAGAAATGCTTAGCTACAAGGTCTGCTTTTACTTAAGTTTCCTTTACTCTATATTTTTGGGGCACTTATTTCAAATCAGGGTTCAACATACAATAATTAAGCAATTTTAACGCTTTTTATGTACTGATAGGCTACCCAGAAAGGATATAACTTCAAGAGACTGTCACTCTCTAGCCACTCTGACCAACAGAACTTTCTGTGATGATGGAAATGTTTTCTGTCTTTGCTAAGAAGTACTGTAGCCACCAGCCGCCCATGACCATTGAACACTTGAAATGTGCCTAGTGTGACTGATGAGCTAAATTTTGAATATTAATTAAGTTAATTAAACTCGAATCACCAGATGTAGCTGGTGGTCACCCTACTGGACAGCATAGCTCTGGAGAATCAATGAAATCGGATAATAGCCCTATGCCTATAGAGTAGAAGATATTAATTTTTTTAATATTGGCATCTTTATGATCAGAAATAGAATACAAATTTTTACACTTTTAATGTTGTTTTAATTTAAAATTTCTTCAGTGCCTGGCACATAAAAGAGTCAATAAATGATTGGATGGTGTTAATAGGTTCCCGCTCACCTCCACCCCAGGTCTCTCCAACTCACATATCTGCACAAGGTCACTCTAACAGTTTTCCCCTTGTGGTCTTTCTTGGAGTTAAGAAGTAGGGGGTGTCTCTCTGTCTTCTGACTTCTTGTGCTCCTCTGCTGTGCACCCTGTCAGTCATGGCTATGGCTTGCAGACTTCCAGCCTTTTCTTCACTCTGCTCCAAGCCCAGGCGGGCTCCTCCTGGACGCCTCCCACAAGCTTAGCTGGAGCCTTAGATGTCTGCGGCCGTCTGGACCACTCTGTAGCACGCTGATCTGATGTTCCTGAGGGCCCAGTGTTTGGTTATGGCTCTTACAACAGACATCAGCAAACTGGAGTGTGATTGAATCCAGGGATCAATCATGCCACATGACATAGCTGAAGGGGCTGAGAACGCATCACTTTGAGAATGCTTACTATTTATAAAACATATATGTATATTGGGCTAGGCACTGAGCTAAGTGCTGTTGATTCTCATTTAATCCTCATAGTAACCATATGTCCTATTTTTACACATTTTAGATGTTTGCCAGCCTCAGAGGTTAAGTGACATTCCGAAAGTCACTTATCTAGGAAGCAGCAGATCCACGATTCCTATTTATACTCTTTGGTTCTCAAGCTTGAAGTCGTAACCACAACATAACTCATTACGGAAGAGGGAGAGTTCTTCAAAATCAGTGCCGAGAGCCTCTCAAAGGAACTAGATTTCAGGTGACTATAAAGAAGAGTTTTCTAATAATTCAAGCTCTTCATCACCAAATACCTTACTCTGAGGTAGGCTTCTCCCCCTCCTTAGCAGTTCACAAGCTGAGGCCTAATGCTAGCTGATCAGAAACTCCATAAATGGCGTTCGTGAATAATTGGGTGCTCACAAGTGATGGATGAGCTCTAGGGGCCTTTCCAGTTCAAACTTCTTCTGAATATCATTTCCTCTCTCAATGACATTTATTGCCAAATTATTCCCATATGACTCCTTTTTTATTTTCCATGCAATTTATAAAGACAGTTCTTTTTCCGTGTAAAACCAGAATATAATTTATTGATTGCTCAAATTGGCAAAATCAGGGTATGCTCTCCCCGGAGGCAAGCTTGTATAGGAATTCATATCACGTTTCACTGGGAAATAAAGGATGGCCTGGATCATGGAAACTCAAGGATGATTGCAAACAATATTTTAAGCATTTGGCAGACTTTGTTTAATTCTGTTAGATATTAATGACAGACAAGAGAGGAAGAATAAAATATCATTAGATTTTTAAGTTATGCAGTGATCCCTTAAATAATTGAGAGTATGCTATTATTATTTCAATATACCCCTTAGAATTATATCATGCCCCTTAATTATTTCTGATATGTTTCATAAGTAGCCTTTTGGTTTTTTTTTTTACTAATGTATTTTCTCTGTTTTGACAGAAAATGCATTCAATATCCTAAAGTCCAAGTTTTAATATTTGCATTTTCAAAAAGTATGCTGCGTTTCTCTGATGAGAGCATAAGCTCTATTGGCTATATCACTGAGGATAACACTATGGGAAACTATAGGATTAGAAAGCTTTTTAGGATAAAATTTTTTTTAATCCTGTAGGAACATTTGGGATTTGTTTTGGGAAGGAGTAATCAGTATATATCATCTTTTTTTTTTTTTTATCTATCTGCCCATCTTACATTCCTCAGCTACTCCCAACTGTGGTACCCCCACCCCCAACTCTCGCAGCTTGTGCCAGGGGTTGGAAGAAACTGTATTTGTAATCTGAGGGGGCCTAGCACCTGCAGACGTTTCTATGGAGATAGTTGTAATTTGTGATCATGGAGAAAGTTTTCATTCTTGAAATGATATCACATGTGATCAGCTTTAGAGAAGAAATACTACATAAAGAGATGTGGGCTAGAAAGAATAGAAAGGAATTAGTGACAGCAGCAGGTGGGATCTGTATTTCAGAAGACTGGGATGGGGGTGGATTGAGGAATTGAAACAAGCTGGGGTTTCTAGCGTGGGAGTGGAAGGAAGTTTTCACTTGAAGAAGAGACCTTGAAGAAGGCTAGGATTTCTAGGCGGGGTAAAGAACAAGCAGAAAAAGGGTGCTGGGGGAGTGCTGAGCAGTTTAGTTTGCAGCAGAGTTTAAGACAAAGAGTGCGAAGTTAAAGAAAGGTAATTCTGGGTTTTTGCTGTGAAGACCCTTACGTACCAGTAAACATTTTGTAGTCGGCCTGTGTGGGAATGAAGTTTTACCTCCCGTCCTCGCAGGAGATTGGTATTTTCTCATGAACTCTTCCACATATTTTGGTCCTATCTCTCTCCTACAGGGTAAGACCCTTGGTCATATTTGTTTTGATTTATGCTGCTAATGGCTAAACAGATTCTAGATTTATTTAACATATTGGTTGTTGACTGTATGTCCATCACTAGACTACATACCTAGGTCCCTTTATATGTATATGTATATTTATAGTACTAATATTATGCATTATATGTTAGTATGTATATGATTTCTGTAAGTTGAGTTGGTTTAAGAGTACATTTGCTTAAAGCAGATTTTAAAAAATGTCTCCTTTCTAGATAATTTCAGTTTGAGCAGATAATTAACATGTGGCCAAATCAGGACTCACTTTTCCAAATATTAAGTCAGCCACAGCAATCATTTCCCTTTCTTCCTTCTGCTTTATTTTATAGTTGAGAAACTAGGCTCAGTGCAGTCACACAACCAGTTTTTGGCAATACCAGGGCTAAGACTAAATTCTGTGCTATCTTCCTACCATATAACCCTTCTTCTCTGAAATAAGTAACCAGTGAAAGCAAAACATTTAAAGGTCAACACACACTTACAATTCAAATATTGCATAGGACACATCAAAATGGATGTCAATTCTATAGTTCAGATAACAGTACTCATATTTTTAGTTGTGATATTAGCACACATGAGAATTTCTGACAAATCAGTTAATTTCTTTCTAGTGGTACTCCCCATTTTTTTCTAACAAAAGTTAACGTGTGGTGATAACGGGAACAATAGGACTCTTTATAGTGAAACATTTCCTCTCTGGCATATGGCCGTTCTTTTTTTTTTTTTTTTTCTTAGTTTTTAATCCAGCTTCTAACAATTTGGTCACTGGATCATCTTGGAGAAGCAAGGCCCTAGAACTTGGAGGCCCAAACGTAGTTTAGCATTAAATTAACGGCAGATGCTATGTTGGGAATATTCTCCCAGCTAAAAATATAATCAACCCCATCAACAATTACGGCAAGCATCCTCTGTATTAGCATGCACCAGGGGCTCTGCAGCACGTGTGTTGTTTCCATATTTTTAACTCTGGGACCTTCTCTGGAGAAGAGGCTGGTCTGATGTTTTTCCAGAACCCCAGACACGTGGCATATGCTCAAGGCTAATGGCAGAAAGGTTGGAACGATTCGGGCTTCCAAGGGACGGAAAAGCAGCATGTCTGTGAGTTTTTCTGGATTCTAACTTTCGCCCCTCTACTGAGCTCCAGGGTTTTTTTTCCTCCCAAGGCCCCTAACTACACCTTAGAAGGGTGATGGAGCGTAAATGTCGCCACAAAGTGGTTGGTCTTCACCTGAGAGCCCTGCTTTCTGCCTTTTGTCCCTTCGCTGACCTCTGCCATCCCCCAGGCCGGGAGCTACCCAGTGGGGCCCAGAGCCTGAGCGGCGGGAGAGGGCGGAACTAAAACGCGGCGGAACCGGAGGCCAGGAAGCGGCGCAGGTGGAGGGAGGAGAAGCCGGGGGACCGGCAGGCCTAGTTCCGAGGCGGCAGCAGCGACAGCGTGGGGATGGAGCCCCTGCGGGTCTTGGAGCTGTATAGCGGCATTGGGGGCATGCACCAAGCACTCAGAGGTGAGCGTGCACAGAGCACCTCTCTCTTGATACCCGCGTTGGCGCGGGCCATAACTCGGGCGCCAGGGAGCCGTGGACCCGCGAGAAGCCAGGGGCGGAGACCGGGGGATGGGGGACTCGTTGTCCTGGAAACCGCCCCAGCGGGCCGCCTCCTCCCTCCGCTCCGGGCGGAGACTCCTTTCATCCCGCCTCGAGCCTTGTCCGAAGGACGGGTGCGGCGCCTTAGAGGACTCAATTCGTTGAGTCCTGCTCTGCGAGGCTAGGCTATAAAGCGAAACTAAAATGGTACCCACAGAACGGGAGGGGCGAGCCCCCTGCCTAATGCCAGTCCCCAATTCCTAGTATGGCAGTCACCTACCTAGAGGCGTGGAGACGCGGTCTTTTGCTTTCAAGGAAGTCACAGTGGGGGAGGGGAGCTCGCTGGTCAAGTCTAGGCCGGGGACAGAAGGCTCTTCAAAGGGATAGCTACAATTCAAGGTAGAAGTTAGTGAACAATTAAGTAGAACTGTAGGGGAAGCATAGAGGAAAAATCTGGTCAATTCTGATCATTGAAAAGAAACATCCTGTCTTGATACATCGTGTCTAGATACATTTAGGCACCAGAAGAGCTGAGTTCAGACCTTGGGCTAGTTCCCTAACATTTTTGAACCTGCTTCCTGATTTTGAAATGGGAAAGGTAATTCTTTTATTGAAGGACTGTGAGAATTAAAGATAAAGCACGTAAAGTGTTAATAATGCCTGGTACGTTGTAGCCACTCAAAATATTATAAATTATCATCATCTTATGTATCTCTTTGGAGGTTTTAAATTTCTTTGGTGATGTGTTGGAATGAAACCTTTTTTTTTTTGGTGATATTCACTCAAATCTTTATTGAGCTCCTGTTCTGTGCCAGGCACTGTGCTAGTGAGTGGAGATATAGAATGACAAATAGACTTTGAATGTGCATGTTTATACTTAAATTACTAAGGCAACCACAAAACTGAAACTTTCCTGCTCTTTTAGTACCAACAGTAACAAGAAACATTTTAAGATGCAGACAATATGTAATGAGTGGAGCATGTAAATTTTCTGAGCATGTGTATTGAGTTTTGATTGTAGACTAGGTGAGTTATTGTTAAATTTTTATTACCCATTATTTGGTGGCTTTCTATGTTCAGTTCTTATGTCAAAACTTATCAGCATGAAAACAAAACTAGTACTATTGGCTTTCTTAGTTAATTTTGTAAGATGTATAATGTCAGCATTTACCCCCATGTCTTGAAACCCCTTAGCAAACATGATTTTCAGTGTTGCTTAGTACTTTTTACCATAAGCTACAATTCAACCACTCCTTAAGCACTGAACATTAGATTATTCTCCGATTTTTTGCAAGTATAAATGTGCTACAGTTACATCCTTGAGCGTAAATCCTGATTTTCTCTAAGCCTGTTTTCTAAAAGTCTCAGTTTATTCAACAGTAAAAGACTGACTGTATGCTCATTACTAAGTCAAAAATTATGAGAATTTTTTAAGGCTTTTGATAATATAGCAAATTGCTTTTCAGGAGATTATGAGTACTTCCCTCAACTACATGTTCATCAGGATTTGTCTTATCCATTTTTAACTTTTGCTAAGTTGGTAGGGGAGATTGCATAATTTAAATTTGTATTTTTTGGTTCATGAAACAATTACATATTTTTTCTCCTATTAATCAATCCAATGGGAATTCGTACACATTTTTTTTATTGCCAGCGCCATCATCCTGAATTGAAACTATAGCATCTCTAACTTAAAATATTAAAAGTTTCCCAAGTGCTCCCCGCCCTCCTTCCACTCTGCTTTCCTACTCATCCTTTCTCCACACAGAAACAGAATGATCTTTTGCACAGTAGACTGGATGATGTCATTTCCTTGCTTAACTGGCTTTCATTTGAGGTTAGAATCACAGTGCTATCTTCTTACTAGGCCTGTGAGATCTGGCTTCTGTCTGCCCGTTCCACCTTATCTGCTACTCTCCCCCCGGTTCTTTTTTCCAGGCTCACTGGTCTTCTTTCTCTGTATTCCTTAAACTCTTTGTGTTCCTACTTTGTTCTGGCCTTTGCTATTATCTCTACCCAGAGTGCTCAAATCCCAGACTTTTCCACTGTAGGTGTATCTCATCTTTTATGTCTTGGTTAATACGTGGCCTCTTCAGAGTAGCCTCCCTTGGCTGATCTTGTGATTTAAAGTAGCCTTCCTGCTGCCTCTCTACCTTGTTGCTATCTCATCTTTCGGTGTGAGTTCTATGTATTAAGGATATCGACTTTTAATCATACCTGATGCAGTTTTCCCCATGCGTTTGTTTTCTAGTGTTCATTTATTTGATGTACCAAAGTTTAAAATTTTTCCATAACAAAGTGCATTATAATTTTCCATGTGGTTTTATATAATAATAAAGACATAGCAATGGCAGCTAACCGCAGCATTTATTAAGGATCTTTTTTACACGTTAGGCCTTGAAGTATGTAACAAGTTAGTGGCAGAGCCAGTTTTGTAACCTAGGTTTCTCCACCTGACCTCTTGACCTAGCCACGCTGCCATTTTTCTGATTAGATCCACTACTTGAATCCACACCTTCAATTATAGTAAGAAGTACAGGAGAAATAATACTAACTTAAATTTTAACAGATTTCTAGATAAGGTTTATGACTGACTTTTTTATTGTGGCAACATATACATAGAATGTACCATTTTAACCATTTTTAAGAGTGTAATTCAGTGGCATTACATCAATGTTGTGTAACCATCACCACTATCTACTTTTAGAATTTCTTCATCTTCCCAAACGGAAACTCCGTACCATTAAATAATAACTCCCACCTCTCTATTTGCAGACTCTGGTAACTACTATTCTACTCTGTCTCTACTAAATTGTCGATATGAGGTACCTCATTTAAGTGCAGTTATACAATATTGGTCCTTTTGTGTATGGCTTATTTTCCTTAGTATAATGTTTTTAAGGTTCATTCATGCTATAGCAAATATCAGTACTTCATTCCCTTTTATGGCTGAATAATCTGTTCTATGCATATACTACATTTTGTCCATTCATCTGTTGATGGACTTAGGTTGTGTCTACCTGTTGGTTATTGTGAATAATACTGCTATGAATTTGGTATATATGTGTGCTTGTGTCCATGCCTTCAATTCTTCTGAGTATATACCAGGAATGGAATTGCTGGATTATATGGCAATTCTGTATTTAACTTTTTGAGGAACCACCAACCTGTTCCACAGTGGCTGTGAAATTTTACAGTCCCACCAGCAATGTATGAGTGTTCCAATCTCTCCATCTTTATATCCTTGAATTGTTATTCTATTGTTTTGTTATTCTATTTGTTTTTGAGGTTGTCAAATAACTTTCAGACTTGATTTGAATTACACAGGAATAAATCAGTGAAAGAAAGTATTATTTATAGCCACAAAAGATGATACATCGAACAAATATGAAAAGGGAGAAGACAGTCCCCAAGGGTATTGTAAATGTTAAATGAAACAGCTGATAAAAATAAGTATGAAAAATAATGTAGGTACTCATTTCTTTTTTCCCCACTTTGTTTTGTAACTAGCTTTCCCCACTTAATTCTATTGGATTTCTCCATTGATAAAATCAGGATAATAATGCTAACCTATAGACCTGTTAGAAAGATTTAAGGATACAGTGTATACAGAGAGCTAGTATAGTTCCTGGTGCATAGTATATAAGTAATACTGTCGATGTTACTTAGGAAGTTGGACATTTTCATGTGCTTGCTGTTTGTATTTATTTTGTGACATGTACATGTTGCCATTGGTATGTTCTTTTTTACAACTGGTGATTTGCTTTTCAATTTCGTTATGGTATTTCTTCCAAGCAAGATTTTGAAGGCTGATTGGGCGTTTTCCATATAGTCAAGAAGAGAAAGGGTACATCTAAATAGACACACACAGATGCGAATAGCATGGTCTATGTGGAGACTTGCAGGCTGGTATCCTGTGTAGCAGGTTTCTGAGAGTTATTAGTGTTCTTTGATGGTCGAACAAGTTTAGGAAAGTCTTCACATGATATTGTCCCTTGAGACATTCTCAGGACATATTAATGTATCAAAGGTCTTGAGAAGCCCTGCAAAAAAGATGCTATTTGGTTTAAATCAGCACTTTTTTAGTGGAGGTGGGGAGACACTTAGGGCACTGATGGAGCCGTGGCAGGACGTGCTGGAAGGCAGTGAGTTGGAAAGAGAGACGTGCCAGGGCTACGCATATTGACTGATGAGCATGATGTGTGATTATGTCGCCAACTTTGACTAAGTAAGCTTCTTTGTAATTTTTCTATAAAGCAGGATTTGTTAATGTTCTTATTATCTGTGTTTTTTTTTTTCTAAAAGTATACAAAACTGAACTCCTGGTTCTCCTTACTCTTCCAAAACTCGCTGCCCTGGCAGCCTTTCATACCAGTAACAGGTGTCTCCATTTCTACGGTGGCCCAGACCTAAGCCTTGGAGTCATCTTTCTTCTCTTTCATTCTCATCAGCAAATTCCAGCTCTACCCTCCAGCTATATTTATAATTCTATCATTTCTCTCTATCTTAACCTGGTCCACAGTGTCTCTTCTATTTTGTCAACTTAATTTACGTGCCACTCCAGGTTCACTTGGCCACACCTGCCTCCTGGGCAACTTGGTCAGTATGGCCCCTCACTCTGCTGCTGTCGCCTCATCCCATAACACTGCTGGGGGCGGGGGAGGGGGGGTGGCCTGGCTTAGAGTGCTCAGTCTGCCCCCATGTCTGCACTCAGATGAAGAGCCAGGCAGTGGAAATGGATCTAGCAGCTCCAGCAGCTGTCTGGAGGGGTTGAATAACATGACCCTAAGTGGGAAGGAGGGAGAGAGTTTTGCTTGTGAAATAATAGAAAAAATACGTATATTGCTCTCCGCCCCCAGTTCCTGGCACAGAGCTCCTAAAATCCTGGTAATTTCCTAAGTGATATTTATTCTGATATTTGGTCTTTGTCCCGGGTTCCTGACACAGAGCTTCTAAATCCCTTCGAGTTTTCTAGGTAATAGGAATGTCTTTTCTTGTAATGAGGAGACTCTTGGTGAGCTTCTAGGTAGGGGCTGGTCACCAGAAAGACTAAGCCATGATTAGAAGCTTAGAATTTTCAGTCCCACTCTCATCCTCTGGGAAGGAGAAAGGGGCTGGGGATGAAGTTAATGATTGATTGTGCCCTTAGTTTATTGTCAATAAACATGATGAGTCCTTCATAATAGTCCTAGAAGTAAGGGTTTCAGAGAGCTTCTACGTTGGTAAACATGTATCCACATGCCAAGAACGTGGTGTACCCCAACTCCATGGGAAGAGAAGCTCCCATGCTTGGGAGCCTTCCAGATCTCACCTGATGTCACCTCTTATTCTGGCTGCTCATCCATATTCTTTATCATGTCCTTTATTGTGTAATAAACTGGTAACCATAAGTATTTCCTTGAGTTCTGTGAGAGGTTCTAGCAAATAATCCAAGTGGGGTTGTGGGAACCTTTGATTTGTAGCCAAGTCAGACAGAATTTTTGGGTAACCTGGGGACCGGCCACTTGCAATTGAGGTCTGAAGTTGGGGCAGTCTCGTTGGGACTGAGCCCTTAACCTGTGGGGTCTGTAATAACTTCAGTTAGTGTCGATTGAATTGAATTCTGTACATCCGGCTGTTGTCTAAGAGATTTGATTGGCTTTGGGGGAAAAAAACCCCCACACATCTGCTGTCAGAAATATTGTGAGTGTGGTAGTAGTGTGTGAGTAAAGGAGCAACCCAGGAGTGTTTCCTATACACGTCTCATGGTGTGACTTAGAGACAGGATGAGAAAGGAGCCAGCAACTACATCTCTCTCCCTCTTCCCCCTACCAGTGGGCCTTGCTCAAATACGCGTGGGCATATAGGAGTGCTGCTTTACACCAAATGACATCTTTCCTGCAGAGTGTCTGTCACCTTTGATAGAGCCCTCCTCCTTTTGACAGCTGTTAGGAGTGGTAGATCCACATAGCCTGCCCTGGGAGTCCTTTCTGACAGCAGTTGGCTTGTTTTCTTGTGAAACTGGGTGTTCTTGGGACCAAGTTAGTATCACATTGCTTTTTTGTTTGCTTTTCTGCCTTCCTTGCCTCACTACGCTCATTCTTGCTACTTTGGGGTTTTGCCTTCCAGAAAAAGAATTTGCAGCTAAGCTTTGCCTTGGGTTCTTTTTTTAGGAAACCTGGACAAAATATTATTGTAATAGCCTTTTTGCCGGTCTCCTTGCTTCTGCTCTATCACCCTTAGTTTATTTTCAACACAGTGGTCAGTGGAATCCTTGAGGAATATGTCAGATAAGTCATGCCTCTGACGAAAACTTCTGAGCGGTGTCTCCTGTCTCTCAGTAAAAGCCAAAGTCCTCAACAAGACCCACGGGTCTGCTGGGCCTAGAGCCAGCCCTTCGCCCTCACTGACCATGTCTCCTGTGCTCTCCCCTCGCTCGCTCCACTCCAGGCTCACGAAGTTTGAGCTGCTGTATAACAAAGTACTGTAGACTGAGTGGCTTGTAAACAACAGAGGTTTGTGTCACACAGCCCTGGAGACTGGAGATTTCAAGATCAGGGTGGCAGCATGGCTGAATTCTGGTGAGGTCTCTTCCAGGTTGTAGGGTGTCGCCTTCTTGTACCCTCACACGGTAGAGAGCAGAGAGAAGCAAGGTCTCCCAGGATTTTTACGAGGGCACTAGCCCCATTGATGAGGGCTGCACCCTCATGACCTCTTCTCATCCTAATGACCTCCCGAAGTCCCCACTTCTTAGTACTGTCATCACATATGAATTTGGGGGTGGGGGACATAAACATTCAGTCCATAATATGGTTGTCCTTGCTGTTCCTTCTACAAAACAAGCATGCTCCCATCCCTGAGCCTTTGCAGTATCTCTTCTCTCTGTTCTATTTTGTTCTTTTCCCAGGCCTACTCCCTCATTTCTTTTAGGTTGCTGGTAATGAGACATTCTTTAGCCAACTTATATAAAAATAGAACTTCTCTCACACTGCCTGGTTTATTCTGCTTTTTTTTTTTTTTTTTTTTTTGCCCATAGTATTTTTTCATTGTTGAGCATATTATACACTTATTTATTTATTTACTCTTTGTTCTCCCCAACTCCCACTAGAATATAAGTTCCATAATAGGATAGCTTTTGTTTAGAACATCGCTTATACATTTGTTGAATGAATGAGCAAGTGAGTAAATGAACTAAGGTCATGTTTGCTATGAAATATGTATAGCTTGAAGTAAATACCACTGTGTAAAGTTTAAGCTTAGCTATTAAATTCTGATTCATGAAGGTCATCTTTTTTTTTTTTTCCCTGGATGTACTAAATCAGCATTTCTCAAAATATGGTCCATGGAAAGAGTTTTGAGGGATGTTAACAGGTGTTATGTAGGAGATAAATGTGTGTGTATGTAAGTATGCGGTCCAATCATGCATGTATGCATGATTGTATGTGACAGTTTAATAGATAATAAAGATTTTTCTCTAAATGTTCAAAAATGCTTTAAAATGTTCTCAAAATAATCAAGTCTGTTGAGAATAGTTGGTTGTAACTCAATATAGAATTTAGATCTTATATTAATAATGACCTGTAGTAAAAACAATGAAGTTAGAGTGTTTTATTTTTTATTCTTTTATTCCTGTCAAGAAATATTATCCCTTTCTATGGAAAATTGAAGAGGTTGCTATTTGAGAGCAAATCTGTATATAATTATAGACTGATTACTATCATAAAGATATATGAGGTTAAGGTTATATGTAGAATTTGGTATTTGTTGGTGTCTAGAGCCTTCTTAGGGCTCTGTTGGTCTTTTGTTTTGCCCATGGAATATTGTCAAGAATATTCCTAAAAACTGCTCTTCAGAAATAGTGCCAATCAGCTCTCATCCTATCTAAAATCAAAATTGCATCTAATTTTTGGAAAATAGGTAAAGCGTGTATTGGGACTTAGAAAATATATCATAAATACCATTTTACCCAGATCACTAATTGCTTTTATTCTTATCCACTATTTCTTTTTATTCTAGGACTTTAAATCACCTAAACCTAAGGGGAAAAAACCATGGACTAAAGTAAACAACATTGTGAGAAAGTTAATCATAATAGTTTTTCAGCATCCATTAGTGATTTTTGTTCAAGCTCAGTAGTGAATTTAGTAATTCCTTAGCACTCGATGAACGAGGCGTAATTTAAAAACAAATGCCAGACCCTTAGGGGCTTTGGCATGTTCCTTAATTACAGGTGATTTTTGATCCAAAAAGAACCTATAATTCGAAAGATTTATTATTACAGAATTCTAGTTAGAAGTTCTCTGAACTTTAATAGCTGAAATGAAAGATACTCAATAAGTAGTTTTGCCTTGTTTACATTTTATCCTAAAAACCCTGAAATTTAGATGATAATAAAGTACCAGAGTAATTTCTGTGTTTCTTCAGAAGGCATTTTATTTTTATGGCCTCGGTTTACTTTTGTGGTTATTTGCTGAGTCACTTGTTAAAATTATACTCTGAATTTTAAACTTAACAGTGCTCTTTGTTAATTTTGATTTAATATTGATCCTTTATCTCTACACTGCTCTCCATCCAATGGAGTTCTTTCATTGGCTATTAGAGATTTCTTTCAGTTTTGAACTGTCAGAATATTGGTGACTATAGCTTGAGGGAAAAGATGTCAATCTATCATTTTTCTAAATTGTATTGTGTGTTGGCATTTCAGTATTTGGCGAGGGAAACATACTTAAAATCCAGAGGTCTGTGTCTGTGAAGAAGTTGTCTTTTAACTATTTCCCGTGATTGTAAAATCAAAGGGCTTGTGATTCTATTATTGAGACTAAACACCAAATAAAACCTAAACATATATGTATGCCCTATAGACATATTTGTCATAAATTCTGTAATATAGTATATTCATTCTCCCCTCCCCCCAAAGTTCTACTTCAAAAAGAGGGTATGGCCTTCCATTTTAGTCTTCAAGAAGGACCTTCGTATTTCTCAATTACTATACTTTATTTTGAATAGCAAAGTAATAAAATGCTGCTTGGATAAATTATATTATCCTGAAAAAACTTAATACCAGTTTTGGATGCTTATTGAGGTCACTTGATGGAATAGATGAAAAATCATACGAGTGAATTTAGAGATTTAGAAATAATTTTTAGGGGATGACCTTAACAATTACAGGTGTTAGATATCATTGTAAACAAACCTTCTGGAAATTACTTTACCACACAATACAGTAGGGGGTTACTTTGTGGAGATCACAAACAGCTAATGAGTACTTGTCAGCATAAAATTTCCAGTTACATTATCATGCAGGAATTCAAAAAATGCTAGATTTCAAGTAACTTTTACTGAAGAGAAGTCGATGTACCCTTGAAAACTGTGTTAAATGACTTAAAATTTGGCTCTAGTGGTGATAAAACTCTGATTTTAAAGATGTACATGAGAAAGTAGAATAAAATTGTTTCATGAAATTTGACAGAAAAAAGCAGTATTTCTAAAACAACATAATAAGATAGCATTTAAAATGTTTGTATAACTGAATTAATAAGTTATATGAAGTTATTTTCATAATTTAGCTTTATCTTTTCATCATTATATAATGAACATGGCCATATAACTTTGTCCTTTATTTGGGCACATTAATAGTGTGTGTGTGTGTGTGTGTGTGAGTGTGTGTGTGTGTGTGTGTGTGGTGTATGTGTGAATGTGTATAAAATGAAAATGAGCTTGGACTTTGAAAAATGTTGGGAAGGATGCACTTTGTCCTGTCCTGCTATTGTACTTGCTGCTCACTCTGCCTGGAATGCTGTCCCCCAGATAGCCACATGATAGTCCCTTGCTTTGATGCTATCTTCTCAGGGCTTCCCTGACCACTACTGAAAATTGCAGCCTCTGCTCAGCCTCCTTATCCCCCTTCTTGTTTGATTTTCCTCTTAGCACTTAATACTGCGATTTTGTTTGAGTGGAGATTTGTTTTATTTTTTCTGTTTTGTTTATCTAGAATAGTGCTTGTTGCATAGTAGATGCTCTACAATATTTGTTAAATGAGTGAATAAATTACAGAGTATGAACATTTTAAAAGTTGATATTGTCAAATTATATTTTAAAGGGATATATCCAATAAACTCTATGACTATAAATATGCTAATATGATATTTAAAACTAATTTACTAGGTGAAATTATTTTAATTTTTTTAATTATCAGTAAAGTTGAATATTTAAAAAATGCCATTTTTACATTTATTATTTTTATTTTTAACTATATCTGATATATTTGTTTCAAAATTGAGAAATACTGGAAATATATTGATTCATTCAGCAGGTAATTACTGAGTAGTTTCTGTGTCAGTTACTGTGCTGTGTGATGGGGATCCAGCATTCACAAGACAACCATGTTCTTTTCTTCCAGAGATTATGGTCTACTGGGAAAAACTGATGCTACACAAATGAAGAAGTAAATTTAAAAATAAAAATCATACAAGATGCTCATGCAGGGAAAAAACTGTCGAGGATTTAGATTGTGCCTTTTCAATCTTTACATATGTCTGCGAGCATTAAAATTATAGCTTTCTATTTTCACATAGAAAATCTTGAATTTTTCCTTGCCATTAAATATATTTATTTGTAAACTTGGTTTTGAATGGTTCTGTGATACTCCATTTTATGGATGTTCCATACTTGTTGAAAGCAATTACGTATTTTGGGACATTTAGATAGCTTATAATTTTTTACTATTATAAATAATATAGCATTTTTTCTTTCTATAAGTCTTTTTCTCCACATCTCTATTACTGCCTTATGTATTAGTTTCCTATTGCTGCTGTAACAAATTACTACATAGTCGATTAGGCTTATAGCTTATCACAGATTTGTATGTAACACAGATTTGTATGTAACACTTCAGGAAGTCAGAGGTCTTAAAATTGAGGTGTTGCCAGGGCTGCATTCCTTTCGGGAGGCTCTAGGGCAGGATCTGTTTCCTTGCCTTTTCCAGCATCTAGAGGTCACCTGCATTCTAGATTTGTGACCCCTTCTTCAGAGCCAGAAAGGTGGCATCTTCCAGCCTCCCTCCCCTGAAAACATCTCTCATTCTAACCATCCTCCATCCTCCTTGTGATTACACTGGGCCTATCTGCATAACCCAGGATAATCTCTTAAGATCCTTAATCATATCTGCAAACTCTCTGTTGCCATGTAAGGTAACATTTTTACAGGTTTCAGGGATTAGGATATGGACATCTTTGGTGGGGGATCATTATTTTGCCTACCATACCTTAGAATATGTGTCCAAATCTGAAACTGATAAGTCCAAAGTAATTTTAAGGTTTTTTCGATACTGACAAAATATTCTTTAAAACACCGATTCCTCAATTGACACCTCTATCTGCAATGAGTGGTCCTGTCCTTTCTAGCAAGTGATATTTTAAAACGTCTTTGTACTTTTGATAATAATAGCAGACATTTTTTTGAGTGATTACTTTATGGCCAGCACAAATGTAAGAGCTTTACAGGTTTTAAGCAATTTAGTCCTCAGAAAACCCTATGACATAGGTACTTTTTTATCTCTGTTTTACAGGTAAAGACACTGAGGCATAGTGAGGTCAAGTACCTTGCATAAGTCATACATTTGGAAATGGTGGAGCTAAAATTCAAACAGGCAGAGAAGGGCTAGATAGCTAGATATTCATATCCTTGATCTTTCTTTTCAGAACATGTGAATTAATTTTCTCTTTCTGTCTCTCTCCTTCTCTTTCTCTGAATGAAAGATCTCCATCGGGTGTACCTATGACACTCCTGATAAAAAAAAAATAATGATAGCTAATATTTGTTGAGTTCTATAGGCCTAATAGAAAAAGGTTTGCAGAGAAATATATAGTCAGGAGGACATGTGGAAGAGGAAAATGAAGAATGAACTAATTGAGTATGTTTTTCTCTGAGGTCTTATGACTAATACTTTCTGACCTAGTCCAAAATTGCAAAACTTAATTTTTCTTTTCAAGGTGCCTGTAGCAGAAATTGAGAATAGAGTTTAAAACTTTATCAAGTCAATAATGATAAAAAATATATAAGCTTTCAAGGTTTAGTATAAAGCAAAGAGCGGCCCAGTATGGCAGGACAAATTTAGAGTGGAGTTTTTAGTTTAATCTTGGGGATCTTTATGATCGATAGCATAATTGTATTTTTACAAGTCATTTTTTCATTCACAGTTAACTAGATTACAGACTACTAATGCTTAAGGCATTTTGTCATTGACTTCCATGAATATATCAGAAATTGTCATTTTTTTAAATTATGAGAAAACATTAGCAGAAAACATGTCAACATTTTATAATGAACTATTCATAGATGCTCATTCACAAAGCACTTCTGTGTAAAAGGAAGTCTTTGTTGTTTAAACCTGTAATAGATTGCAGCACGTGCATTTATATTAATTTCTTAACTATTTAAATAATGTGTTTTAAGCTCTGGTAGTCTTAAGAGCTTAAGAGGAAGGTCTTAAATGTCATGGGAAAAATTGGGAAGACAGATTTATGTCCTTTGAATTCTGTAAGTATATAAAGAGGTAGCTTTCAACTCATTACATTTTTGGCCATATGCTCGTTACTTGTTGATGTAGTAAAAAACTGCATCAATGTAGTTTAATTCTTATTGTTTTTTATTCTTTTGACTATCGTTGAGTTGGTGGGGTAAAGTAATGCATTGAGTTACAGCTGTTTACTGGTGTGTGTGCGTGTGCATGTGTGTGGTGTCACAGTCCAATGGGTGTATTTTGAGAATGTTTCCAAATCTTTCATGTGTTCTTGATACTTATTTCCTTTGTGATTTCTCAGGGTCACAGCCAACAGAAGTATTGAATTCTTTTGTTCCAAGATAAAAATAAATTTTTGTTTGTTTGCTTTCTACTGATTATAAAAGTACTATATTCTTTTTGTAAAGGAAAAAAAAAAACCTCATATAACCCAGAAGTATATGAGAAGAAGTAAGAATTACCTCCAAATTCTTCCTTTACCACCAAGAAATAGCCCCTGTTCACATTTGCTTTTTTTCTTAATGTGTATAAATGTACATGTACTTTACAAAACTTGGATCATTGCTCGATAGAATATTTAGTAACTTGCTTTTTGTACTTAAAAATATGTATATCATTTCATGTCAGTATAAGTGGGCATCATTTTTAACATGTCTGTCCTCATATGTTTGTGGTCTTACACTTATATCTTTACTTACTTGTCCAAATATTCCCTTAGCACAAATTGCCACTGGAAGTGGAATAGCAAGGTCTAATAATAGAAGGGTTGAATTAATGTATACTATAGCCAACACGAGGATGGGTACCTTTCATCAAAAACTTACTAGTACTAGTACTAGTGTTCATCTTATAAAATCTTTGCTGGTCCAGTAGGTAAAACTGATTAAGGTGGATTTCCCTCACTAATGGTTAGGTTCAGAATCCTTTTATATGTTAATTTTCTGCTTAAAATTATTTTTCAATTGCCTGTAATTGAAATTTCTGTTTTAATTGTTTTTACTTTCAGAACTTGAATTTTATAAGAATAAGAATGTACAAAGTATTAGTAAGACCGTGAAAATATTATGTGCTTCTTAAAAGACATGAGAGATATAGGTTCTACAAATGACTCTGTACATAGCTGTTGTATTTAGAACACACATATAGGATTAGGTAATTGGGTAGCCTCGTAATAAAGCCCTTGCTCCCAGAATTGGGACTCCTGCCATTATTGCCTCAATTTAGGACACTTGGTGAGTGTTCGATCAAGAGACGTGCTTCTGTTTTGTAGGTATACAGTTAATTAAATACTCATTCAGAAAACTTTTGGCATTGATGTTGCTCTGCTTGCCAAGTTGGAATGTGAAATACATTTCTTCATAGTGGCAAATGATATTTAAGTGTGCGTTTTTGAATGTCTGTTAGAACTGTTATTTTCAGTTACAGAAAATTTAGCCCAAACTGGTTGTAAAAGTTGTAAATATTCATGTAATGATCGAAGTCAAATGTAGGCTTGGTTTGGGGTAGAGCTTAAAAAGGGACTCAAAATCATGTCACCAGGAACTGTTTTTTTCTCTGTATTTCTCAGCTTTGTTCCTTATGGATTGGGTGCCTTTTTATATATTCTTCCTTTATTGCATCAAGATGACTATAGTAGCCTCTGAACTTATATCCTTCCATTAAACTTTAAGAAAGATCAAGTGTCTATTCCTAGTTGCCTAGGAAAAAGCTGTCCTTAGGCATTCCCTCTTGTGCCTAATTAGCTTATTTTGAGTTGTGTGCTCATGCTGAAACCACTCTGGCAAGTCTCATTGGCTCAAGCACTTGACACATGCTTGCGTAGAAACTAGGGGGTGGTTGTTTGAGGCCATCCGAACCACTTTGACAGAGAGTGAGTGAGGTAAGGTCCCCGAAAGAAAATCTGGGACTAGTACCAGAAAAGGAGGACTGGATGCTGGCAAAGCAGAACACTAATGTCCACCCATCTTGTATTCTCAGTGCCTAGCAGAGGGCCCAGTATGTGAAAGGTACTATAATAAATACTTATTAACTGCCTGAAGTTGTGCTATTGGTTCTATATTTAAGAAATTTGTAAGATAAATAGGATTTTGTAGCCCGTTCTAGGATCTCGATTGTATTTCCAAGGTAAAAATTTGATCTAAATATCAAACAATCTCCTTAAAAATAAGCTTTGAGATAGATATGTATAGTCACGTAAGTATGAGCTTATTAAGACTTTTTGAGCTAGTCCTATGAACAGAACAGTGAAGAGGGAAATCAACATTAATCAGGAGTTGATTTTAGAAATCAAGTTCACTCATTCTCATGCACTTATTTAGTCAAGAGGTATTTATTGAGGGCCTGTGGGTGCCAGTTACTGCAGTGTCTGGATGCTCTGAGTACCAAGATGCATGAGACATGGCCCGGGCTCTGTCAGATCACATAGTCTAGTGAGAGAGGCAGTGTCCTGGGAGAAATGTGATGGTTGCATGAACTACAGAGTGTGATGGAAGCCCTGAAAGCTTTCTGGAGGAATCGTGTGAGCTGGGTGCATTCTGAGGAACCAATCAGAATGATCTAGGACAAGAGAGATTGTGTCCTAGGTTGGGAAGGGGAGGACAGGTCTTTTAACTATGTGTAGAGGCCCTAGAATTAAGAAAATATGGCCCCTTGGGGGCATGTAAAGTAGTTTGCTATTACCTGAGGAAAAAGTGCATGTGAATGAGTGTGGTGAGTATGAATTGAAAGAGAGGGGACTTGGTCAAGGGACAACATCAAGAGAGGAGGCTGTACGGGTACACAGGCTCCAGATCATGCTAAGAAGTTTGGATTTTATCAGGAAGGCAGTGGTGAATTACTAGACTTGTAAGCACTTGAATGATTTGGTTAGAACCTAGAAAGACCCCAGTTAACCCCATAAGTAAAAATTTACTGATGTGAGTTCAGAAGAAAGAACATTTGATACTTTAATATTTTAAAAAATTGATATTAACTGTTATGTTTATTGATACATGTATTTTAGAAACATGTCCATTGAACGCTGACCATCTGCCTTTGTAAGGTTTTTAAAATACAGACTTTCTAGAAGAAGCAGAAACGAAGTTTATTTTCTCTTTAAACAAAATATAATTTTAAAATAAACAATCTTATATCAGTTCCCAGACGATTTTATCTTAAACATTATCAAAACTTGAGGGAAGGAGGCATTTCTTAATTTCAAGACAAACTATTTTAAACATCAAACACTGTTTGTAAAAAGGATTTATAAACTAGTAATCATTTAAAGAGCTATTGAAAGAAAGCCTGATAAATTCAAGAAATTAAGGTTTATATTCTCTCCTTAGTAATCATTGTCGACATCTATAGTTTGACTTTTGTTTCATCTCAGGGATCACAGCAGTTTGCTGCTGCTGCTTATCCTTCGATTGCCTTGGTTGTTATGTAACAGTCAAAGCAGCACCGTTCTAAAGGGAAAACAGAGCTTCCTTAGTGATCGCTGCTCTGTCTTTTTCTCATAACCAATGTTATGATAAAAGTCATCTGAAGAAGTCTTGCCATGTAAGAATATTTAGCAAGAGGCTACTGAGGGTAGAAAATATGTGGTGTTGATTATTATTGTGCCAAAATTTTAGCAGTTTTGCTTTTGAGGTTTTGAATATAACACAGTATTGTTATTATTGGTATTGCTATGAATATTGATCGTATTGGACCAATTGAGTTGTTTATTGGATATAAGATTTTGGTAAAGTTTTCTAAATTCTTTATATTTTCTTAAATTAAGGGTTCAAAGTTTATCTCCTCAGGAAAACACAGGCATGACTTTAAAAAATAATGAAAACAGTATTTGCTTGGTAGAAATTTACTTCATAAGGAAAATTTGAGGGAAAATGACTTTTCATATTAAGGAAAGGATTCCTGTACTTTAGGGGAAAGCAGTGTTGTTTTACATTTAAAACTCCCCTGATCTCCCTAAATATAAACTTTGTGTATTCACCCCTCTATGGTCTAGCAAAATACTTTGCATGTGATACTCAATAAATGCTTAAATAGATCTGGTCTAAATAGGAAATGAACTTGAAATTCTCATTATACACACACACCGTCTAAACAACTGAGGTAGGTTAGGATTATGTTCGACTGTCAATAATAGAAATATCCAAAATAATAGTGACTGAAAGAAGGTCGAAATTTGTTTCTTTCTCATGTACAGTAAGTCTGCGATAACCGAGGGCTGCTGTGGCGACTCCATGAAATCATTCAGCACCTCTGCTCCTTTCAGTCCTTGCTTGTTAGTCCTATAGAGTAGTCTTCCTTATCCGGTCCAATATGGTGACTAGAGCTCTAGCCATGACATTTATTTTCCACACCAATTGTAGGAAGGCCAGGAAGCACAGGCATCTATCACCCTTTCCCTTTTTGGGAAGATTTCGGAGAGTGTGATCTACTTTTTATATTTCAGTGGTCAGCACTTCACTCATGGCCACCTCTAGCTGCAGAAGGGAAGGGATATAGTCCTTTTACCTGGCTGCATTGTCACAGTGAATACATTTGATGTTTGGTTATTGAAGAGAAGAGAGAAGTAAATGTTGGGATAGGCAAGTAATTTCTGCAGAGGTAGTATGACTAGAAATCATGGAATGAAGTAAAATTTACTTCAGAGAGACTGGACACTAATCAGAATTGAGATGTTTTTAAATTTTGTAATATACAGATGCTGATGTTTGCTATCCACTAGTTATACTGTTTTTTAAAAAGTACTCATTTGTTTAGTGGTGAGTTTAGCTAATAGATGAGTATTGCTTAGGTAGTTTGGAATGTGAAGAGGGACAAGGGAATTGAAAATTGGTATCATCAAAAAAGATGTGGCATTATTTCACCTAAGATCTAGCTTTATTTGTGAAGTAAGATCAGTTTCTCTCCTAATAAGTATATATAATTAGAAGGAAAATATAAGCACTTATATGATATTCTTGCAGTTGGGTACCTACAGATCACTTTTTCTCTGCATTATTGAATATGGAAACAAAAACTTTGTATTGTGTGTCACAATGTAATTGTAGACTTACTAGTTTTATCTTTTAATCATTTTTTAAAAAATGTAGTAGTTAGAAAACATAAATCAGCACACAAACTTAACCACGGAAGAGCATTTCTCTTCTGTCGGTTATCTAGTTACTATCCAGCGAATTAGGGAGAAAAGACCAAGATTTAATGTCAAATAATGGTCAGGAGTGAAAGATGATTTGAAGACCTACTCTCCATTTCTAGATTCGCATGGAGTGTTAGGGATGGAAAGAGTCTTTAGAAGTTTGTTTAGTTGAACCTTCTTCCTTCACATTGGACAAACAGGTAATAAATATTATGGAAAGAAGGGATTCTGCCCTGTTTTGAAAAATATTTTTACCCCCAAACCTAACTTTTTCCCTCTTTCATGCCAGGGATTGATAGCAAGGTCTGGAAGGTTTTTCCTTTTATTAATACTAATCTCTTGGGATTAAACTTTAGTCCATTTTCTCTTAGTGTTTTATAGTAAAGATTGGAACCCTCTGGTTACTGTTATTTGTGAAGAAAATCCCTTCTATGTCACTCTGAAAGTTTTCAAAAATATTTTTCCTGAAAGTGTCACCCAAATGAACAGTTGTAACTCTTAAACTTTTTTCACTGGTGTAGTTTTCTAGCTTTAATGACAATAATAGTAATGATGACAATTAAAATTATAATTATAATAGTTATTATTTTGTCTGTTTTATCTATAATATTCCAGATATCAGGCAATGAATAGGAATTTTATTAATTATCAAGAGTCTGCTATATACCAGATGTTTTATATATTTTATTTCATTTATTCTTTATAGCAGCCTTTTGTGGGAACTGCTATTATATCAATTTCATTAGTGAGGGAATTGAAGCTTAAAGAGGATAAGTAAATTTTATAAGGCTACATAACTCTTGTCAGATATGGAATTTGAACATAGATTTCTCTGACTTCATAGGCTGTCATGATACCCACTGTACATGATGCTACCCACCCAGGACTTCTGATGACAGCAATCCCAGTGATTATAGAGCTATGCTGCCCAGTATGGTAGCCATTGGCCATATGTAGATATTTAAATTCAATTAATTAAAATTAAATTAAAAATTCAGTTCCTTAGTTGCGCTAGTCACATTTTAAGCACTTAGTAACCACGTGTGGCTAGTGAATACACATTGGACAGCATAGAGACAGAACATTTTCACCATCACAGAAAGTTCTGATGTCCTCTGCTATTCTAGAGTTTCAAGTTAACTCCAGATTCAGCTACCTGTATTTACAGTTAAACTTCCTTTTAGGGGTCCATTTATGTTCCTAGAAATTGATGCTCCCTGCATCCCCAGGACTAATGGTAATGTGTAGGGTTGTGTGGCCTTTGCCCAAATTGCTTTCTCTCTTGCTTTTCTTCTGCCTGGGAAAGCTTCAGATATGGTAAGAAGTCCAGGGAGGGGGACGTGTTGGGGAGGGAGAGGAAGAGGACAGTAGTTGTATGAGCTATCTCATTATGCCAACATCCTATTAAATGGATGTTCCTAGATACTTACTGAAAAGATTTCTTACACCTCAATTTCTTTTCTCAAGGTCCTCTTTAAAATTCATTGTCTCCTCGTATTATCTGGCATAGGATCTTTATTTTCCTTTCTATGTAAAGTCCCTCAGTGTGCCTTTTTTAAAAACAGAAAACATTAATTTGGCATCCTGCTTCCCTAGCTGTGGTCTGTGCAGTTCCATCACTTTCTGATTGACGGGCTCTTGTATTTAGTCAGATCTTAGTAACAATGATCTTATTCTGAAGTATGTCTTAACCCAAAGTAAACTGGTTTTAGTTGACTGTTAGCTAAACTTACAAGTATTAAATTTTTTTCGAATGTATTTTTTATTTTATTTAATTCACAATTAATTTATTGGTGATTTTCGAAAGGCAAGAATCTTTAAAATGAAACAAGAAATGTACTTTGCAAATAGTGATCAAATATTTGGCAATGATTTTAAATTTAGAATCCTTGCAGGTCTGTTTTTGCTTAGCACTTTTATTCCTAATTAAGCTATCGCTTTAAATGAAAGGAAGTTGATGTAGGATGTATGCAACTGAACTTCTATTCCACAACTAGATGTCAGTGTTAACATACCTGATTAGATGTCTTGGGCGTGATTTTAATGAGATAATTCACATAATTACTCACCTATATGAGATGAAGATCAGAAAATAAATGATAAGGAAAAGAAGAAAAGAATTAAGGTACTTTCCTTATTTTAGAGTGGGATTTTTAATTCTATATTTATTGGTTTTCCCCCACCTTAATAACTATGCATGAACAATTAAACTTTTTGATTTGTTTGGTTAGGAAAGGCAGGTAGAATGTGAACTTGTATCTTTTCACTATTACCAACCAGAGGTTTCTCCCTACAACTTTTCCAGAAAGAGTGGTCAGAAAAAGGAGCATCATTGATATTCAAATGGGTGTGTGTACATATACATGCGTGTGCACAGTGTGTGGTTCTTGCCTACTTTAATAAACATATTTGAGAGCAGGAATTTTGCATGTATTGTCAGTGACATTTTTAACATCTCACCTAGAATTCTCTCTTGATATAACTAAATCTGTGTTTTTCAGTTCAGTCCTCATATAAATGGGAGCATGATACCCCTTATCCTTTCCTTGCAGATCCTATATGACAACCTTTTAAGTCATTTATATTACATTTGTCTAACTAGAGTCTCATCTTTATACACATGCTTCCTGTTGATAAATATGAAATCTGGAATAACTGAACTATCATAAATAAAATTCAGGTAAAGCAATAGCTCAAAACCCTGAAACCACCCTCCCACCCCCGCCTTCCACCTGATGTGTCTCCTTTCCCCATTTCTCTCTCCCCTTTGCAAATCACTGCTCTGGGTCATTAAGTGATGGAGCTCACTCAGGAAAAATGCTACTGAATTATACTCACTTCGATATTTTCAGTTAAACATTTTCAAAATATGTGTAGCTTAGCAAAGATTTTTGAGGCTAAAGATTTAAATTGTATGGTAGAAAGTATCAAGACAACTTGTCTTTGGAGCTCCATTGAAGATTTTGACAGAATTGACAGCCACGCTTTTTAAAATTGTTGTGAATAAGATTAACATTTTCCTTAGAAACACACCCATTACCCCCAAACAATTCTGTTTTGAAGGCAAGTTAAATTAGTAACAATAACGTCTTAGTATATCCATTTCTGGTCATGGACATAACTCTTCAGGTTATACATAGGTCCTGATGTAGTAACAGTCTGAGATGTGTGCATCAGTCAATGCACACAGTGCACTCGTTTGTTGACTTTAAAAATCCATTGTTTCTTGGGAATTTTCAGTTCATCACTTCTTGGATCACCACATGAAACAATCATTTGGCAATTGCTTTTTGTCAGTTTTTATGTCTTCCAGGCACATAATACAGTAGCATAAGATTAATTATTGATTATAGTACAGATCCAGTATATCACTGGATTTTTGACCAACCTGAAAAATGAGGAGTCATATTAAGCAACTCCAGGTGGTTCCAGTTTGTTGCATACACAGTGGAAATGCAAGCAGGCTACATTGTGCAAATTATAATATATCTTATTTAGCGAAACAATAAAATAGTTCAATGAAGTTTATTCTGAGCTTTTACATTGCTTAGTAGTAGCTTAGTTCTTGACCTGATTTATAACAAATGTGTAATTTTGCAAAGTGATCTTTATATATTAATTTTTTTTTTGTTTAAAAGCCTACTTGATTTATATTTCAAGATCTCTCTGATACCTTTGACAAAGATTCAGTTTATAACTTTATACTAAGATAAGTAACTAGTTATTGAATTTAAACTCAGTTGGAGGCAGTTACCTAAGATATTACTAGCTGGACTAAGAAGTTTCCGGTGTCCTGTAGACAAGGCAGCAGGGTACCTAGGAGATAACTGGTCCTAGCCACGTGTCTTGAATCTAATAGACACTTTGGAGACATTCATGCCTTTATTTTCTCTCTGGCATCATCTCCTCTAGGCTTCAGTGTATGGTTGTCTGATCTGGGTTTTATTTCCAGAGGCCTGTTACATGAGCCCTAGCTCCTTACATCCTTTTTTTTTTCCCCTTCTTTTTTTTTCTGGGGGGCGGCGCTACCTAAGCTTATTATTATCAGCAAATGGTTATTAAAGAAACAGCTTCTTGGAGCTAAGGTGTACTTTTGTAACATTTTCTCTGATATTTTTCCTAAAAAATCTCAAATACTTTTATTTTTAAAACTTCACATTTTCTCCTGTTTTGGGACAGGGTATAGGCATAATGGTTTTATACGTGTTTTGTGCAAGAAATACAAAGAGGGTGGTAATTGCAAAATATAACAACAGCTATGCTTACATAGTTCAAATTCTGACTACTAGTTAAAGACTATGGCAGAATTTTCTGTATCTGAAAGCATTTTGAAAATGCTTTTCTTTAGCCATAAGATAGAAGGGCAGTGAAGGTATGCTGTTGGAATTATTTTCCTTACTCTTCTCACTTTCTCTCACTGTCAAGATTTTTAATTTTTAGTCAGTGAACTTTTTACATTTGGATACCAGTGAATTGTTTATCTCATTTAAAAGCTTGCCTAAACCCTAAATGGCTGAATTTTGTAGTATGTGAATTATATTTCAATAAACCTATTATTGAAAAATAAAACAAATCTACCTAAAACTTACCAAAACTTACCTAAAAGCATTTTCAGAGGTATTGGGAAGCAACTTCATATTAATATTAGAAGGTGAAGAACAAATAATAGTTATTTATATGAAGTTCCAAGTGATACGGCTTTTAAGAATACACTTCTCTTTCCTATTTTTGGTTTGTTTTAACTCAAGAAAACTTTCTATTTAATTCAGAAGTGTATATCTTAATGGAAGGAGGAAAGCAAATATAAGAGATAATGACTAAAGCATTTAAATTTTATTTTTAGCATTGGAATGCTGTTAGAGAGATGAACCAGAAGTACATAAATATTCTACTTCATGCCTGGCTCCTCCTGGCCTGGTGGTCAATTGATAATCTGAGCTCTGAGTAGATAATTGAGGAAGTGAGGAAATGTACTATGAAATGAAATTCATTATTTTTTCTCCTCTCCATAATGAGCAAATTGACATTAAAGACTTTACATTTAAAAATATTCCATTTATCATTACAGAAAGCTGTATACCTGCCCAAGTGGTGGCTGCTGTTGATGTAAATAATATCGCTAATGAAGTATACAATTATAATTTTCCTCACACACAGTTGCTGGCCAAAACGATCGAAGTAAGTAACTATTATTATTGTTTTAATAAATACATAGCAAAAAAAATATGATTGAAAAACACTATAAGATACTGGTTTCTAATGTCTTAATTGAACAAGTTATATGTAAATGAAAAAGTTTAAGGGAAGAGTTAATGTTTTATATTCTATCAGAATATAATGCTATTTTTTGCCTTTTTTTTTTTTAATTTCCAGCTTTAGAGGGAGGAGGAGATCAGTATTTCAGTCTCTGAGAAAGAGGATTGAAATATGAGTATGATTGACTTCTAAATGGTTGATTCAGTAATGATAATAACTGCTTAATTCTTTCTTTTAAAACAATACTCATGTACAATATACATAGCAGGAGTGAAAAGAGACACATTCATTGGCTGTTACTTACTGAGCGCTTACATTAGCAAGCCTGTGACAATTAAAGGTGCCATTTCACCTGTGATGAACTCAGCAGAAGTATTTAACACTGCTGTACGTTATTTAAAAAATAACATGAAATTGTTTTTCTCCTAGTTTCTTGTGAAAATTTTTACACAGCCATTTCTCATGAAGCCATAATTTACATACAATAAACTGCACCCATTTTAAGAGTGCAGTTTGGGCCTCGAACAATATATACAACAGTGTAACCACCACCATCACAATCAGACTTAGAATATCCATCTCCCAGAAATGTTCCTTAATGCCCTGTTTTAGTCAGTTTCTGACCCCAGCCCCTGGCAGCCATGCATCTGCTTTCACTTCACAGATTAAATTTTCAATTTCTAGTATATCATAAATAAAATTATAAGTGTGATTTTTTTTGCGTAGTTTCTTTTATGTAGTGTAATATTTTTGGAACTCACTCATGTTTTGTGTAGATCAATAGTCTGTTCTCTTATATTTGCTGAGTAATATTCTGTACAGTGGAATATTATGTACTGCAATATGTATATCTGTTCACATGATGTGGACATTTAAGTTGCTTCCAGCTTTTGACTCTTACAGAAACATTCCCATAAGCATCCATGTATAAATCTTTATATGGGTCTTATTTTCATTTCCTATGGATAAATACCTAGGAGTAGAATTGCTGGGTTATATGGTAAGGTTCTTAACTTTATGAGAAAATGCTAATTTTTGTTCATAGTGTTTGTATCATGTTACAGTCCTACAATCAGTGTGTAAGTGTTTCAGTTGTTTCACATTTTACCAACACTTACTGTTGTCAGTCTTTTAAATTTTAGCCACTCTATTGAGCATTTAGTAGTATTGTGACTTTTTGTGTGTGTGACATTGTGATTTTCATTTGTATTTTTCTGATGACTAATGATGTTGAGTATGTTTTCATATGCTTATTGGCCATTTCTATGCCTTCTTTTGTGATGAAATTTCTTGCTCAGTTTTTATTATTTGGTATGTTTATATTATTGTCATTTAATTGTAAGAGTTGTTTAAGTTTTCTGGATTCAAATTGTTAGAAATATGCAAAACAAATATTTTCTCCTCTTTTGTAACTTGTCTTTTCATTTCCTTTACTGTGATCATCAAAGTGCAGAAGTTATTTGTATTTTTTCTTTTATAGGACATTTTTTGGGGGTCCTAAGAAATCTTTGTTTACCCATTTTTTTTTTGTTTTCTTCTGAAGTCTACTTTTTCTGATATTAGTATAGCCACTTCTGCTCTCACGAATACTGATTGTGTGTATATATTTTTCCATGCCTTTAGTTTTATCCTCTGTCCTTACATTTAAATTAGATTTATTATAGACAGCATATAATTAGGTCTAAACTTATTACTCATTCAAAGAATCTCAAATTGCAGTGTTTGTACCATTTGCTCTTTGTCTTGTTATTAATATCGTTGGGCTAATTCTACCACCTTGTTATTTGTTTTCTGTTTTTTCAATCTGTTTTTTGATCATTTTATCCTCTTTTCCTGTCTTCCTTTTGATTTTTAAATATTTCATTATTCTCCGCTCTAGGCTTATCAGATATTTTTAAATATTTCATTATTCTCCACTCTAGGCTTAATATATATATCTATATATATATGAGATATATCTATATCTATATCTATATATGATATATCTATATCTATATATATATAGATATGATATATCTATATATATATGATATATCTATATCTATAGATATGATATATCAATATCTATATATATGATATATCTCTTTTATTTTCTTAGTAGCTCTTCTAGGTTTTACAATATGCATCTTTAATTTATGGGAGCCTACCTTGAAATATCATTATAACACTTACTGTATAAATTACAATATACTTTCATTTTACGCTTCTGTCTATTTTGCTATTATTGTCATGCATTTTACTGCTACAGGTGTTCTAAACCCCTAAATATGCTATTATTGTTTTTTTTGGATTAAGTAGTCAAATATTTACTAAAGAGTTTTAAAGGAACAGGAAATATTTTATATTTACCTATGTATCTACTATTTTCTGCACTCTTCATTCTTTTATTTAATCAAAGATATACTTTCTTTTTCCTGAAAATCCTCCTTTAGCATCTCTTATCATGTACTTTTGGCAGGTGACAAATTATCTGAGCTCCTTTTGAGTAAAAAAGTATTTTATTTGTCTCCATTGTAAAATATAATTTTCATTGAATCCTTGGTTATATTCATTTTTGAAATTTTCATAGCATTCTATGAATTAAAATTTTTTTCTTTCAGTATTTTTTATGATCTGGTTTGCTTAATTTCTGACTAGAAGTCTATAATACTTATTTTCATTTTTCCTAATATATTTTTCTGGCTACAATTAAGATTTTGTATATAAGGTTTTCATGAATTTTATTTTGATGTGCTTTCGATGTTTTTCTTTATTCATATTGCTTGGAACTTAATATGTTTTTCTTGTTTATGATTTTTATTGAATTTAGGAAAGTTTGAGCCATTCATTACAGCCCCAAGTGTTTTCTCTGTTCTCTGTCTTCACCTACTTCTGATTTTATTTCAGATATTTTCTTTTTCATTTCTGGAAGTTTCAGTTAATTATTTTTTATGTTTTCAATTTGTCTCTTCATTATGTTTTTTGTTTTCCTTTAGGTCTTTGAACAAATCGATCATATAATGACTGTTTTAAAATCTTTGCTAATTCTATCATCTCTCTCATTTCTGGGTCTGTTTCTGTTGATGAATACAACCTCATGTTTAAAAAAGGATAGAAATTTAATGGAGAACTTAGGAGTAATGAGAGGCTTTAGGGACTTTAAGTTTTATAAAACAGCATATACTGATCATTTGAAAATTTATTTTATGCAAGGCATTGTTGAGCTTTTGGAGGGAAGTCAGTCAGATGTGACTAAGACAGTCTTTGCCTTCAAGCACTTACTATTTAGCACAGAACATGGATTTATAAACCATTTTCTTTGGGACTTCTGATTGAATGTGACATAAAATAGCTATTTCTACTTCAAAACTTTATGCTCATTTTCCTAATAGAAACAAGAAAGGAAAACAAGGGATGGAAAACTATTATTAGTTAAAATAGGATTTAGCCATAAGCCAAAACAAAAACTATGAAGAATAGTATCAAGATGGAACGTGAATGGCAAAATTGCATGCAAACCTCTGGGTATCTTGTATAGTATCAAGAAGGAAAGAAAGGCAAAGGAGAAGACAAAATATACCCAGCAATTGCTTGTTCAAAGCCAGGAGAAGAGACATTTAAAAATTCAAATCACTAGGCTGAAAAGGTCATTATTACCTCTGCAGACTTTCTCACCGCTCTGAATCCGAGAATATGGATTAGGGACAGAGGCACTGCGGGTATTTCCTAGAAACTGTGTGGCCACAAAGTACGTGAATAGAGATGACAGTGCTTCACTTTGTCTTTTAGCAAACTCCTAGATTCAAGTAGCCTCCATTAAAAAATAATAATAATAAATAAAAATAATAATAATTAGAAAGGAACCAGTTAGAGGCTATGCTAAGATAGTATTTTTTAAAGGAGGTAAGAAACATAAAGTAGAATATACACTAGAAATTATATTAAGAAGCAGGAGGAAAATTCAAACAAACACGTCTCTGGGAGCTTGAAGCATTTAAAATAAAACATATCTTCAAAACGAGAACTCAAATATATACAAGAGGTCAAAAAGCAATAATAAGACTATAATAGGACTTGAAAAGTATCAGTAGTCTGGAAAAAGCAAAACCGAGGAGAAAAATGAAACCATTATAGAAAGAAAAGCCATGTCAGAGGAACAAAACGTAAAATGGATAGTGCTGAAAACAGGATCATAAAGGGTGGAGCTTGAGAAAAATAAGCAAAACAAAATGAAAAAGAATACAGAACAAAATGTTGCTGAATAAATGATAACTACTGAAGACAAAGGTGATCCATAATAAACATAGTGACTCTGAAGAAGATGAGAAAACAAAGGAACAAAATAAAAGAAATAGATGAAAAAAACTCCTAAAATAAAACCTACAACAACTCATGAGCTATAGTACCCATGAGCCCTTACTGAAAAATGACTCACTTTAACTAGCAAGAGATGAATCAAAGTAGAGAATTCAGAAATGAATCTGCTTTGTTAGGAAAGAAATTATGGTTAGAAAACAGGGTGAAAATGTTTGCAATGTAGAAATAATAATGTAATTGGAGGAGGAAAGGAAAGTGAGACTCGAAAAATATGTCTATTCTTTGAAAGATAAATGAAGTTACAGATTTTTGACTTTATTTAATGTTACTGTTAGGAGCTGAGCTGGGAAAGACAACTGAGCTGTCAAAGGTTAGAGTAGCTGAGTAAAGCAACAAGGCAAAAATGGAAAAGTAAAGCCTTAATCACTTACTCGGGTGGTAAAAGCAAGTCTCTAAAAAGCAGAGAAAATCCAGATGCCCCGTTTTATTTCCACGTCAGACAGCACACTGGTGGAGAGGTGTGTGGATCAGTACAGACGTGGGAGTCAGCTTCCTGTTGAGGGAGCCCCTAGAGTTAGGGGAAGGCTAGGAGTAAAAAGTACTGGATACTAGTCAGAGTGGGGAGAAGTGTCTACAAGGTTTCCCCCTCCTCCTGTAAGGAGGCCTTGGCAGAAATAGATGGTGCCAAAGAGGACCTCTGCCCAAATGCAAATATGTGAAGAGCACGACTGGCCAGGGATCCGAAGACCTTGACTGCAACTGCCCTCAGAGACTGGGATGCACTGGTCACACACCAAGTCAGGAGCAATGAGGGTAGCTTCCCCAGCGAAGCTTCCACCCTGCCAGGCAAAGCCTTTGTGACTGCCTAGAGTCAGGCCTGAAAAATCACATAGAGGTTTTTAACCAGGAGCAGGACTCAGATATAAAGGTAACTAGTAATAAAACTAAAATTTGTAATTTCTTTAGGTAGAAATGGGAAATTACGAGTCACTGTTATATAAAATTTATGTTAGCAGACACCTTGCCTGGTTTGTTCATTGTTGTATTTCCACACGTAGTACAACGCCTGATATATAGTAGATACTGTGAAATACTGATGGATTAATTTATGAACATTATCTAATGAACAAGATATTGTGCCTAAAAACGGACAAATACAGGCCGATGACAACAGAGGGTAACAGTGGTTTCAGAATTAGTATTAGATAAGATGGACTTCAAGACAAAAAGTATTTAAGAATCATAGGAAGTTACTTTATAATGTTGATTAGTACAGTTCTCAAGATTTAATTGTCATGAGTATCCATGTACAAAATAACATCAGAGTTCAAGTGCAGGAAATGGTAGGAAAGACCCACTTAATAAGTTTTCATTAAACATCTACTAGATGTCACAAAATAGGAAAACCATTGTCTTATGAATTATAAACTCAGTAATTCTGAGTAAAATACGACCAAATAAATCAAAAGCACATTAAAAGAATAATATAGCATAACCAAAATGGATTTTATTTTGGAAATGCAAAAATAGTTTAGTATTTAGGAATTCTATTAATATTATTTAACATGTTAATAATTAGAAAGAGCAGAACTATATGTTAGAAAACATTTGATAAAGTGCAGTATCTTTCTGATTGTTTTTAAACTCAGTAAAATTAAAACATGAATGTAGTATGAGGAACAAACAAAATAAATGAAAATGAGGGACAATTAGTGCATTTTAATAAAGAGACTGATTACAAAAGTATGAGAACCAGTAGCTTATACTACATGCAAACAAAAACATGTTAGAAAATGTAATAGAAGGAAGTTCCTATTTATAGTAGCAACACAAAAGTTATAAACATAGAGAAATAAACAACAAGAAATCTGCATGACGTACATGGGAATAAGAGGTTTGAAAAATGGAAATATATTGGTATTGGATAGGTTGACTAAATATTGTACAAATTTTAATTCTCTTTAGATTAACTACAAATTCACTAAAATTGTCAAAACTTATTTTCTAATCTATGAAGTTCTTCCAAAAGTTTAAATAAAAATTAAGTATAAGAATAGCCAGGAAACTTTCTGAGAAAAGAAGGAATAAAGCATGTAGGGGGAAAATAAAATGGCTCATCAACAATGATAAACACTGTTGCCACACTGAGTGGATCTAATGTTCTATGTAAGCAAAGATGTTTTTATTAACTCATATGGCCACGTTATAGGAAAAGAATAGATTTCCATTAGCTTTTAAATAGATTACAGTTGACTCAGGGACACTGAGTCAATTTCTGTTTACATATATATCTTAAACTATGTAAAAAACCTGTGATTTAAAAATGATAGGTACAGGCAAAATTTTAATACAGTAGAGACAATCGAAGTGTTTTCCTGGTTAATTTAGAGAACTCAGAAAAAAGCTTTTCCTGTTTTATTCATATATTTGAACTTCTTAAAAATGTGTCATATTTAGGAAGGTTGTGATTCTGGGCTTGTCACTTTAAATTTCTAAGAATGCACTGTAAGAGTGCTTCATGAGAACTGGCAAACCCAGGACTTGTGTTTGTCTGTATTTATCTTCTGATAGATAAAACAGGAGGGAGAATAGCACATTTTTCATCTGCTTAGCCCAGTAGGGATAATTTTGATTAAACCGATCTATAATCTTTGAAAATTATTTGATTATACACAACTATAAAACAGCATAATTATTGTGGATATCTGAAAATGGGACCTTTTCCCATTTGGTGATTATTAACAGAGACTGACATGAAAGGGATGGGTGAGTGGTCAGTGCATCACATTTCCTAAATAAAAAAATATTGTTGATAGAGAGGTATTTAAAAATTTCCTAGACCCTAGGCTAAAATCATTACTTATAAAATAAAGTTCTTCATCTTTGACTCCAGAAAACACAGTAACGTTAGACTTGATATATTGTAGAGGCATGAAATGCCGAGGATCTAGGAAACTAGTATTCCAGCTCTGCTTTGGCTGGCTCTGGAAGTTGGAGAAAGTCACTTAATTTTTCATAGCTTCGATTTATTGCTCCACTTTCTTCACAAGATGGCTCTGAAAAGTTAGTTTAACTAAAGTTGATTTGAAAAGTATTGTTATGTAACCTTTTAGGCATGAGTAAATAAAACTATTAAGTGTTATAATTTCTGATCTATTTAGTTATAATTAGTTAGCATTTCTCCTTCTTTCCTATTCTGTGCATATTTTTACGTTCTTTTTTTTCCCCTCCCAAATGTTCATTCCTTAGGGCATTACACTAGAAGAGTTTGAGAGGTTATCTTTTGATATGATTTTAATGAGCCCTCCCTGTCAGCCATTCACAAGGTATGTATAAGTATTTCTCTGCTGAGAAAAAGTGCTTTTGAAGGACTCAATTAATTTAAATCATACCATAGTTTTGAGCGTGGACACTTTGAAGTCCATCCAGCTGCATTTTCATCATTTTGAAATTTTTCATAAATAATTCCTTTTATCTACTGATAATTATTATTCAGCATTAATAATGAAGGAAATAGCAATTACTGCCACATGAACAAAGTAATTTGATCAGTAGTAGATATGCAGAGACTGTGTGGGACCTCTTTTATATCCATCCAAGGGACAAGCATGTGCTGTTTAACGACGGGAAATGTATGGGAAATGTATGGTAGGGGAAATGTATGGCGATTTTGTCATCTTATGAACATTATTGAGCACACTTACACAACCCTAGATGGGCTAGCCTACTTCACACCTAGGCCACAAGCCTGTATAGCATGTTACTGTACTGAATGCTGAAGGTGGTTGCAATACAGTGGTAAGTATTTATGTATCTAAAGGCATATAAAATATGGTATAAAAGATAAAAAATGGTACACCTGTATAGGACACTTACCATGAATGGTGCTTGCAAGACTGGAAGCTGCTGTAGGTGAGTCAGCGAGCGAGCCGTGAGTGATGTGAGGGCCTAGGATGGACTGTCCACTGCCGCAGACTTGATACACACTGTACCCTCAGGCTACACTGAATTTATAAAACGAGAGAGAAATCAACAGAAATGAAGCAATCATTAGATGTGGTAAATAAGAGACATATGAGACTGCTGCCAGTGTACCATTGTGTACTGTTTTACAGCCAAGATTTTTTTTTAAGTAGAAAGAGCACACTCTAAAATAATGATAAAAAGTATAGTGTGGTAAATACATAAACCAGTGTTTAACCAACACAGTCAATTTCTAGAGTTTTCAAGTATTCTGCACTATACATAATTATAAGTGCTGTGCTTTCATACAACTGGCAGTACAGTAGGTTTGTTTATATAGTATCACCACGAACAGGTGAGTAATGCATTGCGCTCCAATGTTATGATGGTTGTGGTGTCACTAAGCAATAGGAATTGTTCAGCTCCATTATAATGTTACGCTGATAGCAGCGGTAAGTGATTCTGTAGTACCATCACCATTTGGAATGCTGAAAGGAAAGGGAGGCCAGAATGAGAAAAAGAAACAAGATTTCTGAGGAGTCTAGTGAAGTCCTCTCTAATCTCCCATCTGAGCCTCAGGTCTACTGATGATTTTGGCCCTGCTGTCAGGTAAGAGGAAACTGACAAATGTTATCAAGCAACTTATTTAAGACTGTGAAGCTAATAAGTAGCAAGGTCCTCTGTTTCTACTTCTCAGACCCAATCCATCTTACCTTCTGCTTGAAAATTGGTTATATTGAATCTTATTTGTTAGATCTAATTGCTAGTCCAAATACTGCCTATTTATAAGACCTGTTTTGACCTAGTCTAACCAAGTTGCAGCTCCTGCTTGTAGAATCAAACTTTCAGTTTAAGTCTCTCTTATTTACATTTGAGAAGATTATCTTGTCTTACTTACTTCAATCCACTTAGATGGTGATTAGTCATTGATACCATCATCTCTGTGTTGCCACCCTACAACAGCCAGCGCATTCATCAGAACTTTTGTTGTCTCCTCTGGGGCAGAGCAAAAGGTGTCATCAGCCAACTCTGTGTGTGTGTGTGTGTGTGCACGCACACACCTTTCCTAATCCAAAGTGTGTGTGTGTGTGTGTGTGCGCGCGCACACACACCTTTCCTAATCCAAGTGATATTAAGAGGGTAATTGATTTTATTTCTTATTGATTTCTTATTCTTCTTTGCCTCATTTATAATTTATTCGGCATATTGTTTTGTAAAAATAAATTTTAAGTGTATTTATTAGGTAGGCAAGACTTTTAAATTAAGCAAATAAATAAATGCATTTTGTTTTCTGTAGCAGCAAAAATGATTGTATTTTTTTTTGTGAGGAGCAACTAATTTTAATTCAGTTTTGATTTTTTAAAAGTGATTTGATAGCTTTATGTAAAATTCCTGACAAATGTATTTGTGGTTTCTCTATTTCTTTAGAATTGGTCTGCAAGGTGATGTGACTGATCCAAGGACGAATAGCTTCATATATATTCTAGATATTCTCCCAAGGTAACACCTTAGATTCCTGTACAAGCTTACCTTAAATTTAAAAGTTTGAATCTGGAAGAATGTGATGTTGGCCATTTTTTTTAGAGATTAGCAGTTTATACATGCTGCCTGCAGATACTGTGTAGTCATTTATCTTCTTCTGCCATGACTAATAGAATAACTGCAAATGTTTGCTGACTACACGCTTGCTACTACAGTGAGTGACAGGAAATTACAGCCTAATAGCTAAATTCTGCTGCCTCACATGAAGCTTATGTTAGTGACTGCTATTGCCCGTGGCATGGGAACCTGTGCTAACCCTGGAAGTCACTGATCTGAATAAATGGCAGCCCTTTGAGTTGTGCAGTTCAGAGAATCTGTGTGAACCCATGTTTTGAGATAAACTTCAATGGAAATTAACATTTCAAATGTTAATTTTATCAGGTGTGACATGTTTATAGGGAAAAATGAATAAAATATGAGTTTTCTCCATCCCTTATAGAGTTCTTTTATAAAAAGAATTCAGAAAATTTCTTACCGCATATTTCCCACAAGTAAGAGTTTTCTTTACTTCTTACTTCTTGGTAATGAGATGTTTCGGATTCCATTTGTTTTTGTTTCTGTTTCTTTTTTAGATTACAAAAATTACCGAAGTTTATTCTTTTAGAAAACGTTAAAGGTTTTGAAATATCTTCAACAAGGTAAAAAGTGTATTTGTCTTGTGTTCATCTTAGACTTAGTGTATTTTATAGTAGGAACAGTTATGAAATAACAATTTTAAAAATGGGCACATCAAAAAATTAAACACATTCTGATGTTTTATATATGTTATCTATTTTATTCATTAGTATTGATTTTAACTAATTAATAATGTAAACTATCACAAAGTTAGGTTCAACTCATTCTCTTCCATTTAGATATGTTTGAATTTTTACCGAATGAGCAACTGCTTTAACGAGAAAGTATTTCTCAATTTTAGCTGCTTATATCGCTGCCAGTTTCTTTAGAAGTTAGAATGTTTTCAGTAAGAATCGATCCTCTGGATCAATTTTCTGTCCTACAGATAGACGGAAGAAGCAAGCCCTGTGTCAAAGCCCTTTCAGATGGTAGCCCAGCTGGAGAGAAAGTGTCCGTCTAAGTTCTTGATTCAGCTGCTGTGTCTCTAACCATGTTCCCCCATCGGATTTGCTAAAGATAGTTCCAGTTTCCATAGCAAATTTATCATCGATAGATTAGTGATTCTGACTCACACCAGTTTGGATAAATTATCTGACAGCTTTATTTATTTATAATAGAAATTATCTCTGTCCTTTTTGGAGGAAAAAAATGTTACTTTCTAATGTAATTTCTCAAGTACTGGGCTTAAAGACCTAGGGTCATTCTCTTTCTAAACAACTTGAATGGAGCTACAGTTTTCACTTAGATGAAGTTTTATGTGTATTTTATATAAGAACACCATTTCCAACTATAGGGTGAAAGCTTTTATTTCTCTTTCATTTTTTTTTTTTCAGAGACCTGTTAATACAAACAATAGAAAGTTGCGGCTTTCAGTACCAAGAATTTCTGTTATCTCCAACCTCTGTAGGTACTACGATGATAAACTCTTACATAAATTTTCCCAAAGGGAATTTGAATCAGTAAGAAGACTGGATCTATTTTGGATAATATTAAAGGTTAATCTTAAAATTAGTTCCGACTTTACTTTCTAAAGACTGTAGTACAGACATATAAATTCATTTATACATATTTTATAAAAAATATGTAGCCCAAGGCTCATAGGGAATGTATTTTTCTTTCCACACAGAAAATATAGGACAGTGTCTTTTGAAAATCTGTGACATTTGGCTTTTCCAAACTAGGTGTGCTATAGTTTAGTAATGCTTCAAAATAATCCAAAATAGAAAACAAAATGAACATATGATAAATTTCTAATTACTTTTTCTGGGACATACCATTAGAATGCAAACATTGCTTTTGTTTCATGTATAAGAAATTGAAGTAATTGGTTTGATAAGATAATGTGGTAGGTCTTTGATATTACAAGTATCACTGTCTTTTTTTTCTTTTGTCTTTGTGTTTGTTAGTCTCTTGTTTTTCATCTATTATTCAGTGCTTTGCCCTGAAATTAAAAAGAAAACCCATTTCAAAAATTAGATGTACAACTGTGGAAGTTAGCAATATGTCTGATGTCTAAGTTTATTTCATATTTATTGCCTTTTAACTTTTAAAATTTAATGAATCCTTTTTTAATAAAATGAGATGATAACCAAGAATAGATATATTTGATTTATTTTATGATTATATTATCAACAATGAGTGTAAAATTATGTAGCTTCTTACTTGGAATGTAACTGACTCATAGACGTATGATTCATCAGATTCAACCTATTCCAAGGTATAAAGCAGCAGTTTCAAAGGTTTAAGAATTTGCTATGAAGTATTCTTCCATAAATCAGTAGCAGCATTTTTTTCTGGCAGAAGCTAAAAGTATACCTGTGTAAGTTTCTTTACTGGGGTTAACAATTGATACTGATCTTTCTTATTTTCTAGTCTAACTAACTGCTCTTGTTTGCTTACATAGCTGGGCATTCCAAATTCAAGGCTACGGTATTTCCTTGTTGCGAAGCTTCAGTCAGAGCCATTACCTTTTCAAGCCCCTGGTCAGGTATTGTTGTTGTTGTTGTTGTTATCACTGTTATTATTACTTACCTATTGTAAGTATATCTCAATCTGCTAATTTATTTGGAGAGCTACTTTGTGGAGGTTTATGTGCATCTTACTGAGCCTACAGTGTAGAATACACCATGCCTTGGGTGTACACCCTAGGCCTTTTCTTCTCAAGATGCCACTTTTATTGCTTTAAACAAAACAAAAACAACAGAAAACAAAAACTTTTCTTTAATTAGAAAAAAATTAAGTTAAAAGTAAAAAATTTGCCATTAGTGTTGTTAGCCTTTTTTTCTCCTTAAATTTACCTTCTGACTGTTGACTATTTTGCATCCATCATTTTCTCCCCAACAGAATCCATTGACTACTTTTAATAAAATTTAATTATACTATCTTAAAAATGGCTTAAGAATATTTTAACACATTGGTTGCATCTTCTGTGAAGTCGATGCTGTTTAACCTTAGTCAATTAGAATACAGTAATGATTAGTATAAACTAGAATAAAACGCTCAGTTGCTACAAATAGGATCTCTATGCAGCTGTTGTACATATTTCTGGAAAAATTGGTCTGAATGACGAGAGTTTCTGTGGTTCAGAGAAGCTCTCCATAACCATCACAGGTAAGAACTCAGTCATGTCCTACTAACAGGGGGTCAGTAGTGTCATTAGAATTCCCTGAAGTACAATTCCAGCACGTCTCCCTTTCCATGCTGGCAATTTCAAAACCAGTGTATAAAGTATATTAGCAAAGATGTCATCTAAAAATTCCTAAAAAAAAATTTTTTTTAACAAGATAGGACTTCATACATGGTTACATGTTTTGCAGGAACAAATTTTTCCTATGGGACTCAAGAATAGAAAGAACCTTTCAGGGTAAAAAGTGCCTTTCTTTAATTACTAGTTTTTCTATAGATCATGGGTATGTTCCAGCTTTTCTTTTTTCAGGAAGGGGTATGGCAAAGTTTGATCCAAAACACATTTTCTATAAATGTTACTGTTGCCTTCTTAACTTGTATTCCAAATACGATGCTTTGCATATACTCAACATACTTCATATTACTTTGTTGGATGTTTTTATTAATAAATACAGAAAGCAGTAACTCCATGAAATAAATCATCTGTAGTCAGATGACACTATACATGGATGATGAATAACTTGTAATAACTCATATGAATATGAGTAAACGACAGTTTTTATCTTTTTAATGACAGTTTTATAAAGGCTAAAGAGATTTTTTTGTATGATGTTGACTGGACATTATTAATTTGTCTTTTATTTTTAAAAACTTTTGATAGTTTGTGTATTTTTACTTAATGCCAGGTACTGATGGAGTTCCCCAAAATTGAATGTGAACATACACAAAAGCGTGCAGTAGATGCAGAAAATACAATTGAAGGAAAGAAAATTGAACCAAATGTTTCCTTTGATAGCAGCAAACAGTGTTCTGGAAAAGAAGCCATTCTTTTTAAGCTTGAAACCGCAGGAGAAATTGAGCGGAAACACCAACAGGACAGTGACCTCTCTGTGCAGATGCTAAAAGATTTTCTTGAGGATGACGCTGACATGAGTCAGTACTTTTTGCCACCAAAGCCACTGCTGCGATATGCCCTCTTGTTAGACATCGTCAAGCCCACTTGCAGAAGATCCATGTGCTTTACAAAAGGGTAGGTTTTAAAGAGACTCTGTTCACAGTCATTAATATCCAAAATAACACAGTTTTTATACCTATTCTTTTAGTTCTTCTCAAAACAAGGAGCATTTTATAAAATGTTTCTGCTAGAATGATTTTTTTTTGCCCTTAATTGTCTGCATTCGTGTTCCAACAGCATGTGCAAGTGATAATTCCTCCTGGCAGAACATTTTGAGCACCACAAAAGTGCTCAAAAAAAGACAATGCCATTTGTTTGATGACCTTCATAGGAGCTTAATTACCCGTGGTCGAAGCATGGTTTCTATAGCTGGTGAATTGCTAACATTTTAGCACTGTTCTTTTTATGGTACATCTGACCTCAAAAATTTATGTCCACTTTCATGATCAATGTATGAGAAATGAATTTTTATTATCGGTATATAAAATTGAAACACCTGGCATACATTAGAGAACAATTAAATTTGATTTGGTTTTTAAAATATATAATACATTCTCATGATTCAAAATGCAAAAGGTACTAAGATTGTAAAACTTCCTCTTCTGTCTCTTCGCCATTCAGTTTCCCTCTCTACATATAACCAGTCATTTCAGTTTCTGTACAATCTCCCAGAGGTATTATGTATGAGGGTGTATTTAAATATATATATATATTTATACCCCTTCCTTTAAATAAGTGGTAACATACTGTGTCCATTATTATGTGCCCTTTTTTAATTACATGATATAAATAGGATATTGTTGCATATGAATACATAAAAAACTCTTCTAGTCTTTTGACATACATAGGTATATCATTATTTCTTTTGCTGGTTACCTTAGGATTATTTCTTGGATGCTAATATATTTTTGATCAATTTTTTTAAAACCTGTAAAGAAGGGGAAAATTAGGCCTTTCTCGCAAATTTTGTGAAAATCCCCGAATCTGCTTTGTTAGTGCCGCTCTCAACCTCACTTGGTAAGTAGTCGCACGATTTGAAACTTCCGGCATTCTCTTACCTACAGGCTAACGGTCTTGCACAAGACACTATGTCTCTGATACATTCATACCAGACTCATTCTGATTTTATCAGACTTTGCCCTTGTACTTCCAGGGGAATGAGTTTGTTGCTTTCTATGACCTTAAAAGTTTTCACTCAGCTGTTTCCAAGTCTAATAGGTTCTTTTTCGGATTCTGATAAAACAAGACATCAATTTTGTACTGAAAAGAAACCTTGAAATTCTTTTGTAATTAAAAAGAGGGTATAAAAGAAGCCATACTGTAATTGTCTATTTTAGTGTAAATAATATAAACATATATATTATGTAAAATATATATGTGAATATATATGTGAATATATATATTCATATATATGAATCTTACACTGATAAAGTGGAATACTAGCTGCATTCCACTTTATCAGTGTAAGATGGTTGAATAAATATATTATATATTAATATTTTATTAAATATATGTTTTCATATATATATATGAAAACAATTTGAAAAAAGTTTTTCTCTGGTGTGACTTTCTCTTATATTTTAAATTGACCTATTAGGAAAAAAATAATGCTTATTTGTTGAATAGCCTCAACAATCTTAGGAGAAGAAATATTACTAATACCTTGCATTTCTGTAGTGTTTTATACTTTTAATGTATACTTTTAATGTTTTTTATACAATGGTTTCATTGTTGTATGAAAAGAGTAGAAACATACTGTGTTACAGTAAGAGGCAGATGCACATTCAGTGGGCCTGTGTTTGTCATGGGTACTGGGGAGCGGGTTTTCGTGTCCATGAGAAGAAATGGTCTGGCATTATAAAAAGAGCAGTAATTTGTTTTCACCTATATAATATTTGGTTTAAAGTGGCAGGGATGCAAATACTGAATAGTACTTGGATATAAAGTTGTAACAAGTGCATACTAACTAGTGATGAACATTTTAAAAAATGACAGTTAATACAAAGAAATTACAATAAAACATAATTTAAAATAGTATTTATACAACTCAAAAACTATGCCAAGTTTAGTGTCTGAGAAGTTTAAATAGAATGATCTTATTACAAATCATATTTATGCGATATTATCTAGAATATTTCAGAAGGATAAATTTTGTAGATTAATTTATTCGGGAAATGTTTAAGATATTTAGTATTAACAAATACATTATATGCTGTATAACATTCCTGTTAATTTTTCAGTTATGGAAGGTACATAGAAGGGACAGGATCTGTGTTACAGACTGCAGAGGATGTGCAGGTACTATGCATGCTTTAGAACTAAATCATTTGAAAATTATTTTAAATAAAATTATGTTTAATATGTAAAATTTGAGAATGTTAAAATAATTTTAGATGTTCTGGAAATGAATAGATATGTTATTTATTCATATTCATGTATATAGTAATTCTTTACTATAGAATATTTTCTTTTTCTTGTTACATATGTGTCCATGTAAAAAGAATGTTCTATGTTTTATTTTCTTTTTATTCTTACCTTTTGTATTTTTTATTCCATAAAGAGTAACTTGACATGCAGTGTAAGATGGTTAATTTCTCTAAAATTACGCACAGATATCTTAATATTGGAGCCTTTCTTTGGAGCACATACTATAAAACCGCCTTTTAGGGAA
>NW_006431956.1:8786845-8825768 GCF_000325575.1 Pteropus alecto | reverse complement strand
CTATGTTTTAGCAAGGCTTTTTAGTAATACTTTAGTCATAAACTCTTCATGATGTCATGCTTGAACATAAGCTTGATATATTGCAAGTTTTATGCTTTTGAATAAGTTTGAAGTGAACTCACATTATCTTTTATACTGATTTTAACTCATTATTAATAAAATATACCCATGGTATAAATCCTATCAGAGACAAATGAATGTCTGTATTTGAGAAATCATATTTACTGAATATATTTTATCATTTTAAGAAAACAGTTTAATGAAATTGATCATAAATCGTAAACATTTTAATGATCTACTTGTTAACTTTGTAAAATTGACTTCATTAGTCGATCAGGTTTTTTTGTGTGTATTTCCCTATATTTCTTTTATGTTATATTGTCATTTATTGCTTATGTTCTTACGATTTAATTTTTAAGGGATCAAAAATGACAGATACACTGTAAGCGTCCTGATCTTTTTCCACATTAAGGTTTTGTTCATTCTCAAAGTTTACATTGCCGTTGATGAGCCAATGATACAGTTTGTGGCACAGAGACATTTTGCTCTGTGCATTTTGCCATCATGTGTCACAGCAAACTATATATACATCGTTTTTAAACTGTCACAATATAGATGATCTTATCTTAACAAATCTAGCTGCATTCCACTTTATCAGTTTTCTTGGATGTTTTCTTACAGATTGAGAATATCTACAAATCCCTTACCAGTTTATCACAAGAAGAAAAGATAAAAAAATTGTTAATGCTTAAACTTCGATATTTCACTCCTAAAGAAATAGCAAATCTCCATGGATTTCCTCCAGAGTTTGGTATGTGGGATACATGCAGACCTCAGCTTTCATTTATTAAATGTCCCAAAATTCATTAGGGACTCATATGTGTATTTTATGAAGAAACCCTTGGTCAGACAGATGATGTAAGAAACCTTTTGCCTTTCCCAATTGTGCAATATTTGACATTTCCCACTTTTGTTTATAACCTGCCTCAATCCATTCCTGTCAGACTCAATTCTCCCTCTCCCTCTACTCCAGTAATGGTCCAGAGTGACCTCAGGAACAGGGGACCAAATCCGCAGTTCCTCACCAATCCCTGCATTAGTAGCATCTCTTTCTCCAGTGTATTTTCTTGCTTCCAGAGGACCTCGTCTGATAACCTAACACTACATCATGTGAAAGTATGCCGTGGATTGTCTTTCACTTATGTAGACTGAGGAATTTAATTATTATTTTTGTGAGAGGGGTTTATCCTCTTCGAAGTATCCATTGTACGCCTTTGTCGTTCCTTACAGTGTTTAAGTGGAGAAAAGAAAAGGTGGAGAAGTGGTCTAGGAAGGAGCTTTCCTAGTGGAAAGAAAGGGTGCCTCAGGGGCATAGATGCCAGAACTGACAAAAGATTAGGGGACCTGAGGTAGGGAATCTCAAGAACAAAAATGAAGATACCATGGTAGAGTAAGAAAGACAAAGCGCTAACTCTGCAGTCCCGGAATCCAAGGATCATTGCTATTAGGAGATGGGACATGTTGGCTCTGCTTCTTAGAGCAGCCTACCCCCTTCCTCACCCCACTTCCTTGGCGCCTGTGGTTTCCCCGTATGGATGCCATGAGTGTCTTAGGCTGGAATAGGTATGTTTCCCGTAACTGGCTCATGGGAACGGGAAAGACAGACCTTCTTAACGTGCTTTCAAGGGCTACACGAGGGAAAAATGTGTTTTTGATAACTCTGGAGTATGAATGCAGAAAAGCCAAACTTCACTACATCTAGTATTGTTGTAATAGTAATACAGCACTATTCTTGAAGCATGTAATGTGCTAAATAGATCATGTTTTAAATTCTAAATAACAGATTTACAGGTGAAGTTTTAGATTACAACATATCCTTTTGTATGTTAGGAATACAACTGCCAATATAATTTGACTACCCTCTTGGTAATTGATTCTCTGAGCGTAGTCACAGCAACCAGATTTATTTTGTACTCTGCCTTTTTCTTGATGATCTCATTCAGTCACAAATATCCTGGGGAGTGTTATTTAAGAAAAACACAGACTTTCCTTGTCTTATGTCACACAGTGAGTGAGAACATAATAAAACAAAGAGCTGGGAGTTAAACTCAAGAATTTAGCCCCCAGTCTGCTTTCCTGATTAGTTTTTCTTCTTTTTTAGAATGAACAATCAAAGGTACTTTCCATAGTACTAAAGAGAAAAAAAGAGATTTACTCTCTAATAGCAACTAATTCCTCAGTTTTATCCAAGTGCTTGTTTTTCAAGTAGTAGTCAGCACTTCGTAATACTGAAACTTAGTATGGACCCCAGAGTCAGACTGACTTGAGTTCGAATCCTAGCTCTACCCTGACCACTATCTGCCTTAAGTTTATGCATTTGTAAAATGGGGATAATTGCAGCACCAAAGTCATAGGGTTGTTGTGACAGTTATGTAAGTATACGTAAAATGTTTATAAAATATCTGACATATAAAAAGTGTCAGTTTTTTTTTTCTTAAATCATAAGTGTTTATTTGCTTCTCTCACCTTTACTTCATAATTATTTTTCTTATTATTTAGCATTTGCAGTTGGGTAAAATAGGACTTTCAAAGCTCTCTGAAAATATATGCATACTACATACAAGAAAACTTTTTTCGTTGCTTGACCTTCTTTTAAAATATGTGATATATTTGTATAGTCAGGCCTGCCCTAGCGTCGCCACTGAGCAGCACTCTGCCAGAACTGTCCTTCACATATGCTTTTGACATTGTCGACTCTGGGCATTGTTTGAGCTGCCTGTGCACTGGCCATGATGGATTTGCATTGATTTTTTCCTTTCATTTTGCCCTGGTTCCCTTTGTGACTAGTTGCATGCATTTGTGAGACTGCAGGCTTTGGAAGGGAGGACTACTAACCTGCACTTAATGAAAAAGCTGCTATCTTGATTTCATTAATTCTATGTTTCTTTGTTTTTGAGGATTATTATTTTTTTAAATGTACCTAAGTTTTTAAAAAGTCACCTTTGAAAAAATTATGTAATTTTTTTCCATAAGCTAGTTTAGAGTCTAATATCTATCTATATATAAAATATACGCACACATATATAATTTTTACAGATCTGCTTTGTTTTCAAACCTTTCTTCTTCTGTGATCTATTGTTAATATTGCGAAAGCTCATTCCTGCAATATTCTAAAAATCTGTAGATATATTTGTACCTCTGGCACTTTGAATTTATTTTTGAGAACTAATAAGCTTGCCTGAGACATATTATCTTTATAATAGCAGTTTTATGATCATACTCAATTGCAAATTTAGTTTTATTATGGTAATTACTGTTATTATAGTAAGTATAAATCAAGTGTTGATGAGACGACTTTATCATAAGCAACTCTACCTTCTGATCCTCAGAAGTATATGAAATTTTGTAATTCTTAATGCTCTTCAATTATTTCCTTTATTTTATTATCTAATTTGTTTTTCCTTTATTTAATTGCTATGCCAAAGGATACTGAATGTGAACTTCTAACATTGTAACTAACATTATGATGTACATTCTTAGGCATAGACAATCTTTTATATTGGTCCTTACAAGACTTTGTTCAGGCAAATGTAGGCCATTTTGTTTTGATAGAGAATGTAGCAAATAGAAGTCCACTGTGAGAAAGTCAGTTTGTAAAATCAGAATATTAAAAACGACTGTGAGGAACTTGTATCCAGAATATATAAAGAACTCTTACAACTCAACAATAAAAAGAAAAATAATCCAATTTAAAAATGGGCAAAAGACTTGAATAGACATTTCTCTAAATAAGATAGACAAATGGCCAATGAGCACATGAAAAGATGTTCAGCCTCATTAGTTATGAGGGAAATGTAAATTAAAACCACAGTAGATACCATTTCACAAAAAGATAATAACAGTGTTGACAAAGCTATAGAGAAATCGGATTCCTTTATACTGCTGGTGAGAATATCAGATGGTACAGATGCTTTGGAAACCAGTTTGGCATTTCCTTGACTGTTAGACGTAGAGTTCCTGTATGAACCAGTAATTTCATCCCTAGTTGTGTATTCAAGAGAATCGAAAGCAAATGTCCATGCAGAAACTGATGATAATGTTCAGAACAGCATTGTTCATAATAATCAAAAAGTAGAAACAACCCAAACTTCTATCTGTGGATGAATGGATCAATAAAATGTGGTATATCCATACAGTAGAATATTCTTTGGCCATTAGAGGAATGAATTATTGGTACTTGCTATAACAAATGAGCCTTGAAAACATGCTAAGTGAAAGAACCCAGAAACAAAAGCAGCATATTATGTGGTTACATTTATATGAAATATTCACGATTGGCAAATCCATAGAAACAGAAAGTAGATTACTGGGTGAGGGACAGGGAGGGGAAATAGGGAGTGACTGTTAATGGGTACTAGCTTTTTTTTATTGAGGTATAATTGACATATAATATTGTGTTGGTTTCAGGTGTGTAACATAATATATTGTAAAATGATCGCCACAATAAGTCTAGTTAACATCTGTCACCGTACATTACAAAAATTTTTTTTTTCTTGTGATGAGGACTTTCAAGATCTACTCTCTTAGCAACTTTCAAATATGGAATACAGTATTACTAGCCTTAGTCACCATAGTGTTCATTACATCTCCGTGACTTATTTATTTTATAGCTAGAATTTTGTACCTTTGGATCCCCTTCACCCGTTTTGCCTCTCCCCACCAATCTGTTCTCTATATCTATGAGCTTATTCTCTTTTTTTGTTTGCTTGCTTTGTTTTTTTTTTTAGATTCCACATATAGGTAAGATCGTATGGAGTTTGTCTTTGTCTGATTTAATTCATTTAGCATCCTCATTCTCCATCCATGTTGTTGCAAATGGCAATATTCCGTTCTTTTTTATGGATGAATTGTAGTCCATTGTGTGTGCACGTGCACGTGTGTGTGTTTGCATGTGTGTGTATCTCACATTTTTTTTATCCATCTATTCATCCATCTATTCATCCATCTGTTCATCCATCTATCCATCTGTTCATCCATCGATGGATAATTAGGTGGTTGTTTCCATGTCTTGGCTACTGTAAATAATGCTATAGCAAACATGGGAGTGCATACATCTTTTCTAATTAGTGTTTTTGTTTTTACTGAATAAATACCCAGAAGTAAAATTACTGGATCATATGGTATTTTGATTTTTTTAAATTTTTGAAGAATCTTTATACTTTTTCTATAGTGGCTGAACTAATTAGCATTCTCATTAACAATAAACAGAGGTTCCCTTTTTTCATGTCCTCACCAACACTTATTTCTTGTCTGTTAATGGCCATTCTAACAGGTATGAGATAATATCTTATTGTGGCTTTGCACTTCTCTGATGGTTAGTGATGCTGAGCATCTTTTCATAAACCTGTTGGCCATCTGCATGTCTTCTTTGGGAAAATGTCTATGCAGAGCCTCTGCCAAATTTTAATTGAATTGCTTGTTTTGTTGTTGTTGCTGTTACTATTGAGTTCTTTTATATTTCGGATATTAACTCTTTATCAGATTTGCAAATATTTTCTCCCATTCGGTAGATTGCTTTTTCATTTTGTTGATGATTTCCTTTGCCATGCAGAAGCTTTTTAGTTTGATATATTTCTACTTGTTTATTTTACTTTTGTTGCCTTTCTTTTTGGAGTTGGATACAAAAAATTATCCATAAGACCTCTGTCAGTGAGCTTACCACCTATGTTTTCTTCTAGGTGTTTCATGGTTTCATGTCTTGTATTCAATTCTTTAATCCATTTTGAGTTAATGTTTGTATACGACCTAAGATAATAGTCTAGTTTCATGCTTTTGCATATGTCTGTCAGATTTTCCAACACCATTAATTGAAGAAACTGTCCTTTGTCTATTTTATATTCTTGACTCCTTTGTTATAAATTAATTGGATTTATATGCTTGGATTTATTTCTGGGCACTCTGTTATGTTCTGTTGATCAATGAGTCTATTTTTATGCTTGTACCATACCATTTTGATCACTATAGCTTTGTAATATGGTTTGAAATCAGAGAGTATGATGCCCCCATCTTTGTTCTTCTTTCTCAAGATCGTTTTTGCTATGTTTTGGGGTCTTTTGTAGTTCCTAATGACTTTTAGGATTGTATGCTCTATTTCTGTGAATATAACCATTGGAATTTTGTTAGATATTGCATTGAATCTGTAGATTGCTTTGCATAATGTGGATATTTTAACAATATGAGCACAGAATGTATTTATATTTATTTGTGTCTTCTTCAGTTTCTTTAATCAGTATCTCATAGTTTTCAGTATATAGGTCTTTCATCAACATGCTTAAATTTATTCCTAGGTATTTTATTCTTTCAATTGTACTTGTAAATGGGATTGTTTTCTTAATTTCTCTCTGATAGTTCATTATTAGTGGATAGAAACACAACAGACTTTTATATATTGATTTTGTATCTGCAACTTTACTGAATTAATTTATTAGTACTAACAGTTTTTTGGTTAAGTCATTGGGGTTTTTGTATACAGTATCATGTCATCTGCAAATAGTGATAGTTGTGCTTCTTCCTTTCCAATTCGGATACTTTTTTTTTTTTTTGCTCTAATTTCTCTAGCTAGGACTTCCAATATTATGTTGAATGAAAGTAGGAAGAGTGGGCATTCTTGTTCCTGATCTTAGAGGAAATTTTTCAGCTTTTTACCATTGAGTATAATGTTAGCTGTGGGCTAGCTTTCTTTTCGAGGTGATGATGAAAATGTTCTGAAACTAAATAGTGGAGATGTGTGCAAAACTCTGTGACTACACTAAAAACCATTGTACACTTTATAAAGGTGAGTTTTATAGTATGTGAATTCTATTTTCATAAATCTGTTATTAAAACAACTATGAAGTAATGGTAGCCACTGCTTTTCCTAAAGTGCACTAATGAACAGATTTCTGAGTTCTGTGGATAGTATATGTATACGTGTGTGTACTGCATATAATATATGTAATATATAATAATATCACATTGCGTCATGATGTATTGTTATATAATATTTTTGGCTCCAAATTCCCGTTTGTTAATTGAACTTTGTGGAGACCTTAGGGACTTATAAATGTAAATGATCATTGTTCTCTTACATCCTTTTATCTCTGCAAATTATTATTACAAATGATTGTATTATAAATTGTTCTCTCTCTTTTCTAGGATTTCCTGAGACTGTAACAATGAAACAGCGTTATCGTCTACTGGGAAATAGTCTCAACGTGCATATAGTAGCTAAGCTAATCAAAATCCTATGTGAATAATGTAAAAGTAACTCTGAAGGATGGTTACAGTGTTCCTTCACATCCAGGTGGTCATTCTGAAATTCTATTTTAAATCGATTTTGATGAAATTCAACTAAATTACTTTAATCTCTCTTTAGTAAGAAAGTTGGATTTATTACAAAATGCTAGTTTGTTTCCTTAAATTTATATTATTCCGTTTTGTAAATTCTTGTTATCCTTTAGGTGAATATATTTTCATGTGAAATTGTTAAATATATATGTAAAATATTCTCTTTATAATATGATATAAACAAATTCAGGAATATTAGAATTTAGTGTCTACATAAATATTTTATAAAGTGTCATGACAGGCATAGTATAATGAACCTGAGAAGTCGTATATTTTTATGTTAATTAAAGAAGTTGGTATATGAATTGTATCATTTTACTTTTTGTTAGATGATTATTCTGAATTCTAAAATGATGATTCTAATTCTAGCCTGTTTCAGCTATTGAATATTTCACTTAATTTCACTTCTATAAACATTCCTTTATTTTATCGAAACAAATGCTTATACTACTTTAAACCAAAGAATTGTTATTCACTTTATACAATAGTCTGCAGAAAATGTCAGAAAAAATCATTCTAAATCCTTGATTACCTCTGCTACAGAAAGCCACGGACTATATAGGTACATATTACCTTTAATTCTACCTCCATTTGAAAGGCAAAACTCATTGTCCCTTCTTCATTTGTGCATACTTCCTTTTAGTTTGCTTTTATCAGAGCTAGCTTTTGTCTTCCTTCTCAGCTTCTTGTTGTAAATTGAATTTGCCATCACGTTCTAAGGAAAGTAGCGTGGCATTAAGATTTTAGGGAGAAAACTCTGCCCTCTGACCCCATTCCTTATGACAGATCTGTGAATTTATAACTTTTAACCTTCTCTATCACCTTTTCAGTAGGCTTCTTGGAATTAGGGTTTCTAATTGGACTAAGTCTTGCATCAGAAATCCCATGGTTTTGATTTCAGTGATAAAAGCAAGTGACGTGGAGGAGAAATGAAAAGAAATAAGACAAGAAATTATATCACAAAATTTTAATTCATGTTTTCTTAAAAGACGGTCATTCGATGTGGAGAAATTGGAACCCTATGCATTGCAAACAAATGAAAAGAAACAGAATTACCTTATGATCCAGTAATTCCACTTCTGGGTATTATCCAAGACAACTGAAAGTGGAGATTTACAGATATTTGTACACCAGTTTTCATAACAGTATTATCGACAATAGCCAAAAAGTGGAAACATCCAAAGTGCCCATCAGGAGATAAATGGATATGCAAAATATGGTATATACCTAAATGGAATATTATTCAGCCATTAAGAGGAAATTCTGACATATGCCGCATCAAGAATGAACTTTGAAGCCATTATGCTCAGTGAAATAAGCCAGACACAGGACAGATTTTGTATAATTCCACTTACCCGAGGTATGTAAAAGAATCCAGTTCATAAAGACAGAAGGTAGACTAGTGATCACCAGGGTCTGGGGGGCCTTGAGGGTGGGTGTTAGTTTTTAATGGCTGCGGAGTTTCTGTTTGGTGGTGAACAAGTGCTGGAGATAGATGGTGGTGACAGTTGCACAACAGTGTGAGTGTACTTAATGCCTCTGAACTGTACACATAAAAATCACGGAAATGGCAAATTGTATGTCATGTTCATTTTACCTACATGTGCGCGCACACACACAAACATAGTTTTCCCCACCGCCATTTTTTTTCAGAAAAACTCTGATAAATATGGATATAGGGCAGCTGTAGGCCAGTGCATATATGTATCAACTATCAACATCTACATTTTGTGTAAATGTTTAAAGACATAGCTTATTACAAGTCTCATAAATTTTAGTATAAAACAATGTGAAATTACTTTGGTATATTTTACTAGGTTCTTATCGCTGCAGAAAGATTTTTACATAAAAATTTTACATAAAAATGCTCAGAGTTTCACTATGATTATGCTATAATTATAGTATCCTGTGCCCCTTAAGCAATGTTACATAAAATAAGTGTTGAGTTACAGTGCGGTAACTATAAACACATGAGAGCTCTGTGGAGACATTCATTTACAAACTAGAAGATAGAATATAGGTTTATGAAATATTTTAAATAATTGAAGTATATTCATGGGCAGATGGTGATTCTTGCCCTTAATTCGTAATTGAAAATATACAGTAGCAAGCATAAATTCACACTTTATAATTTGCCAGCGTGTCATTTAATTAGCATATACACTTGCATAGTTAATTTAGAAACTCATTTTATTGAATGCCCACTATATGTTATTTGTAATAAATATGCATAAAATTTGCCCTGGAAATTTCTGATATCTGGACTTAATATATTTATTTAGTATTTTGGAAAATATAGCCTCTCCTTTTAAAAAGAAGCGTACGTTATTAAATCAATGCCATTTCTAACAGTCAACTAATTTTTTATTCTCCTATTTGCATCACTTTTGCTCTTTTAAATGGCTTGCCAAATAACTTTAAGTTATTTATTAACTTGCCTCATATTTTTAGTAGATTTTTTGGACCCCAAAATAATGGATAAGTGATAGTCAAATGAGTTAATACAAACAAAATGAATCATATTAGAAAATGATTTGAAGAGGAGATGGGTAGTTATCATAGGAAAAAGTGCCAGCGCTTGATAATCTTTTATAAGGGGATCTCATGTAGGTTTTTATTAATTCGTTTTAGATCAATATTCCTCTCACTTTCTCAGGAAACTTACATTATTGTTCTTTCTTTTCAATATTTAAACACCATCTCAATCATTCCTAGCGTTTTCTATGTTCAAATCTCTTTTATATTAAAAACAACAATGACAACCACAAGTATAAACCTCCCTAGTTCCTATATTCCTCTTTTGTCTCTTCCCTTTCATAGCCATCCAAATCTCTTAGGTTATCTATAATTATCCCCACTTATGCATCTCTTGTCCAACTCTTCCACTGCTCCACTATATCTTTGGCCTTGGTCAAGCTACCAAAAAGAGCGTTTACTCTCATGATCGGAGATCTCTGTGTGCCTGAGGTTCTCAGTCCTTATCTTCCCTTACTTCTCAGCAATGATCAACACTCCTCTTTCTTGATATGGTTTCTTCCCTTGGCCTCCATGGCATCACACTCATATTTTTTTCTAATTAAAGCATAGTTGACATACAATATTATATTAGTTTCAAGTGCACAACATAGTGATTCAACGTTTTTGTGTCTTAATCTTTATTGGTAGGCCATAGAACCAAATGATGGGGGGAGGGTGGTGAGTCACCTGTTACTGAGGAGTCAGCTGACTCTCTATTCAGGCATCTCTGAACATTGTGTTCTGGCTATTAAATCAGACCTGTGTGGTGGGCACTGCCCCGTGCCAGCCAACTTGCTCCCTCTCTCAGGTAGAGCCTTTTAAAAGGACAAAACCAGTAGTTGAAATTGTGAAAGTTGAGGGACTACCCAGCACTTTAAAAAAATTTGAGGGTAATGAGTAGGGTTTCTTAACAAAAATCACAAACTATCTTTTGTTCTAATGTCAACCTAGTTCGGAGAAGAAGTTATTAGACTGGGGGCTTCTGAGACTAGAGAAATGAAGCTGAAAATGAGTGAAAATGGTTTAATCATAGTTATCGCAGTACAGAATAAAGAAGTAACATCTACGTCAGCCAACCTCCCGCCCATATGGCAGGTTGCAGGCTGCAGGCCAGCCGTTGTGTCTGCATCCAAACTAAAATAGCTCTGGTTGCTCTTGCTGTTTAAATTATAATTTTATAATTTAAAATCAAAATTTAGAGTCTAGTGGTTCCCAAATAAATCAAGATAACAAAATAAGGATCTAGTTTTAAGCTTATATAGACAAAGTATTTAAAGTGTGTTTTCCTGAGTTGCTTATGTTATTTGAGAAGGTTAACTTTTCATAATTTAGTCTTCAGCTTGGAGCTACAACTGTTTTAGGGCACTAGTTACAAACTGACTTACGAATAGCTTTGGACTTTGAAATTCAATGAGGGTCATATTGTCTCAGCACTTTTTTCAGAGCCTGTCATTGAACTCATTATGTACTTTTTCAAGATATCCTTTGAATCTCTCTGTCTTAGAACTCTCTTCCTCTCAAATTCTAATGTCAGAGTAAGCTACATACAACTGTCATATCCACTTCTGAACATGCATTTTTTTGATCCAACTCTAATCTAGTCTCTTCCTTCTTCATTTCTCATACTCTCCGAGATGTCTAGTTTTGCCTGTAATATTTCATGCGGGAATGTCTTTTTGCATATTTTATTAATAGGTAGTAAGAATTCTAAGCGTGTTCTTCAACTTGAGTTTACACCGGTCAACCTATCTGCACCCTTTCCCCTCTCCTGTCATTCCTCCATTTTGCCACTAAAATTTTAAAACTTCAGTTTTTTTTTTGTATTAGTCAATCTGTATTTTTTAAATTAAATTTCCATAAAACTTCAGTTTTTAAAAAATTTATTTGTCCATTTTCTCTGTCTCTTGTTTCTCTCTTTAGGACTTCTAAGAATTTCTTACACTAAGATACTCATGCTCTTCAAAATCATGCAACCGTGACCCAAAGTACATCACTGTTTGTCTTGATTTGTAAGTTTATTCATTTTACAATTTATTTGTTCAGTAAATATGAGCATGCACAGAGAACTTTTTTTGGCTTCCTACTCTCCAAGTTCTCAAATAAATTGGTTTAATATTTACCATAAGTAAATATAGGTTCTGAGTCTTATATTCAACTACGTCCAACACTTACAACTCTCCCTCAAGTACACTATACTTGATTTTCAAAGCTTCCGAAATCTTATTTTTCTTACAATACGAATCTAGATAGAAATTAATTTTCCCATAGAACTCTTTATTGTAGCCCTAGGTTCTCATTTCTTTGCTTGTGTGTACTATGGTTTCCTTGTTTACTTTAAGCATTTGCTCTATATTTTGTTTGCATCTTTGTATCTATTCATATCAGGGTAGATTCACATTATGAGTAAAAATAGAGATGTTTATTTAGCCAAGTTGGGTCTATAATCAGATGAGATCACAATCTAAAGAATATAACGAGAGAGAGGAGCACAAAGGTTTGGAGCTGAACTCTTATGTTTCTGAAGATTCAGTCCTTAGGTCTCTCTACTCTTCATTGTCCAAGCCATTTTTTCTCAGAGATCTCACCCTTTCCTACAACTTCTATCTTTTTGCCAGTGACACCCAGATGGCTCCAGATCTGATAGTTTTCTTAAGTCCTAGAATTTTATGCTGGGACATTTTTAATTTGAATATCTTCCTGTTGCATCACATTTAACATATTTGAAAACAAATCATCCTCCATTCTAAAATCAGTTCCACTCATGACCAACTTCAATATTTCTCTTTATGGTACTGCTTCTCTCCTAGTCTTCCAACTTCGAACCCCATCAGCCAAGATCTCTTCACCTTCTCACTCTATTTTCACTTATCAGCTTCTGTTAATAAAATAACCTTCCCAAGAATGCCTTCTTTGAGCCATGATTTATTTTAGGAAAACAGAAAAAGTCTGGTTAAAGTCTCAAAACAGCTGCATATTTGCAGTCAGATTTGTATGCGTAGCTAAACATATAGACATTTATTTGACAGATTTCAGCCTTTTAAATTTAATCTAGCATGAGTATCATTTTTGTTAAAATAGTTATTTTGCTCACTTTGTTGTTTATACAAATACAGTTAAATTTCACACACACACACATGATTGAAAATACCCAGTGGAATGTAATATTCCTTGTGTAGTAGATAGATATAAGCTGAGTGGACCATTCGAAACTTATATGGATGAATAAACAATAAATTGAATAGTTTCTATGATTAAAATTGGTTTTAAGTGAAAAAATATTTCATGTTTTAGAGAATGTAAACTTCCAGGAGGGCAGAGATTTAAGGTTTTTTTAATTTATTTTTATTGCTACCTTTCCAGTGACTAAAACAGTACCTGGCACAGAGTACACACTCAATAAATATTTGTTAAATGAGTGAATATAATTACTATACTGGATTGATATAAAAGTAGCATAAAAATCATCACACTGTGGAGTAAAAACAGTGTCATTAAGTCATTTTTCCTGAAAACTATTTGTCTTATTACTATTTCTTCATACACAGAGGAATAGCCAAATTTACTCAAGTTTGAAACACATGATTTAAAAACTAATTCTAGGATAGGGCTTGCGCTTTTGGCTTTTGGTGAATTCATGCAGATAGAAAATTTTAAAAATATTGTATTCTGATTTTTTGTCTGGACAAGAAGGCAGATTCATTTCTCCTTGTTCCTCCCTGATATATAATGATCAATTTTGGGTAAGTATGATTATAAAATAATGTAAGAGGCATCGGAAAGAGAACTCTGACAGGTAGAAAGAGGAAAACAAAACGGCTAAGGACTCCCAAGACTGGAAGGGGAACATAATTATAGATCTTATGACCTCCCACCCAACAGAAGAAAGGAACTCAGGCTTAGTGTTTCCCCACCCGCAACTTAGCAACATAAGGGAGTCCAGAATGGCTTGTTTCTACCCCAGATGGAACTAGAGTCCTGTTGATAAAACCGGGTGAGTCTGATACCACCAGCAAGGACAATGTATAGGAATCCCCACTGACAAGTATCCAGGGGAAGCAGTCTGTCTCCCTGCCGGGCCTGAGACTTCTCACTTGCTGGGAGATACTGGGCAGCCGGAGAGCACCAGCAAGGAGGATCCCACCACAAAAGTGCCAGATCCAGGAAACCTTTCATTACCATGGACAGGAGACTCCCTTCCCCCTACCTAGAGGCACCAGGTGACCCGGCCTAGGGAGAACCCCTCAAGCAGCACTGTCAAGGACCATTGGGAGCACCAGACAAACCAAGTAGACCAAAATAACATTGCAAAAGCTCTGAAAGTTAATTGTCACTGGAATCACACACCAAAAATTAGACCTGAACCTGCATAGTAAACATAAACAGAGTGACTGCCTACTAAAATAAAAGATTGAAAGAGGACCCAGAGCCTCCTAACATAATAGACAAAATGTCTAGGATACAATCTAAAAATCACCTGTTACACCAAGAACCAAGAAAATCACAACTTGAATAAGAAAAACAGTCAAAGATGACACTACCAAGATGAATCAGATGTTGGAATTATCTGACAAGAATTTAAAAGCAGCCATTGTAGGGGATGTAAAGTATAGCATAGGGAATAATATTGTAAAATCTATGTGAGGTACCAGGTGGGTACTAGACTAATTGGGGTGTGTGTGGGGTTCTTCATAAAATATATAAATGTCTAAGGACTATACTGTGTACCTGAAACTGATATAAAACAATATTACATATCAACTGTAATTGAAAATAATTTTTTTTAAAAAGCAGCCATTATAAAAATGCCTCAACAAGCAATTTTAAATTCTCTTGAAACAAAAATGTAGGCTGAGTGAGAAATAGTTAACAGAAAGAGTTTTTTAAAAAGTTAAAAGAATTAACTATGGTATGTGCATTATATCCTATTTATTTAAAAAACATAACAATTATATATCTGAAAAATACAATAACAACAAAAAAAACCTCATTGAATGGGTCCAATAGTAGAGTAGAAATGACAAGATAGAATCAGTGAACTTGAAAATGAATCAATAGAATTCACCCAATCTGAGTAAGAAAAGAAAGAAAGACGGTGGGGGGCGGGGGAATGAACCTCAGTAACCTGTGGGATAATAATAAAGGAGCCAACACTCATATATTTGGACTCCCAAAAGTAGAGAAGAAAAAGGAATAGAGCTGAAAGACCATGCAAAGAAATCATGGATATACACATTTCAAATTTAGCAAAAGATACAAATATTCAGGTTAAAGAAGCTGAATGAACCCCAAACACAATAACCTGAAAGAAATTCACAGCAAGACATGTCATAATTAAACATGTGAAAACTAAAAAAAAAAAAAAATTAAAAGCAGCCAGAGAGAAGTGACATATTACTAGAGGGAAACACAATTTGAATGACAGCAGATTTTTCATCATAAACTATGGGGGCCAGAAGCAGGTGGTACAACATTTTTTAAGTGCTGAAAGAAAAGAACTGTTCACTGCAAATTCTATATTGTACAAACTATCTTTCCAGGAATGAGAATGAAGGGGAAATAATGATATTCTCAACTTGAAGCAACACTAAAAGCATTTGTTGTTAGCAAACCTACCCATAAAGAATGGCTTATGAAAGTTCTTCAGGCAGAAATGAAATGATAAGAGAAGGCATCTTGGAGTACCAGGAAGGAAGAAAGAACAATGGAAAGAGCAGAAATATGGATATATACAATAAACTATGCTTCTCATGAATTTTGTAGATCACATTTGATAGTTGAAACAAAAATTATAATATCATCTGATACGCAAGACAATAATGTTTAAAAGGAAGGTAAAAAGACCTAACCAGAAGTGAAATTTCATTTCACTTAAAGTAGTAAAATGCTGATACCAGTGGACTGTGAAAAGTCATATAGATAGATAGATTGATAGATTGATTGATTGATGATAGGTAGATAGAGTAATACTCAGAGCAACCACTGCAAAAAAATGCACTTAAAACTGCTCTAAAGAAATCAAGATGGAATCCTAAAACTGTTTACATAACCCATAGGAAGGCAAGAAAAGAGAAACAGAGGAAACAAACAGAAAACAAAGGATTAAATAGCACACAAGCTCTACCATATCCATAATTATCTGAAATATAATTGGTCAAAATATACTAATCAAAATACAGAGATTGGCAGGGTGGATAAAACAACATGATTTAATTATATGCTATCTACAAGAAACTCACTTCAAATAAAATGATGTAGGTAGGTTGAAGATAAAAGGATGGTAAAAATAAGACTCACAGAGAATCTGCCTTAATGATATAGATCAAAATGCCAAAAAGTTATAGAAATGAAGATACTAAACATAGCAAAACCGGGAGCAGAAAAATGTCCTACAATAAGACAATGGTAAAATCAATCAATAAAACATTGTACAATAATGCAGTCATTTTGAAAAACAGCTTCGGTTCTTCAAAAGTTGAGTTACCAGATGGCCCAACAATTTGACTTATAGGTATGTACTGAAGAGGATTGAAAACATGTTGACACATTAACTTGTACACGAATGATTATAGCAGCATAATTTATAATAGCCAAAAAGTGGAAATGATTATCAATTGATGAATGAATAAACAAAATGTACACATCCATACAATGAGTTTATTATAAAAAGAAATGAAGTATTGATACATGCTACAGCATGGATGAACCTTGAAAACGTTATACTAAGTGAAAGAAGCCAGGCACAAAAGAACGCATTATATAATTTCATTTTATATGAAATGTCCAGAATAGGTAAGGTTTATTTCCAGGGGAAGAGAAAAGAAGGGATATAAGACAGGTATAGGATTTCTTTTTGGGGTGATGAAAATTTTCTAGAATTAGATTTTGGTGATGTTGGTACAACTTTGAATATGCTAAAAAAAAACCATTTAATTATACACTTTATTATACACTTAGGATGAATTTTATGGTATGAACTTTATCTCTGAGTGTGTCTCTGTATCTATGTGTAGCTCTCTATACAAATCCATGTGCAGCTTTTTACGGTTATTGTTAGGGAGACCAGGTAGTAAGTGACATTCAATTAGGCTCATGTAAGAGACAAGAGGAAGAGACACAATTTCATATGTATATTTCATATGGTTATAACTGAAATTATTCATCTGAAAATAGATTGGAATAAAATAATAGAAGTTATGTTAGAGTAATTCTAAATTTTCTTGTTCCTACTTTGCAAATTGAATGTAATATATTTGTTTTCTAATTTAAAATATTTCATTAAAAACTAATACTCTCCTTTAAGTCTTTATTGTAGAATCTGATCGTTGTAAACTGGCTTTCAGATCACTACTTTATTTGCATTATGTAATACAATCTCCTCCTCAGACTTTTTCCCTCCAAGACAGAAGCTGTATCTTACCTTGTACCATCTCCTCAGCACCTCTCTGAGATGCTGACAAATTGTGGGTACCTAATATATAATTGTCCAGTTAATCTGACTTGAATATATGTATGCGGACTATTATAGCGGAATCATTATATAGTCTTTCATGACTTGTTGAAATCTATCAGTCATCCTAAACAAGAATTGCATATTAGATGTATAGGGAAAGTATTTAATACTAGAATTGTGTATAATGCCTTGGGAATTGTTTATGCCTGCTCTAAACATAGTCTAGGAATGTTTACAAGGCCTGATTTAGCAGTACTTCTGTAATAAATATAGCCCAAGCCACACACACACAACTCACAAAGGGACAAGGCTTTGAGTTTTATAGATCTTAGAATAATGATGGCACTGAAAAAGCTGAGAGGTGAGGTCATCTCATCCTTCCTGCCCTTGGTGACAACACTTTCTATCTTCCCACAGATCTGTGTGGCACTGCAATTAATGAATCTCCTGGGAATGATGGCCTTTTGTAAGGCATCAGCCTTGTTAAAATACCCCTCCTATCATAAATCACGTCATCGATGCAAAGTCTCCTATCCCCAGATAAAGGTGCCTCTGTGTACTGCTTCTATTTGTATCTCTCCAATTAAAAGTACGAGAGGCAGAGTTCTGTAGTGTGCCAAGTATCCCTAAACTCTTCTTTCTTCCTTCCCCTCAGTGGTGAAACACTTACCTCGCTTGCTCTCTTCCTCTCATCAAACATAAAAAGCATTGTTGTAAAACTGCATTTCCCCTTTTTTGGATCCAATATAAATTGCAATTGTTTATCACCTACACTTCTACAGTCACCCACCTTATAAAGTATGAGCTCAATTTGGCATTTTCCTTTCATTATAGTATGAATGGTGTCTAAATTTGTGACTTCATTGCTTTGTTCAAGGAATTTTAGGAGTCACCAAGTGGAAAACTTATTTTGTTCTTTTTAGGTTACCTTGGAAAGGGATGTCATGAGGGTTTACCTATGGCACCACCAAAGATAACCTTCCCTTCACTGCTTCCCTCCTTCATGGAACTCAAGCTTCGATTAATCCTCCTTCATGGAACTCAAGCTTCGATTAATCCTTGGCCTGGTGCCAAGAGGTGTCGGAGGTAGAGCAAGCTGTGTTGTGTTTCCTCACTGGCTTTTGGAGCCATTGATCCTAGCAATCTGTTTCTTTACTACGTGCCCTCGTCTTCGCTAGTCCCTTTCCCACAGTGACATCAGACCTAGCAGTATGTATTTTATGTTTTCTAAAAATTGAGTATATGTAGATTGTGTGTGTGTGTATGGGAGTAGGGGTGTATGTGTGTGTGTGAGAAACATGTGCCGTTAGTGCCCCCGTGCTCCTTATCTGAAGCCCTATTCCTCTATTACATTTCTTCCTCTGGATGTGAATTTTCTGATTATATTCTCCTTGTTTATGTAGAGGTTATTAAACCATAGAAAAAATCTGAAGAAAGCAGAAAAGTTCTTCAAATTCTCAATAATTTGTAACAATCTACCTCCTCAGGAAAATCTCTGCCAAGCTTGAATTATTCAAATGGTAATGATTAACTCATAACTCTTTTTCATTATGCTCAAGGATAATTGCAATCATTGTGGTAATGAGCACAAAGAACAAATGCCTGGATTATGTTCCCTGAATCAAGACCACACTACATTCAAAAAGATCAGTGCATTGCAGTAGTGGATTTGGTAATTTCCTAGGAGGTAATGAACTTCCCATGAAATGAGCAAATGAATAGTTTTGAACTTACATGAATTTCCATAATTATTTAATATAATGCTTCATGGAAAATGAATAGACAATTGGAACAATATTGTGTTGCCCAGAAATTTTATAGAAAATCACAAAATTGGCATACGTACCATTTAGACAATATATCCCTGAAAAAGAGAATGAGTTAAATACTATAAAGGTTAAAAGAGATTATTATACTCACAAATGTTTTCATTAATGACTAATAACGCAAATTGATTCTACAGTGTTGTTTTAAACTGATGTGAAAAATGAAAAGAGACTAAAAAAAGCATGAAAGCAAGACTGAAGCTGCAAAATGAGATGGGATCTAGAATATAGGCTGTGAGAATCTTGCCATTCTTCCTTCTAAGCATTTCTCCATTTCATCCCTCCATCCTCATTCTCATGCCTCCCGCATGGAGCCAGTCCTGCAGGTAAGTTCAGGAGCCTACTTGCAATATCACATAGGATTATTTCACTTAAGATACAGAGCCGAATAAATCAAAATTCTTCATCGTGCCACTTAAGGCCCTTAATCAATGCCCCCACCTTTACCTAATCGCCTTTCTCCAAAATGAACCTCCTCGACTTACAGTGTCACCATGTTTTATAATCTTCCTCAGTTTGGTACATGCCGTTTTTCTAACAGCTTATTGGTAAATATTTTGTCCCATGTTGTCACACCCATCTTTATATTCTTGCTTTGTTACAGTTCTCTAGATTTGTAGAGATGCCTTTATTGTTAACAGAGGTCATGACCTTTACTTCTCTTGAATTTCCCTCATTGTTGAGGATTTTCTATGTCTACAATAAATGCTTATTAAGACCATGAAAGAATGGAATTTGGATAAAGCTAGTAAGAATGAAAAATAAACTTTGGCATATAAAATAACAGTTATAGGAATTATATTAACATAGTAGTGACATGCTCTCCAAGTTCTAGTTTTAATTTTGAGAAACCTCCAAATTGTTTTCCATAGTGGCTGCAGCAATTTGCAATCCCACCAACAGTGCACAAGGGTTCCCTTTTCTCCACAACCTTTCTAACACTTACTGTTTGTTAATTTATTGATGATGGCCATTCTGACAGGTGTGAGGTCATACCTCATTGTGGTTTTAATTTGCATTTCTCTGATGATTAGTGACTTCAAGCATCTTTTCATATGTCTGTTGGCCATCTGTATGTCCTTTTTGGAGAAATGTCTATTCAAGTACTCTGTTCATTATTTTAAGTACAGCATAGGGAATATAGTTAATAATATTGTAATAACTATGTATAGTTCCAAGTGGGTACTAGACTAATCAGGAAGATCACTTTTTAAATTGTATAGATGTCAAACCACTGTGCTGTTCACCTGAAACTAATACAAAATAATATTGAATGTCAACTGTAATTAAAAAATAAAAATAATTGATATTTGGGGTTCCCCAACAAAATCGCCAGCTTGCCATTCAGTCACTCCATGATAAAGCCATCTGTACACACAAAGCTTATCTTTTACTCTTTAGTGTCTTATTCTTAAATTTAAATGAACATGTAGGATCAATAATTATTTGAGGAAAGCCTCTAACATGGCATAGAAAGACCTAAACAAGCAAACAGAAGAAAAAGAACTTAGAAAAATCAGAGAGCATGCAGTAAACAGAAGAAAACTTCAAAAAGCAACTGTAATACTTTTAGAGTAAGATGTTAGGAGATGTTACAACCACGAAAAAACATGAGAGGGTCTTTTTCTGAGTTTTTGAAATTAAAAGTAAAATTAAAAAATTTAAATCAATTTAAATTGTAAAAGATATGTACAAAGAATTTCTCAGCTTGTAGAACAAAAGAACATTCAGAGATAGAAAATACAAGAGTAGGTATGGAAAATTAGAAGATCAACCTAAGAGAAATAGAAATACGGATGCATTCTCTTTGCATGAAGATGCCTTCACCCGCTGAGAGAGGATCTCTGTAAAATGCAGTTTTGGATTCAATATGCATGAGACTGAATCTGAGATTTTTGCATTTCTGACAAGTTCCTCGGTGATGCCTGTCCTGGGTACATGGACCACACTCTGAGTAGTAGGCTGTAGTTTAGGTCATCTCTGGATCTTCCTACGCCCATCATCGATGACTAAACCACTTGCAAAGTGAGGTCGTGAGGCAGCAAACGGTGCATGTTCCTCAGATAATCTGCGCATCTAAATCCTAACTCGCTATATTTTCTCCAAAATCTCCTTTCTCTGATTATTCTCTTTTACTCAATTATTGACACCCCTGTCCTTCTAATTTCTCAAGCAAGAAACTCGAGCATCAACTCCTCCCTGTCTCAACTGCCCAAATATTTTTTTGGTAGATCTTGTATCCTAAATATCCCTCTCACTGTCTTCTGCTCTTTCTGCCCACTATTTTAGATCATATCTCTTTAACTACACTCCAACCTCTTCACTAACTCTGGGTCTGAGAGTTGGATCTGCAGGGATGCTTGTAAAATTCAAACTTGACCATGTTAATCTCCTGCTTAAAATGCTCTCATAATTCTCCATTATTTAAAAATAAAATCTAAGCCTATTAAAATGGCATTTCAAGGTCCCTCTTGACCTGACTTCCTCTGCATTTAAAAAATTTAATCTCCCACAAATACATACAGCTCTAGCCATGCTGACTGAGCTCCTTTCTAACTGGAAAGCTCTGGATGTGCCATTTTCTCTCTTTGAAACTCTGGATCCCACTACTTTTCCTGGAGAACTCCAATCCATTCTGTAAGTTTCAAGTGGTCTCCTGGGAAGCCTGCATTGCCATTCCCAGGCAGAGTTAATTCTGTTCTCTATTGTTTTTTCCTTCTTTTTGGTCCTTATCAGTGTTCTGATTACAGTGATCCTTTCTTAAGCAGCAATTCTCCTCATGTGAAATTCTAGTATATTGGTATTTACTTCCATGCATGTTTTTAAGGACTACAGAATTTTCATTTGTGAATTTTCAGTCATTTATGAAGTTCATTCGTGCCTTGCATTGGAGATTATTAAAAATAGTGAGGACTCGGGATTCAGAATAGAAAAAGGAAGTGAAGCTGGTGGCGCAGAAAGAGCAAAGGTTGTACAAAGAAGTCTTGGAAAAGTTAAAGGAAGAAGAAAGAAGATAATTCTAATTCTTGTAATTGCATTCTGGTGGTTTTGTAAGGAGGGAAGGAGGAAGAGGAGGGAGTTGAGGCTTTTGTAAGAAGAGATGTGGAGCTAGGAGGAAGAAGAGGCAGGAAGGTGAGATCATGGGTCAGGATTGGGAGGAGTCAGTAGGTCATGGATTACTGGTTAGCAATACACTGAACATACAGATGGAGAAACAGATAACGTGGACCATCTGCAGCAAAGCAAAACATATTTGTATGTACTTTGTTGAAGATGTGAAAGAGAGTAAAGGCTGGTAAGTAGAAATCAAGAATACAGCAGATCTCATTACAAACTTAAGATGTGTAACTCATTAATATTAGTGTTTTGAATTAACTTTATTTTAATAAATGTGACAAAAAAAGTATATAAAGACTTTCTTAGGTGTACTGTCATACTCCCTCCCCTCTCCTAGTACCCAGCAGCTGCAGATCTAACGCTCCCTGTCCTGTTTCTTCAGCTCCACCTCAAGGAAGAGATTGTTTCATTTGAGTTGACTGTTCTTGAAGACTCTTGGATTTAAATCTAATATTACTTTCCACCCACCCACGTGGAGTTCTTCCTTTCTTCCTGGAGCCATCTTGCCTGGATCTCAGATATCCGTTTACCTTTGCCTCATATTCCTAGCTGCAGGTCAGCTGTTGTCTTCATCACTCACAGTCCCTAATGCATGTCTCTGTTCTGGAATCTTTTTCTATAAGAGAGGAGATTAGATGTCTCTGATTTTTCTTGTACCTGAGATTTTAAAGTCAACTGTGAGTTCTATCATTTCTTGCTTTAAGGAACACAAACCTAAGTGGTGGAAGAGGATGGAGAGGTATTATATTTATATACATGCTAATAATAGTTTATATTTAGTAGACACTTGCTATGTGCCAGAGACCAAATGTGCTAAACATTTTACATACTCTCAGTGCTGTTATTATTATATTTCTGCTGATGAAGAAACAGGGTCACACAGTCAGGACATGATGGAGCTGATTGCGAAGCGTCAGAGCACGTTTTTTAATCCTTCAATCCTATAGTCTTCCCTAGACGTGACTTTGGAGGGAGAAATCTGCAATGTATTCCACTTTGTATTCGTGTCATTTTGTATCATGTCTAATACATAAAGGTCACATACAGAGTATCTGTGGAATGCATTCTGGATTAGGAAGGAAATAGGAGCTTTGCTAGTCAGCGAAAGACAGGTTTTTAGATCTATAGAATGTTGACCTTGGGGGAGGGGAGAAGAGATTATTTACCTTCTAAGTCTGAGAACATGGATTCTAAAACTATTTTAATTTGTCTGCTGCAGAAATTCCGAATAAGATAGGTAAACAGAATGAGTAATAATGCTGCCGAAAGAGCAATTGATTTTTATATTGCTTCCACCAAGTCATCATATGCAGATGGTCTGACTTACCTATGGATGTCAGCTAGAGTTGATTAGGTGAGCTGGATGTAAAATTCCCTAACTCCAAAAGTCAATCAGACCTTGAAAGAACATATCTCTTTTCTTTCTTACATGAGGGACAGTTAGGAATTGTATGCCTAGATTGGGAGCAGAGAAATGATCTTTTCTTGTTTTAATAATAAACACATTAGTAAAATAGGAAAATACTGTAAAAAAAGGAAGTTCTTGTTGAGATCATGCTGGAGATCTTTTTTATTGCACTAAAATATTTGCTGGGTACAGTGATTGTTAGGAAAATAGAATCCTGAAAACAGTTCTGTTCAGAGCTTAGAGAGTTAGAATTGCCCTGTGTTGGGAGATTCTATCCCATCCTACTTTATCCTATTCTAAAGTTGACAAATAGTTCAGTGTCAAGTTTTCCCCCTTCATCTCTCTCTATTCTAAGTTGTTAAGCTTTTAAATAAACCTTGGACTAATGTAAATGTAAAGAAATGTATTTAACTTGAAATATATTTATTATTATTACGCTATTTCTTAAACAAGCAACAAAAAAGTGAAAAACTCGTCACTTGACCTCCAGTATAACCTCACGTAACCAGCAACTTGCCAGCTATTTTTGCTATTTTTGTTGTTGTGGCTGAAGAGAACATGTGTAAAACAGTGTTACATTTCTCTATAATATCACATTGCATCACCTTATTTGAGGGGTTAATTTTATATAGATACTGTCTAAAATTTTAAATAGCACGTCAAAGTTTTTCACAGACTATTTTCCTGTTTTTGAAACCAATGAATTGACATGTAAAAGCATCCTCTTATTTTTTAAGACAGTTTCTATAGCAACTCATTTCCATCCCATTTTCTTAGCTCTAGTTTTAATTTTTCAAAAATAATTAAATGTACATAAAAATTTCCACTTTTAACCATTTTTAAAGTTTAGTGGCATTACATACATTCACATTGTCATGCAACCGTCATAACTATCCATCTCTAGAACTTGTTTTCATCGTTTCAAAGTAAAATTCTGTACCCATTAAACAATAACTCCCCATTCTCCCTTCCCCCAGCTATCAAAACCACCATTCTATTTTCTGTCTCTAAGATTTTGACTAATTTCTTCATATGAGCAGAATCATAGAGTCTTTGTTCTTTTGTGTCTGATTTATTTCACTTAGCATAATGTCTACATGGTTTGTCCATGTTGTAGCATGTGTCAAAATTTCCTACCTTTTTAAGGACGAACAATACTCATTGTACGTATGCAACACATTTTGCTTATCCATTTATATCTATCGATGGACATTTGTGTTGCTTCCAACTTTCGGCTATTGCGAATAATGCTGCTGTGAACGTGGTTGTACGACTATCTCTTTGAGTCCCCATTTTTTACTTTTTTGGGTATATACCCAGCATTGGAATTGCTGGACTATATGGTAATTCTGTGTTTAATTTTTTGAAGAACCAGCATCCTATTTTATACTAACTGCGCCATTTTACATTCTCGTCAAGTACACAAGGATTCCAATTTCTTTATGTCCAAACCAACAACTTGTTCTTTCTGGTTTTTGTTTGCTGCTTCGATAGTGGCCCTCCTAATAAGTTTGAAGTGGTATCTCATTGCGGTTTTGATTCGTGTTTCCCTAATGATTATGCTGTTCAGTGTCTTTTCATCAGCTTTTTGGACATTTGTATATCTTAATTGGACAAAAGTTTGTTTTTTTCTTTTGCCAATTTAATTGGTTTTTTTGTTGTTCAGTTACAGGAGTTCTCTATGTATTCTGGATATTAATCTCTTACCATATATGATTTGCAAATATTTTTTCCATTCTGTGGGTTGCCTTTACACTCTGTTGATAGCATCTTTTCATACGCAAAGTAGTCCAATTTACCTTTTTTTTTCCTTTTCTTTTTTTGCCTGTGCTTTTGGTGTCATATCCGAGAAGCCACTGGGAAATACGGTGTCATAAAGCTCTCCCCCTATGTTTCCTTCTAAGAGTGTTAATAGTTTTAGCTCTTATATTTAGGTATCTGATTCATTTTGAGTTAATTTTTATGCATGGTGTAGAGTAAGGGTCCAACTTCATTCTTTTGCATGTGGCTATCCAGTCTTCCCAGTACCATCTTTTGAAAGGTGTTTGCTTCTTAAGCAAGGATTGTTTTAGTGGGTATTTCCAAAGCAGTTTGTTACCATCTCAAAGGTCAAACAGATAATGGTTAAGTTGTACATTACTTAAAGGTAGATTTTGACCTCTCACAAGTTGAAAAGTATCGAAGATCTAAGATCATTTACATCTCTCAGGAAGAAAAAATAACTTAGCCTTCTAAGGCAAGAAAGAAAGAACAAAAAACTTGCAGGCATTCCACAGGTCAAAGTACATTTGCCTGGTTTACTTTCTCCAAACTCCTACACTCGGCTGGTTGAAGTGGTGGCCTCTCAACTGACAGCCCAGGAGGGCTGGTGGGGAAGATGTCTTCACTTTTTCTTTGGAGTCTGGTTATTTTATTGCCATTTGCTGAATCAGATGGTGAAGCTGGAAGACTGGAGTTGCAGAGACAAAAAAGAAATAGTGACCCCCAGCAGTAAGTAGACAGTTGACTAGTTCCACTGACGGGCTCTGATAGCTCCTTGTCCATTTTTAGAAATAGCCAGATAAGCAAAGGTGCAGTGTTTTTTGAGGGAAATAATGATGTTAAAAACAAATAGGGAAGAACATTTGGACTGACATGTGGAATTATCTTCTTATACACAAATTATTCATTTATCATTTTGCAATAAGGCAAGTATGCAATTACTATCTCTAGGAAGTTTGCAGAGAAAGAAATGGCAGGTGAATAGGGAGAATTTGGTTGAGCTGGCACAAGGTGGAGGTGTATGAAGTCTATAGTTATTCAGTGAGAAACTTCGTTCTTTGGATTTAAAAATCATGTGTGCTAATTACTGATGAATTCTCTGGTTTAAATTATATAGACCGCGAATGGCTACAGAGAGAGGAAATTTAGTGTTTCTTACTGGGTCTGCTCAAAACATTGAATTTAGAACTGGATCCCTAGGAAAAATTAAATTAAATGATGAAGACGTTGGTGAATGTTTACAACAGGTAATGCATTGACAATATATTGAAGTAATTTTGTATATCCATATATGGTTGCTTAATTGAACAAGTCTATATAAGTCTGTACCTTGAATCTTTAGCCCAAGAAACATAATTAGAGATATCACAAGCCCTTGTAAAGAACAATGCTCTAGGGTTAATGATGGGTAGAGGGAGTACCGCTCGTAGGAGGTGGTTCATTGTGCAGGCTTATGTGCTTTAGTTAGAAGGTACAGAGAGTAGTACTGGGACTCTTCCACAGGGGGATCAGGAAAGGAGGGGGGCCAGAGAAAGGAATAGATGTGACCAGTTCACTTTTGCTACAGAAGAGAATTGTTCAATTATTCTCCTGCCTTGCTGAGTGTTTTCAGTGCTCATTATCTGCTGGCTCGTGCTGGTATATAAGCCATAGCATGGAAGCTGTCTTTATTTAGGGCTTACTATGTGGGCTGTTCACGGCGCTCAGCACTTTGCATGTGTTATCTCATCTAACCCTCACTGCTACCGCATGAGGTTGGCTCGATTACCCTCCTATGTGCAAGGGAAGTGAAAGAACCCTGCAGCACTTCCGGAATCTGCCCAAGGACACACAAAGAGTGGCTGAGCCAAGATTTAAAACTCGAACAGTCTGATTCCCAGCCAAGCCTTTAACAAGCACTCATAAACTGTTATTATAGGGAAAAAATTCAAATGGAAAGTACCTTGGTAAATTGTCACTGAAAAAGGTAAATGGAATTATTTATACCATGGCTTTTTTAGTCCGATGTTTATTATATATGGCACTGTTTTGGTTTTTATAATAATAGGCAAGATCTTAGTGCTTAAAATAGAAAATGACTCACATTTTAAAATTTTATGATGACATAATTTTTTCACTAACATTCTCCTTCTCTTTCTTTTTCTCCTCCTCTTCCTTCTTCTTCTTCTTTTTAAAATTAGATCCAGAAAAACAAAGATGATATTACAGATTTAAAAAGCACAATTAGTCTGCCTCAAAATATTTCTAGTCAAATCCATCAGCTCCATTCCAAGGTAAGTCTGGCATCCACAGTATTAGAGCAAACGAGTTCTCCTTAATTCAGCTCCTTGAGTAATCATTTTGTAGGAGATAGACCAACTTTGCACCCTCTGTAGAAATTTAGCGCTGTCAGTATGGACCTTTTGGCTAAATGACACAGCTCTAATAGAGGACGTGGAGGTGGCGATGGGCAGGAGACTGGAAACGCAGTGGCAAGAACTTGCTCATGTTCTGATAACAGCCTTCTTATTGGTGAACTGGGTGAATCCTTATCATTTATAAAAATCCCCAGAATCAATGAATGCATTGGGTTGTACTTTTAAAAAAATGCTTAAAAAAAAAATCTTGAAGGAGAGGAATGAGGAGGGGTGCAGCAATAAAAGAAGGAACAAACAGATAAAATGAGTCCCCAGCAGAGGGTATTAGGGAAGCCTACAAGGGGATAACATATATGAAATGCCTTTGAACCAGCTAATTTTTTATGCTTTTTCCTCCCCATTTCTAGTTTGTGGATCTTGAGAGACAATTTCAGAGCTTACAGCAGGTAAGTCTCATAACTACTGGATAGCCAGCATCTTTCACTGATAGCACATGAGAATTTTTGGTGGAGCTGGTATTCTTATTTTAAGGTGGATGGCTGATCAATATCAAGGACTTTGATTTTCCCCATAGTTTAATTCTTATCACAGTTTATGTGTCCCAGGATGCTGATGAAGAACCTGAGTCTCAGAGTGGGGAAGTGACTGGCCCAAGGTCACTGGGCATGTGAGTCATGGGGCTCCTGACGCCTCTGACTCTGAGTTCAGCAGTCCACGTGTCCTTCCTCTTGTTCTGTCACCCGTTAGCGGTGTTATGGCGGGCTTAAGCGTGCTGTGCCCGGTCAGCTTGTCACCACCCAGCTTGCTGACTCTGGCATCGAGGACTTTGAAAGACCACATATTATCTCTAACATTAAATTCAGAAGTCTGAGTTATCACAAAATATTTCAAATTTTTTAAAAAGTACATTTGCTGGTAATTAAATTCGAACAGTTTCTTAGAGCATATCTTTTATAATTTTACTCCATGATTGTAAACTAGTCCTTATAATTTTAGACTTCTTACCTTTTTTGTAGATAGCTGGCATTTTTAAGACTTTCCTGGAAGCCATAACCTTTATCCAGAGAAATGCACAGAATGTCCCTATACCTACAGTTTTGAACACGAGATAGGGAATTACAGGTTAAGAATCTCTGCCCTAATATTCTTGATCTGTTTTGATTATGCTTCAAGCATTGTTTTCTACCTTTGGTGTTTTAAATTTGGCAAACTGGTTTATGTGTTCCTTTTCCTGACTTTGATAATTCATTGCTCTCTTAGTCCTGGCTTTTTAAGGGTGTCTTTGAGTCAATGAAAATGAGCAAGGCGTCTATCCACCTGTGGGGCAAGACACAGCACTGGAGTTTTCATGCTTCTAGAATGCTTCGTTATCCCTACCAAATGCCAGGAACTAGGGGCTGTGGTCAAAATCAGATCAGACTGTCCTCCCTCCCACCATCTCCCAGGGAGAATTTTTAATGATATTTGTACTAAGTGCCTTGATGCCTTTGGATAGGGCAAGTGCTCTCTGGGCATTACAGTCTCCACTGTTTTTTATTGTCTTCCTCCTGACTAGCTTACTGGTTCCATTTCCTGTTGACCCCCTCACCCCCCACCCAGAGGCTTTTGTGTTTTTAATCCCCAGATAGAGTTGCTTTTGTACACCAGGAAAACTTTTAATGAGATCGTGGTTAACTTTCTTCAGAGTGTCCTTTGATGAGCAAGGCTAACTATGGTATTGGCACAAAGATAGACAAATAGAATAACCGGAGAAAACAGAGTCCAGAAGAGACCCCCACATGTACGGTTCCCTGACTTATGACAAAGGTGGAGAGAGAATGGGCTTTGTGATAAATGGTGCTGAGACAGTTGGCTATCCTCTGGTTCTCAGGTTCATCTGTAAAATGAAGGGAACAGACCTGATTTTCTTTGTGAGTTGCTGAATGTTAAAAAAAAATGAATAACTGGCTCTTATTTTAATTTTTAAAACAGACAATTAGATTATGATCATGTGAAATTAATAGAATAGCTTTCCTTGCCCAATCACTTGTCCTCTCTAAAGAAGTTTTCTCTGCTCCCAAAGGCATTACAAATCTTACAAAATAGGAACTGGTAGCTGACATATAGTAAGATTCTCCAGGTTGTATAGACAAAGGCAAGTCTGTCTGTGAATCTGGTCTGAAAGCAGTCATGTGAATATGGGAGTGGAGGGTGTATCTAAGCCGGTCCCATTTCAGACAAAGAGACTTGGATGAAAAGAGTTCAGTCATCTTAACCCATGGAGGAGGGGTGACAGCAAAAGATGATCAGATTTCAAATGCTTATCTGTAGGTACCAAAGATGAGAAAAGCAGCGAAAGAACTGGAATTTCCGTTTTATTTTCTTAGTATAATAGGAGTGTCCGTTATTGTTCCTATACCTGAAATCTTTACTCTTGTCAACCAATATATTATTCTCTGGTGAGTGATGCTTTTCCAAAGAATAGAGCGAGAATCTTCTCATGCTTCATCCCATCCATGGTTAAACACATGTAAATAGTGAAGGAATATGAATAGAACTGATTGTATGAAACACTTTATTTTTTTACAAGAGAGTGGATTTGAAGAAGAATTTTAAGTAAATGATTTAAACTCTAGAGGAAGACCCTGAGTTGACTGGGAGTAAAATGCAGTGTTTCATACACACCTGAGCTGAAACACATCTTTCATTGCTGTGTGCCTCAAGCACGATTGTCTTGCCAACTGTCCTGTGTTTGTTTCAGACATTGGACAAGAAGGTTTGCAGCAGCAATCCCTGCCAAAATGGTGGAACCTGCCTCAATCTTTATGACTCCTTTTTTTGTGTCTGTCCCTCACAGTGGAAGGTGAGTCACTTGGTTTTTGGTTAAAAATGATGGTGAGTCAGCATCTGTGGTTTCCTTGGAACCATTCAGACATTTTTAATTTTCCAGCCAAAGTTTCTAGGATTATGTGGTCTTCCGAATCAGAATGGATTATACCACATATGCCAAAACCCGAACAATGACAGGCATGATTATATAACCCACTAAATGCTAAGCAATCTTAAGGAAGGGTTCACGTCATTGGATAACTATATGGAAGAGCATGCCTGATATTTCGGTTAGCGTTAATTTAGATTGTTCACCACTGGAAGTACTAAATGGATCTTGACATAGCCATGTAAATTTTCTTGCTCTTTTCTATTCATGGAGAAGATGTTCTGGACATTGCATTAACAAAAACTTGTCAAATGTTCTCAGGCACAGCACCATAGCGAAATGAGAATTCGTAGGCTTCTCCTTGTGTAACTGGTGTTTTCTCACGAAGAGCTTTTCGGCTGTATTAGGCAGTCTGAGTTCCAGAGGAAGGATAACTGGAGATTGACGTTAGTGTTAGTATTGTTATCTTTGCCTTGACCGAGGACTTCGTTATTGTCCGTGTGTGAATTCTTAAACATCTCATATGAACATTGGCCCCCGATGCCTCTGTGACCTGTGGCACCTGACTTTGTCCTTCATGTGAACACAGGGTCCTCTGTGCTCAGTTGATGTTAACGAATGTGAGATTTACACAGGAACACCCTTCGGCTGCCAGAATAGAGCCACGTGTATAAATACAGCAGGGAATTACAGGTAACTTTTTCTTTTTCTCACTCTTTTTTTTTAAACAACAAGCATTTATTTTTCATACTCATGGGTCTGTGGATTGGCTATGGTGGCTCTGCTTCTGTTCAGGTTGGGTCTGCATGTCTCATTCTTGGGCTGTGGCTGGAGGATCAGCAGAAAAGTTCTTCCCATGGCCAAAGTCAGGAGCGCCAGAGGGTTGAACGAAAACATGTAAAGTCTCTGAAAGCTTTAATTCAAAATTGATGGTCACTTTTGCCTATCTTTAAATGTATATTTTTAAAAAATATATTTTAAATATATTATATATATATACACATATATGTGTGTGTGTATGTACGTGTGTATGTGTGTGTGTGTGTGTGTGTGTATGGGTATGTTTTTGAAGGACTAAAATGTCCTACAGTTAAGAGTATCCAAGATTAACTATCTGTATTAGCAGCAAAATTAGATACTCTGTGGGGAAAAATGTGACTCTGCTTTCAAGTATACATAGCTATTTACTTAGATTAAGAAAAGCTTGTGCATCCTCCACTCTCACCCCACGAAAAATCCTTTCTGTGGAGGCCCTGGGGAACTGGATAAGGCCATTGGCTGGCATAGAGCATAAGGGTGGCCTGGTGCAAGACGAGTCTGAAGGGTTCCTAAGAGTCAGAGCACTGAAGCCGCCGCTTTAAACAGAAGAGAATGTGGACGAACAGGGGTTCTATGGAAAACAACCTCACAGGGTGATCTGATCATAAATTCCCAAGTGGGCAGTCTCACCCCAGGCATGTGACTTCTTTAGTGCAGGGCTTGTCTTTGCTTTAAGCAAGCCCCATCCATTGTTGCCTGTGCATCTAGGTTAACACACCTTTGAAATAGCCACCATTCACACCCCTCCTAATACTGACCACCCTAAAAGAGCACATAATCTTCACTCTCCTGTGATCTGATCTCTGCCTTGCTTTCTTCCGCCTTCGGGTAATCTTCCTTGCCTTTCCTCCTCAATTTCAAGAGCTTAAAAGAAACTGTAAACTACTATTTTCAAGACCATTTTTCTTGGTCCGTTGACATCTCTCTTCCAGGCATAGCCTCTTTGGTCCAAATAAATTATTATAAAAATCCTTTAGAGGTTTGGTCATTCTTCTGTCGACAGGGGCCCCTCACCACCGTAGTGAGCCACTGCTGTACTCATTTAACACATGAGTGAGCTAACCGACTTAACAAGGATATCTCCATTCAGGTGCTCAGTAAAATGTTGACCATAAAAAGATCAGAAATTAAACTGAGGATTTTTTTTTTTCCAAATATTTAACTTGCACTGCCTTCAGTTAGGTACAAGGCCCCGTACCAACCACAGTCATCACGCAGCCCCGTCTTCTCCTGTGACTGTCTCTGCAGGGTGGCTTGTCTACAGCATTCTCCTGCTCAGCTCAGGCGCCTCCCTCTCCAGGAAAACTGCCCTCCCCTCACTAAGCATTGTCAGGCATCATGACACATCCAGGTTCCCATCAGACTCTAGAAATACTGGTCATTAAAGTTATGCTGCTCGACACATTATCTTTTTAAATAATCAAGTCTAAAATTTTATGGCAGGTCGATGTCAAACTTACTTCTGTATAGTTTCTTAAAATCACTTTCTAAAAAATCTCCGGACATTGTCTTTCCCCATATTTCAGTTGGTCTCTTGTAGTCTGTGATTATTAAAAGATAAAGAAATTGGTTTTATTATGGTGTGAACAGCCTTCCAGCACTCTGGGGTGTAATCTCGTGGAGTTAAGGGCCATTACTTGTTCTCTTACTGCTGTCTCTGTCATCTCATCCTTCCATTTCCTGTAACAATATTCATTCTGTTCTTTCCAGCAATAATAAGTACAGTAATTTTGTTTTCTATTTTCTTGTCATCCGTTAACACACTGTTTCCTCAAAAAGCAGTCACTATCCTTCTCTTTTTCATTTAATTGTTCTTTTGATCTAATCTTAAAACATTTTTGCTCATTCTAAGTTGTAAGCTTAACTCATTGAAACTTCTGGTAAATATATCCATGAGTTCATCATTGTGCAAAACCAAAATTAACCATCTCTAACTTAAATTAAGTATTATGTTATTAAAGAGCCTTTGCTCTCAGGACTTTGTTTCTCACTTAAATGACCCCTCCACCCCATTCCTGCGTTTATAAACATTCATGGCTGGGCTAGGTCTAGAATGTGTACCTCATCTTTCATTCTCTTGAAAGCATTATCTCTGATTTCTGTTTATGAGCATTTATCACGGAGAATTGTTGCTTGGAGATATTGGTAGCAAATGTCCCAACTCCTAGCGCTAATGCTTTATTGCCTTCCTGATCTCCAGAAATGTCCTGCAAATTAGATCTCACTCTGGTCTTTCTTTATCATCACTGTCTTCTGGGGTCTTGCAAACCAACAGAGTGTCAAAGATGTGCAAGTGGGATGAGAGCCATAGACCGAGGCAAAATCTTTTCCCCCCCAGCACATTATATTTTCCCATTAAGCCTCACAATTAAAAAAGAAAAAAAAACACTTTAACATAACTATTTCATGTTAGGGATGAGAGTTCTTTGTCCAGATACAAATTGGCAGGGTGGAGGGAGAATATTTATTTATTTTCTCTTGGGGGCCTCCTTAACAATGAATTCAGCTTTTAAGAGCAATGCTGAATTCTCTCTTGTACTCACCTATAAAAGAAAGCCTAAAAACTCATTGTGCTGACTCTGGAGATGGTTTTGTTTTCTAATCTCTGTCCTTTATAGATTTGCTGGAGGACATTAGAGAGCAGAGCATTTAATCTGGTTTCTTCCTCTTGATATGGGGATAGTTTAGGAAGCCTCATGAAGTCCACTTTATTATCTACAATGTAAACGTTCTAATTCCGGCTTGTGATAGAGACTTTTGAAGGAAAAAAGTACATAGAAAAATGTGGATGAGTATAAGATTAAATTCTTGTTTCACACAAGTCTGTATACAGTGAAACAGCAATCAGATGCTTTCTTGAGTTCTATTAACTACATGACGTTACATCCTTGTTCATCAGTAGCTTCTCTGAGGCTAGTAACTCCAGGAAACTTCGATAGACATTTGCTAAAGTTAAACTTGAGGGAAAAAACCACAAAAACTTGAGCTCCTGTTGACTAATCTGGAGCTGCAGAAACGGAGCCATAAAGCAGGGCAGAGTTTGCTCTGACTTCGGGGCCTCTTTTTGGGGTCTCTGACCCTGGGAGCCCATTTACTCAGGAAGAAAAAAAGAGTCTTTATTTAAAGGGATAAACAATTCGTACTTATAAAGACCTTTGAAAGATAAGGCACTATGTAAATGCTAATTAATTGGAAGTCCTATTTCATAGAAAAATTTCTGGTTAAAATGATGTTTTAGAGGATTGAAAGTAGAACAAGGAAAACCATTGTGCGTTTCCACTGAGGAGATCTTATGGCTGGAGGTCTTGCCCTCAGCTGCTTCATGGATAATATTTTACCACTTTTGGTAAAATAAGGATAATATTTTACCACTTTTCAATGCTGTTTTTGCCTCTTTCTTCTGAAGAATTGGATAATATTTTACCACTTTATGGTAAAATGGATACTATTTTACCATGGATAATATTTTACCACTTTTCAATGCTGTTTTTGCCTCTTTCTTCTGAAGAATTGAGTGTTATTGTTCCCCTGCTTCTTTTGCACTAAGATAGCCCTTGGTGATCCAAACTTGCCATGCACGGATGTTAGATGCTTCAGGCTGAGATCTGTACTTCAGGCTGAGATCAAGAAGGCTTTCTGGAGAAAAATATAGAGTTTGTTTCTGTTTCTGTTTCTGTTTCTGTTTTGTTTTTAACCTCCAGGAACATTATGATTAGCATGTTTCGTTTCATTTATCTCCATTCTTATCACTGGTGGATTTTAAATCATGGAGAGCTTAAAGGATGAGGATGATCTGGTTTTAGCTCAGATGGTAGTTAGGTATTAAACTTATTACCTCTTTGAACCATGGACTCTAAAGTAAGTTAAACTATGACTAGGAAAGTGTATTTGATCTCTTCTCAATTGCCAAGTGCACTTGCAGTGATTTTGAAGACTGAAAAGCACAGTTTTGTTCCTCGGGAACCAAATCGGCAATAGATTTTCAAAAGTGACTTCTGCAGGGAAGTATATAATTCATTACTCTTTTTCTTTAAGGGCATATCTAGATACTATAAGAATACATTTTACATACAAACATTTGTCATGCTAAAAAAAAAAAGACACATAACAAGGGAAAGTCTTCATCTAGCTTTACCTTTTTCAATGTAGGGATATGATGTGGAAAAACAGTGGTGCAGGAGGGAGTAACAGGGACATAGGTTTTAATTCATTTGCAAATTACTAATTCTGCAGCCCTGGGCAATGTGAGCCTTGCCAGTAATATGAGATGGATAATACTAGGCTTCAAGGATCATGGAAAGGAAGCCATAGAGTACTTGACTTCTTCCTCCCCACCTCTTTCTTCTTATCCCATTATTTAAACTTAAATGAAGGAAGTGTACTGTGTAGCTGCTTAGAGAAGTGTATAGGTTTAAAATTTACTCATCTCCAAGTGACAATAGCAAGGGAGAAGCAAAAGAGAGATAAACGAGAGGATTTAACTGTAGGCCTATGAACGAGAATCTCCTCTCAAATCTTAAGTTATTTTCCAATAGTAAAGCACTTAGTGATAAGATAAATACAATTTCCTGAGTACTTCCTACAGGAAAATGGCTTTAGATCCCAAGATGAAAATAGTGCTTATAGACTGGCATTATTACTTTATAAGAATCAAAGGCAGAAAGAGTAGTTATATTGTGTGAGGTCAACAGTTGATAGGTATGGTCAGGATTTAAACCTGGATAGTCTTGTCCCATGAGGTTCAGAATACCCAGTTCTCTCATACATGATAGACTCCGAATGTTAGCAATAGTTGGTTTAAAGATTTTTTAAAAATTGGCAATGGCAAGTGGTAAAATATACTTTGAGCAAGGAGCCACCTGGATCAGTTGCTCAAATGTACATATGAAATAGTCTAAAGTTCTATAATCTCCAAGCATCTAATTAAATTCTTTGAAAGAATAGTCTTTGTAAGAATGGGAGAGTGCAGAGGAAAAGGAAAGAGAATATGAGAGGGGGAATTGGGAAAGAAAGAGAGGAGAGGAAGATAAATAGCTTTCAGTAGGGAATGAATAATTGAATTTCTTTTTAAGTTTAATCATCTACTGCTATTAATCTATGACCTTATCTTGAGAAAGGCAACCTTGGAATGCTCAGAAATGTGATTCTTAATGGAACAGCTTTTACACAATTATATATTCATGTTGCAAATCGCATGGGACATATGTGTACCAAAAAAGTATTCGTTTATCTGAAATTCAAATTTAATTGGATATTCTTTATCTTTATTAGCTAGGCCTGGCAACTCTCCATGTGAATGCCTGAGTGGTACTTACCATATTCTTATTCTTCATCTCTGGCCACTTTTATTGATCTCTTCTTTCATAGGACCCACCCAAAGGTACCGCCCCAGCAGTTTTTCCTGGGATCCTCCCTGGGTACACCAAGTTCTCTGCTGAGAGCAGTGATTCTTGGTGCTTCTCAAACATACAAATTTTCATTTTCCACACTATCAATCACATGTTCATTTTCATCCATGGACATCGGCTGAGTTCATTGTGCCTCAATGTGTGTTTTTAAAAGAACTTCTTTACCTTGTAGGATGACTCCCTCTCTAGAACACTCAGAAACTAGTTCACGGTTCATGGTCATGCAGGTCCCCCCTTCCTTGTCACCAACTCTTAGCCCTAATGGCGAGTTTCTCACATGAGGTCCAACGTTGCTAAGTCAGGCAAATAGTGACCTCTGGGCCTGGCTCTCCACAGCATCAACTATGTTTTGATGTGTATAAATAAGATTGGGCTCTGTAACCCCTCTCTACCCCTTCTCGCTTCCTCAAGTGCTATTCTCATACCTTCTGCATCCCCTTTGAAGATGCAGTACAGATATAAAGCTAACTCAGCAATTTTAAGAATTATATAAAGTTTAAAGAAATTTTAAAACAACTTTGCTTATTTGATTATTGTAGAACTGAAATCTTGTAACAAAGCACCTACTGCTAGCTTAGGTCTTATATAATCATTACATTTTGTGAGTTAAAATGTGACTATGAAAGAAATGTTACTATGTTAACTACATCTCTTATGGATAGAAGTATTGCCCTTTGTAATATAATAATGATTATCATAGATGTGGATATCTCATTGCTCAATGTGTTATATAATCACCTTAGAGAACAGTCAGGAATTTATCAGTGGGTCCAGTTGGACAGACAATGAGTGAACTCGTTAGTCTCTCCCTTGACCATCTTGAACAAACTCTAAGTTTACAGCTGTCTGACCTTTGAAAGTACTCTTTGATGGCATGATACCAGAAGAATTTACAGTGATCGTCTTGCTCAGATAGTAAGTTGTGCCCTTCTTGCACTGTATTTGAGAAGATAACACATTTATTCAGTCCATTTCTTGAAATAAAACAGAGTGATTTTCTTCCGAGACTTCAGCCAGTAAGTCTAGTTTGCTGGTTTATGATTCCACGTGAATGCCATTGACCTGAAATTGGAATTTTTTTTTTTTATTGATGCTAAGAAACAGATACTCACCCTGACACGAGCCCTGATATTGTTCTCTTGTGTAACCGACAGTTGTCACTGCTCGCCCGAGACACATGGCCCCCAGTGCGCCTCCAAATACGACGACTGCGAAGCGGGCTCCCAGGTGCTCTGTGTTCATGGCATCTGCGAGGATCTAGTCCGTGTGCAGGCTGGAGAGGTGGGTCCTTTCCGGAATGTGACTCCTTGGAGGGAGTTAGCGCCATCGGAGTCGCATCCTGTGTGACTACATACAAGCATAGCTCTGTGAGACTGCAGACAGCATACCACTTCCTGCCCTTAAGCAGGGCACAGGCGAGGAAGGAAATGAGAGTTGTCTGTAAAAAAGCAGAAAACTGGACCTAGAAGTTATGATGTCATTATATAAATTACTAGTATTTTTATCATTCCTTCACGAACCTCTCTGAGCCATGGTCTTCTCTTGGCTTCGTGAGTGTTAAAAGTGACAAGACATGAAAACACAAAAGATGTGCTCTTGTCGGCAACATGCTGTTTTAAGGAGTCTGGCTTTTTCTCTGGCTCCTGAGCCCCTGTGACTGCTGCAGTCTTGTGAACCCACTTCCCCGAGTGACCCTGTGCTCTGGGTCCTGAGGCCCTTGACTCCTGGCACTCAGGGTTGCCCAGCCCCTACAACTTGGCCTTGCATGAGTCCTTTAGGTCTTTATTTTTAGTTCTATTTTTTTTCTACCCACGTGATGGAAAATGGTTCCCCTTCCAATGATGGTGGGGGGTGAGGGGCGGCGGGGAAGGAGAGACTTTCAAAACGGAAACAAACAGAATTGATTTTCCAAAGTCTGTGCCTACATGGGTGTTTTTCCCTCTAAAAACATAGCAGG
>NW_006431956.1:8779675-8786800 GCF_000325575.1 Pteropus alecto | reverse complement strand
GGGGCAAATTATAGGTTTCCTTTACTCTGAAATAAAGATGTTTCTCTTTTGCATGGTCTGGTCTAAATACTTAATCATATGTGAGCAAAAAGAGAAGCCACTCAATTGGCCTTATGGAAATGAACATCAGGGGATGAGCAGTTGGGGGCTTGGTGAGATTTTCAAAGGCTTTTCGTACTCATTTTCTTGGTTGTCTTCATTCCCACTCTTCTCATCCTGCCAGCCCAAGTACAGCTGCATCTGCCATGCTGGGTGGACGTCCCCGCAGAACAGCTCGGCCTGTACGCTGGACATAGATGAGTGCAGCCTCCAGCCTGCACCTTGTTCACCGCTTGTGCAGTGTTTCAACACTCCAGGCTCTTTCTATTGTGGGGCCTGTCCTACAGGTACGTGGGCATGTCCACACCCAGCCAGAGGCACCGTGCTGGGTTCTGCAGGCCAGCCAGCCTGGGTGCCAGAACCTATTTCTTTCCTCTGCTGAGGGAATAAGAAGACCGTTCTTAAGAGACATTCCAATCCAGCGTCACGTCCTGTCTCACTGACTCCCACCCCTGACCATCTTACTGCTATGACAATTCAATAACAGAAATGGGGAGCTTTGTCCCAAACTGCTAGAGTCAAACATTGGGGGCAGGGTTAGCCATAGTTTGTGAGGTCAAATATTTTATTTCCATGGCCACCAACTGACCAGACTTGAGATCAAAACACACATGCTCTAATCCTACCTTTCATACCAGCCAGATGTTTGTAAACTTGGACAAATTATTTGCCTCATAGTGTCTCCACTAGAGTCTAATAGTTCTCACCGGTGTATATCATTCGAAGACCCTGTGACCTTGCTATAAGGAGGGATGTCCCACCCCATCACAGACCCACACAGACCAAATCTCCAGGGGAGGGCACATGTTGAGTTGCTGAAATCATGGACTCTGAACTCAGAGACTGCCTAGATTCGAGTCTAAGCTTCATTTCTTACCATATGAGATTGTCATCATCCATTCATGTGTATTTGTAGAGTGCCTACTATGATCAAAGAGCTGTGCTGGGTGCACTGGTAAGAATTAATCAGACCTCGGAAAGTTTACAAGGCCTCTTTGCCCTCCCTGGGTGTTCTCAGAAAGTGGAGCACAGAGAGACTATAATCATAGCAGCTGTTTTCTTATGGAAACACTATTAAGACGTTGTGCTAGGCAATTTTAATTCATGCAACTATAACAAAAATAGGAAGTGATAGGAATTAGTATTATTCCCATTTGAAAATATAAGATCTTGAAGCTTAGAGAAGGTAAATGACTTGCCCAGGCTTTTCAGCAGTCAGAATTCAAACCCAGGACTGTCTGGCTCTGAGCTGAGCTACTGAAGACTAACCTTGGATCACCAAGGAGCCCCACCCACCAATTGCTTCATTTAGTGACTTTCGTTTTAGTAAATTCTTCGTGTTATACATTTAGCTCTTATACAACTAGAAGGAAATTGAAAAACATGTAGTAGACTTTTTCTCCTTTAGTTCTCAGGAGCAAGCACACTTTGCAAATAATCGCATTCTTGAAAGTTATTTGCCACTGACCATCTTTAAAAACTAGAAATTAGAAAAAACTTATTTAGATTATAGAATGAGCCATGTGTTCTTACATTCCTCTTTTTATTGTTAGAGAGAAGAAGAGGAGCAAAAGCTTTTTGTTTTCCTGTTAATTATCATATTTTTTCCTGAATATCAAAGTAATATATGCTGCTTATAAAATTTAAAAAAACTACAAAAATATGAAAAAAAAATACCCATAGTTTTATCACTCAAAGGACCACCATTAATATTTGAGAATATTTCCTTCCAGCTTTTTTCTGTAAACTCATTTCTTCAACCACAAATAGGATACTTTTCTTTAGATTTTTAGAAGGGTACTCTACTTACATCAGAGAGAATAAATATCTTAAAGGATTTACAAAGTTTTAAACATTCTTATAATTTTATCATTTGAATTATCAGTAATAAAACTTGTAATAATTGAATAAAACAAATGTTTAAATAAAATGACTGTCTCTTTCTTCATCTTTAATCTCCTTCTCCCAATGAGACTGCTGTTAATCTGTTCTCTCTCTTCTACCTTTTCCTCTGCGGATACAAATACACAGACATATATGCAGGTTTTTAAAAAATCCTTTCCCAATTGGAATCATATTCTGAATATTATTCTGAAATCAATATGTGTGTGCTTGTTATTAGAACTAGTTTTTAGCATTCAGTTTTATAGATGAGTCGTCATACATTCGGCTCTGCCCCTACTGACCATTGAGATTTTTTTTCCTCCACTAAGCGATGCTGCAGTGGACATCTGTTCACCTACATCTTTAAACATTGGCAGTTTTATCTTTATAGAATTAGTTTTAAGAAGTGAAATTGTTAGTCAAAAGGTATATATTTTAAGAAATTTAATGAATACTGCTAAATTTCTTTCCAAATAGGTTTTGTTTATTTAACTTCTGACTAACCACACAGAAAAGTACCCCATAGGTCCACCTCTTTGCCAGTATTTGATTCAAAGACTTTAAAACGATTTTTGCCAATCCAGTTGGTAGGATATATCTCATTTTAATCTAATATTCCTTATAGTTAAGCAGGTTTTTATATGTTTTTGACTATGCACTTATTTGTTGACTTGTCTAGAGAGCTAACTTTTCATTTCTTATTTTTCTAGGCTGGCAAGGAAATGGATATGATTGCCAAGATATCGATGAATGTGAGATAAATAATGGCAGTTGTTCTGTGGCCCCGCCTGTTGAGTGTGTGAATACACCTGGATCTTACCACTGCCAGTCCTGTCCACCAGGTGCTACACTAATTTCCTGATTCCATTACAGGCAAAACATACATTTGAAAACAGGATCTTGTGCTCCATTTTAAATATGACTTCTGTAAAAGGAGATAAACTTAATAGTGCAGAAAGTTTTACTTAACTTATGGATTCAGGACACATTAGTACAGCTATATTATAAGAAATAAATTTTTAAAGTTTTGATAATCAATGGAATGCAACAAGCCTTTACAAACTGTCAAATAGCCTGCCAAGATAATGTAGAATTTGAAAATTTTCTCTGTGGATCATACCTACAGCTCCATTGTTTCCACAAATAATTTATTAATATGATGCACTCATGAGATGTTTTACATATAAAGTTTACTAAATAACAGGCATGATAGTAACTTATAATCCATGTTAGTTTTTCTTCTCTTTTGGAAAGAAGTCATTACTGCTATTCTCTAATCTAAATTGAGTTACTACCCAAGAAGTTCGGGGAGTTCTAAGTGAGAAACTGAAACCGTACATGTTTTATTGACATAACAACAGTACTTTGGACTTCTACAATAATTTGGCTCTAAGATAATCACATCACTGTGATTAAAAAAAAAAAAAGTCAACTCTTTTAGCGTCAGCACTTCCTAAGTCTAACAGTAGTTTCATATAGCTTTTTATTTTCGGTTTTTAATTTTGTCATCAAAAACAACCCAGATCATTGTTTCCGAAATCAGATTCCTGATTCTCGTTGTCCTTTTTCTTAATTATGGAATTCTGTTTATGACACTCTGTATGTTTACGTTTTCTGTTTAATGATAGACAATCTCTGGTTGGTCTGGTTCATGATATTTGATTCTCAGATTGAGATTCTTCTTGCATGTTCTTAACATCATTTGTCATGCTCCTGTTCTTGCTGTGACTAGGGTACCAGGGCAATGGAAGAGTGTGCACACTTATAGACATCTGCTCTGTCAATAACGGAGGCTGCCACCCGCACGCGTCATGCTCCTCAGCACTAGGTAATGACTCCTCTCTCCCTCTGGGTTTGGGTAGTTTAAACTACAAATTGATTTTCTAGAAACAAAATTCTCTATCTTCAAAATTCTTATTTTGATATTCAAACCAAAAATTAATTCATGTTATAAAACTGTACATTGGGATTATTTTTTAATGCAATAGACTATGTTCTCTTATGATCTTCTCTAATTTAGCAATTATTTCCCAAGTTAATTAAGCCAGCTAATTAATTCATAATTATATTTCAAAAAACATGAAGGAGAAGACAAGGGAGGACAGCTGCATTTCTTTTAAGGACACTTTTATTTCTGTGCCATTGGCCAGGACTGACCTTGGTGGCTAACCCTGGCTTCAAGGGAGACAAATAAATATAGTCTTTATTTCAGGTGCACATACCCCTAATTAAAATAAGAGGAAAGGGAAAAATGTATCTAGGGTGATAACCAACAGTGTCTGCAATGCTGTGTAAAAGAGGCTTCACCTATAATTTAAAAAAATACATATTGCTAAATTTTCTCTCAAAAATGTATCAATTTATATACTCACCAACAGTGTATGAAAATATACATTTACCCCGCTCCATTGACAATAATAGATACTGTTGTTGTTTTTCATTTTAGTCAATTTTATTGGCAAAAATTGCCTTCCCATTATTTTAATTGTAACTAAACCAATATTGTTTTTGATTACTAATAATTAATAATGAACACTTTTCACATATTTATTGGCCATTTTTTTCTATTTGTTCATGTCCTGTGTTCATCTGCTTTCTTACTGATTTGTAAAATTTTATTATGTACTGAGGACATTATTTCATTATCTGTCTTATATTTCTCATGTATTTTTCCTGACATGTTGTTTTTATTTTTAATTTTGTGGTGGTATTTTCTATTTAGAAGTTTAAATTTTTATGTAGTCAAAAAGGTAAATCTTTTAGGATTTCTCCCCTTAGAGTTAGGCCTTCCCTACCAAACTCTTTAAAAATAGTCAAGTATACTTTCTTTTATATTTTCATTTATTTTAAACATTACGATCTTTGACCTTTTTAGAATGTATTTTTATCTATAATATCAAATAGAGATCTAACTTAATATTTTTGTCCAAATGGGTGGCTAGCCGCAACTCCATTTATTGAATAATGTATCGTATCTCTTGCTATTTTGAAATACCACTTTTATTCCTATAAACGTGTCACGTATATGCATATATATGTCATATATGCATATACGTGACACGTTTATATATATACATATATATGACATATGCATATATGTGACATATGTGTGTGTGTGTATATATATAGAGAGAGAGAGAGAGAGAGAAAGAGAGAGAGAGAGAGAGAGAGGGACCTGTGACTATTTAAATGTGCATTAAATGATTAACAGCATACTGAAGTGGTTAGGAGCATGGATACTAGAAAAAGACTGCTTGGATCCTGATTTTTCCCTTGCCCCACTACATTCCAGCTGTGTGGTTTGTCTCCATCTGTAAATGGAGATGATAATAGTACTTACTCATACGGCTCTTGAGAGAATTAAGTTAGTCAATATGTGTACAGTGCTTGCAACATAGGCCATCATCATAAGAATACTCTTTTCTGCTATCAACCCCTCCAAGATGAGAAACACCCCTTTCCCTTGGTGTACCTCACATCTGTGAACAACTCAACACTAATATGGACCAGTCAATTCATACAGGAAGTATTGGAGACATGTAATGCCTTTCTTATTTTTAAGATTAAAAATAGAAAAATAAAGATTCTAGCATTTTCTTCTTACACCTTGTCTGCCCCTAGACATATGCGGACTTGAATTTGGCAATTTCTTGTGTCGCTAACAGAGCCTGCATTTTTGTTACTGGGTCTGAATTGAGGAGAGTTGTATTTACACTTTTATTTTTATTTCTGAGCAGGTTCCTTACCTCTCTGCACTTGTCTCCCGGGATACACTGGAAATGGTTATGGCCCAAATGGATGCATGCAACTCAGTAATATGTGCCTGAGTCACCCCTGTTCAAATGGACAATGTGTTGTGAGTCCTTTATTTTTCTGGGACGATAGGGTACTTGAGAATCATAATTTTAGTTTCACATCTATGCAGTATGTTTTCTATGATTCATGAATTTTAAGGTAAGGCTTAAGCTTAGGATAAAGAATTGTCTATTACTTTCAAATGAAAGGTAAGTAGTAACTTTAGTTCCCAGGAAAAACCAATGTGTTTATTTTTTCCCTCAGTGATTTACAAAGCATTAAAACAAAGACTAAAGTTTGATCTAAATATATCCAACTTATACTTAGCAATCACCATTTAAATGAATTAATTAACGCAACGTAGGCTCTTGGAAGATGCTTGTGGCCCACCTTCTGCTACATACATCACATAGCACCACTGTTCTTTATTATTCGGGTTGATTTGTGTTTATTGTGTATCCATTTGTTTTATGGCATTATGTTTTTTCTTTCCTAGGAAACAGCCTCTGGTTATCTTTGTAAGTGTGAACCAGGTTGGGCTGGTGTCAACTGCACAGAAAACATCAATGAGTGCCTGAGCAACCCCTGTTTGAATGGGGGAACTTGTGTTGATGGCATTAATGCTTTCAGTTGTGAATGCACACATTTCTGGACTGGACTTCTTTGTCAGATTCTCCAGCAAGGTACACTCAGCATTTCTAATACCACAATTGCTCACAGCTTAAAAGTGTCATCCTTTAATGAGTCCTATTGCCGATTCTCTGCTGAGCCTGCTTTTTTTGTCCACTTGTTCAAATATTTAGAATTAAGTCTTTCCTTACAGAAATTGTATAGAATTCACAAGGTAAATATATATATCTCAATTTGCGCCAAAAGAACCTTTCCTTCAAGGGAAAAAATTAAATTCGTATTTGCTGTTTTCATTACATCCACTCAGAAAGCAAAATATGCTAAGGAAGTTTTCTACGGGAGAGTTTTTTCTAAAACACCCGTTTAATTTCCCTAGAATATTCCATTTAATTATGTCAGTCTCCTGCTGTAGAATATAGTGTTTCACTATTGCCGGTTGAATAAACGTTGGCACTATTTTTCAATTATCCTCTATGACCAGGCCTCACCCTATCCATCTAAATTTATTTTTCACTAGTTCTCTAAAAATAATCCCTAAAAACCAGACATCTTTCCTTACCACCTGACCCCATGTGCCTCCATGAATATTTCTCCTGTGTTCCTTTATTCCAGATATTTCTTCCCTTAAAGCTCTCCAAATTTCTTCTTTGCTTCCCATCTGAATGTATGGTCCATTAGGAGTACTTCACATTAAGCCTCCTCCTTAAAGGCTCTTCC
>NW_006431956.1:8724380-8779653 GCF_000325575.1 Pteropus alecto | reverse complement strand
TCCTGACTCTGAATCAGCACATTTACTGAGATTTTACTATGTGTTGAGCACTGTGGGAGACCCTGTGGAGAAATAAGAAAATATAAAATACAATCTCCACATATTATCTGCTTAGCTTCTGAGTGAGGAGACAAGATGAATATAACATGGCAGAGAAGAGACAAGAACTAAAGATAAGAACTAAACTGTGTTGGGTCAAGTCAGGTATCACAGGGGCAGAGAGAATGGGAGCCAGAGAAAACACGAAGAGGCAGGGAAGCATATGGCAGAGGTGAGGAGACATCAGCTGGACTTTGAACGAGAGGTGGGATTTGGGTGGATGTCAAAGGAAAAGGGGGACAGGGAAAAGAAAGAACGGTAGGGCTTTTGTCTCCAACATTAATTATTTAGACTTTCTAAATGCTTCAGCCGCAGGGTTAGAGTTGCCTAGCCTCTTCCTTTTTGGGGTTTCTGAGAAGCACAGCTGACTTTCTCTTCTTCTGCAGTGTGTGGAGGGTCCCTCTCGGGCATGAATGGGAGCTTTAGCTACCAGGTCCCTGATGTTGGTTATGTTCAAGATGTGAACTGCTTCTGGGTTATCCGCACTGAAGAAGGAAAGGTAAGTAGTGTCTCCTGTGCAACGTGTGTTGCATTTATACACACGGATATGTAATACGTGTATATATTACATGAAGTACACAGAGTGATAATTCGTGTCATATAGTGAGGACTTAGTAAGTGTCAGGCTCTGGGCTAGATATTTTACATACTTTTCTCTAACCTTACATTAACTCTTTGAAATAACTAAGAGTATCATCATTTTATAGATGAGATAATGGAAACGAAGAGAAGCTAAGTAGTTAAAACACACACACACACAAACACACACATACACACACACACACACACACGCATTTCTTAGCTGGTAATTGGAGTAGTCGGGTTTTAATCAAGTTTGGTTGTAAAGTCCATGGTTTGTCCAGTATAGATGATTCTCTACATGGGTTGGACAACTATAAGCCAATGATTTGTAAAGTCATGTTCTTACTGAGACAGTAGTGTTTGATGATGATCACTTGATTATGTTGACTATTATGCAAAAATGGGAACTGCTATTAAGATTATTTTCTTATCAGTGTCTTCTCTGGGCCACTACATGTGTCAATGTGCTGTGCTAATTGTTCCTCGTAGATTATATCATTGTATTTTAACTCTCATAACTCTAAAACATAAGAATTATCATCCTCGTTTTACATACCAGGATGGAGCCTATGGCAGCTGAGAAATTTGTCCAGAGCATGTGATTTGTAAGTGGCTGCAGTGACTGGAACCCAGGCCATTCAGTACCAATGACTATAAACCTCTTTATGAACAATCTTCACATTAAGATCTGAGCCTAAGTCTTTTAGTGCTTTTATCCCCAATATTAATTATTCAGTTTTTCCAAATACTTATTTCTCAACCAACTTGTAGACTCATTGAAATAAAGTTGTATATCTGAATAGATAAGGTTTTCCTTTGCAGTCATATTAACTTTTTCCAGCAAGCTAATGTACAAGGTCAGAAAACATTTTTTCCCTTGAGAAAAGAGGGCTCTTTGAGGCCCGGTAACCCCACAATAGAAAAACCTCCAAAATTAATGTCCTACTTGGTATGTTAATTTCCTTCCTTCCATTTAGTTTTCATGAATTCTGTTTCCTGACATTGAAAACATTTTTTTCAAGAAAAAAGTATTTTGTGAAAAAAATTTGTACTTGCATTATTAATTTCTAAGAAAATTCATTCTGCTTTTCTTGATTATTGTGATTTTCTATCTTTTTATCCCCACCACAATTTATATAATATAGTGGAGATTATGTACAAATTGGAATAGTTCAATTCATGAACAATTTATTTGATTTTCATTGGAATTGCTTCAAGGGCAAACATGATGTAAAAATACCCTAGCACAGAATTTAAAAAATGTCCCAATATCCTTTTTCATTAGTTGAATGCTTTGAGGCTTTGGATCATAATGGAAATTAAATTCCACAGCCTTCTTTTGGTTGTTTCGCTGTTTTAAATGAGGTTGATGCTACAAAATCTTTTATGTATAATTAATTATCTTACTCTATTTGTCTGTACATTCTAACATTTTAACTTGGAGACACATTTTTGTCTTTATTCTCTTCTCCTTGTATGCTCAGAACTCTTCATGCCACCTTTCCCCATTCTCCACTCTTATTACTCATCTGTTAATGATATGCAACCACTGAAGACTTGCAAACTTCACACATGCCTACACTCTGCCTACTCAGTCCACACCTGAGGCTGCCAGTCTGGGCTGGACATCAGTAGCTTGCTGAGAGGTTTAGAGACCCCCTAAGGAATCAGCCTCTCTGGGGTCAGTGATGAACATCTCTGTGCATGCTACAGGTTATTCAGGCGATCAAGGTATAAATTCTTGTGCGTGGTAAATTAGTTAAATTTAATTCAAGGTAGATTTTTCAAATGTCCAATGTATTTTATTGATTTGTCAACTATACATTTGAAGTAACTTTGTTTAATGAACTTAATAATATAATGAAAGCTAGGTAAATCTAGTTCATTAGCCCATTGAATACAGCTCAAGGGGTATAAAGTTTCTGTTATCCTAGTTGAATAGTTCTACAGATCTGTGCCCTTCAAAATTGTTAAGAACGTAGACTGTGTTTTAGCACGCACACACAAACACACAGACATACACGCACACAAAATAGACAAACACACACACACACACCCCCAAAAAAAAAAACCTCTAGGTGGTATTATATATGTCCATTACATCGATTGTGGCGATGGTATCATATGTGTTTGCATATGTCCAAACTCATCAAATCGTACACATTAAATATGTGCGGTTCTTTGTATATCAATTATACCTCAATAAAACTGTTAAAAATCTAATTAACATTAAGATTTTGGTACAGTTGATTGTGCATCTGGGGGAAAAAGGTGGAATTTTAATTTTATCTCGCATAAAAAAAGGTTTTTGATATATTTTGATATTAGTTGAAGTTAGGTTTAAGCAGTTTTTAATACAAGTCATTTAATAAGTAGAATTTCCATATGTATTTGTGGATAATTAGGAAATTATAGGTATATCTCTTGAAGTGACTCACTACATATGCCTCCTAATGAGTGGGAGAAGTCCTTTAGAATTAACACGGAAATGAAAAATAACATATTGTGACCTTTATACTTTTAGGTGCTGCGTATCACTTTCCCGTTTTTGCAGTTGCAATCAGCGAACAATTGCCCACACGAGTTTCTGCAGATTCACGACGGAGATTCCTCCGCAGCGCTTCAGCTCGGAAGGTTCTGTGGCTCCAGCGCCCCGCGTGAGCTCCTCAGCAGTGACAACGCGCTCTATTTCCATTTCCATTCTGAACTTTTGAGGAATGGGAGAGGCTTCAGGATAAGATGGGAAACACAGCAACCGGGTGAGTGTGAACAGAGAGAAAAATAAAGAAAATCTTGAGGTTATTAAAAAAAAACTTTTGATCAGTAGCTTGAATCTCCAAACATTTACTCTAACCAAAAACTTTTGGTAAGAGTAAATGTTTGGAGATTCAGTACATATATATTTTTTTATAATTATTTTTAAATCAAATAAATCTATAATGAATTTGTACTTGATTTTGTGCTCGGAAATAACAGAATGTTGGTGAAATGGAAGAGATTCAAAAACACGAGCCTTCATGGGTCCCATATGAAATTGATGAACAGCATATTTATAAGCTCCACTAGTGAATTACTGCAGGAATGTCATTGAAGACACTGTCCACGCCTTCACTTAGTGCTCCTCATCTCAAGGACCATTAGATAATTTTTTTTTGTGGCTGTTTTTTGTTTTTGGAGCTCTATTAAAAAAATTTTTTTTTTACTGTGAAATTTTTAAAATGTAGAAAGAAAAGTATACCAAACCTCTAATCTATTTACTGATAAATCTGTGGATCTATTTCTGGAATTTTTCATTTTTAATATTGGTCTACTTATCTATCCTTGTGCCACATTGACTTAATTACTGACACTTGAAATCTAGTAGTGTACATCCTCTAATTTTGTTCTTTTAAAAAATGCTAGATCCTTCACGTTAGAACTGATTTGTTAATCCCATCCCACCCCCTAGTCTGCTGGGATTTTGTAGGCATTGCATCGAATCAGTAATCAACTTGAGAAGAAATGACTTCTTAAAAATATTGACCCTGCCAACCCATGAACATGGACTATCTCTGTATTTATTTAGTTCTCTTTTAGTTTAACTTAGCAATGGTTTATAGATTGTGGTGTTTACTTATTCCACATCATTTGCTAGTTTTTTCCCTAGATATTTGAATGTTAAATGACATTATGTTTCTAAGATTTCATTTTCCATTTATTAGTATATTTGTGTCTTATATGAATGAGGTTGAACATCTTTTCATATGTATAAAGGCATTTGAATTTTTTCCAGCAAACTGTTTATGTCTCCATTTCTTTAGAAGCTCTTCATATATTAGAGATATTATTAACTTTGTATTTTATATTAAACATTTTTCCCAATTTGCCATTAACATTTCACTTTTCTTATGGTTTTTAATTTTTTTACCCATAGAATAATTTTTTGAGTACTAAGTTTTGATAAAGTCTTTGTCTGAGCAACTGAGATGTTTTCTCATTAGGAGCAGTGAGAATCATAAACTAATTTGTGTCACTTTTTGCCTCAGCAGCAAAATTTTTCTTTGAATAACCTGCATAGCTATGCAAATCTCATACTTTGCATATCTGAAATGCCATTTAGTTTTTTCTAATTTATATTTACTGCAGTCTAGATTTTTATTTAGTATTTCTATTTTTCGATTTTGCAGTAGCACTTCTCATAAGCCACCACAGGTTTTTGGTTAAATAAATGTGGGTATTAATAAAGAAAAGATTCTTACAGTCATTGATATGCAACTTTAAGGGCTGGTGGGGTGTAATGGAGAAGGTGGTGGAGTAGGCGTCTGAGGGCCGGGCCTAATCCCTCACTTGCTTCATTCCTGGGCAAGTGGCTCAACCACCATAGAAGAAATTTGAATTTATTCACTTATAAAATAATGTTTTGACTATATCATAGTGTTAAGAAACCTTCTCAAGTGAAAATTATGTAGTGCTTAACTATTTTGATGTATAAAATGATCTGATTTGTAGAAAGACATAGAAGCTGACAGAAGTTTCAAAATTTTGAAATAGTTAATATACAGAATGAACCTCCCTCAAAGTGGAAAAAAAAAAATCTATCGTCCCATTATTCATCTCTCAGACAGTTCAGCACTGTCTTTTAAATCATATCTCACCATAGGATGGCTGATAAGCATAGAGCTCAACACAGGGGTGATTCATTTATTTGTCAATTGCTAGTTCTAGATTGATAACGTTATCAAACTGGAAAACCGAAGGTCTTGTTTAATTTATGAGGGTGTCCAAAACTATACATAGTTATTTAAATGAAGCTGGGCCTTTCAGAGCAAAGGCTATGACCATTCTTCATAAATTATAGCTTGTTTACAAATGTAAAGTTATTTTTTCTTCCTATTTTAGAGTGTGGAGGTGTCCTGACTGGTACATATGGTTCTATCAAGTCTCCGGGATATCCTGGAAACTATCCCCCTGGAAGAGATTGTGTCTGGAAAGTCATAACCAGTCCTGGCCTTTTGATAACATTTGCTTTTGGGACCCTGAGTCTGGAGTACCACGATGATTGCAGTGAAGATTATCTTGAGGTAAACAATTGTGTTTAGATAGAACTTATCATAATATGATTAGAACTCAGGGAACTATGGTTTGGTGATGCTCATGGATGACCACAATTAATTAGCATTAGTTGGATGTATTTTTTAGTATACAGCCAATGTCTAAATCTTACTAAATCCTTATTTTTAATAAATGTGCCCGCTTGTTACTTCTTCTTCTGGGTTCCATTTGAATCTGGGAAAGAGACTGCCTTGCTGGAATATATTGATAATTGTCATTGGGAGGTGAGGAGTCAGCCTGTGTTCCTCCTCCTTACCTTTAGTAAATGATTAAAATGTAGAAGAAGGAAAAAGGCTGTTATATTCAAATGCCATATGCATATAGGTATAGGAAAAATTTTGCTCTCCATTTGTAGACTAAAAAGATCATTGAGAAGATTGAGTTCTTATGTTTTTTTTATCTTATCACCATAAATCTCAGTACCTCTCATAGTAGTGATAAAAGACAATCTGCTTTTCCAAGTTCCTTAGAAAAGAATAAAATGCTATGGAATTATTCATAAAGGAGAGAAGGGTATGACCATCAAACAGGGATGTCCACAAGTTAAAGTCATTAATAATTTAGCAGTTGTAATGGATTTGAAACTTTTGGGAATGACTGCACAATCTACCTCTTCCTGGACAATTTCATCAACATAATCTTTTCAATGTTGACATTAAAGTGAATTTTCTTGGAATTAATTTTCAATAAATCCCATCAAATTAAAATTACAAGCAGTTTTTTTCATTCCTACATATTAATTTGGGTACACATATATTAGAAAGTATCACTCATTCTGACAATAGTGAAATGCCTCTCATTTCTCTTCAAGCTACAATATTGCAAGGAATGAGTTAAATATAGGAATCAAGTAATGCTGCCCTATAACTCTGCTGCCAATAAAAAAAGTAATTTGAATGGATACAATTGGGCATATTAAAAGATTATTTAGTCCACTGATGCCTTGATGTTTTATGTAGTACAGAATTTGCAATTATAACACAATTATCGAATGGTTAACATGATTATTTAATAGATTAAAAAAAATTAAAAAAGAATTTCTAAGGTCACATTTTTATTGTTGTGATACTTAATTACTATTAAAGTTGCACTTTTAAAATTTATTAAGCCATATTTCTATTGTGTCTAATCTTACTTACTTTTTCCACCTCTGATTTTCCCAAATACCTAGACCAAGTTGTGAATCAATTGACATTGCTGGCATTCAGTCTATTTTCTTTTTCTGGATTACTGGGGATTCATAATTGCAAAACAAATATCTGGGGCGGGGAAACCTAGGAAAGAAAACTTTGAAATTCGTTACATTATGAGAAAAATTCAAAGTATGTTCCTCTAGTCTCCGAACTGACATGCAGACAGCGATAAGGCATCAGGAGTGATGGGAGAAGGAGCCCACCCTTTGTGGAACCCCAGTCTTGTGTCGGATGCATATATAAATGAAAACCTCCCAGACCCATTTCAAATGATTGGTTTTCTGAAGTTAAGGTACGAGATGATTTGGTTTGCTAATATCCGACCGTTAGAGCTCAATGATTCAATTTGTCGTTTCAGATTCGAGATGGTCCTTTGCATCAGGACCCCGTTCTTGGGGAATTCTGCAGCACTCTCTCTGCGCCGCCACTCCAGACCTCAGGTCCCTTTGCCAGAATTCATTTTCACTCCGACAACCAGACGAATGACCAAGGCTTCCATATCACCTACTTAACATCACCTTGTAAGTAACCTGATAATTGGAAGCTTAATATGAATGCGAAGTTCAGTGCTATGCTTATATCTGGGTTATTTTTTACTTTCTTAGACTTGTATCTTTCTTAACATGTATTTAGAAACATTTCTCTCATAATGCCAGATTTTTCTTTATCTTTCCAATGCTCTATTATTAATGTTATAGTAACCCTCGATCCCTAAATTATGAGATCGACATTATGGTGGATAAGTGTGAGGCACCTAAAATTCAATAATTCAGACATCTGTTCCCTACCTGTTAGTGTTTTGTTATGAGGGAGGTTAGTCATCAGAGAAATGCAGTCTTTCCTAAAATTTGTCAGGTTTTATAGCTATTATGCCTTTAATTGGCATTCATACCTTAAAACAAACCAACAAGCCAACAAAAAACAATGAAATGCTCTATGATTTTTATTTTAGGGGTTTATTTTATTTTATTCTAAATAGACATCATTGTGCATTGGTGAGAATTCACAGGAAAAACACTCTTTATGTCTCAAGATCAGGGAAAATAACAATGAACATCGTTTCACTGGTCCTCTTTCTCCATTTTCTTTGGCTTCAGACTGAATCTGCAGCCGATCTTCTGTAAATTGTATAGTCCATACCTGTTTTGTGTGCATATCGACTTTCCCCTCACCACGTCTTACTGTTCTGTATTCATTATTCCTTTAATCTGATTCATTTTTATAGTTATATATTTTATGTTGTTACATTTATTTCATAAACTGCCTCAGATTTTTTTTTTTTGTTTTGGAATGAAGGAGATTATAAAAGCATTTTAAAAGCAATTTGTAGAGAAGGATGTTTGTTAGATTGGAATTTAGGTCACACATCTCTACACCTGTTTCTTTAGGCACTCCATGGCTGTCCCACGAACACACACCAAACTGGAAATCTTATGATTAGATAAAAAATATTAATATATAAGCCTGTACAAGGTGAATAAAGTGGGTTTATGTTTGCATGTATATGTGTATGCTTTTAAAAATTTTATCTAATGCTTGGAAGTCAGAGGACTAGCCATCCACGTGACCTTTCCCTTCTCCTGTTCTCGTCAGTGGACCCGCCTTGTGGAGGAAACTACACAGACCCAGAGGGTCTTCTCTCTCTTGACTTGTCTGGACCTTTCTCTCACATCATTCAGTGTGTCTACACTGTAGAGCAGCCCTTGGGAGAACAAATACAGGTCAACTTCACCAGCGTGGAGCTAGAAGGCCAGAGCAGCTGTTTTCACACTTACATCGAGGTAACTTTTACTATTCGGTGCCCCTTAGATGGTTTTCAGAGTTTTTCTGTTCTGGAAAGCAGTGGTCTTCATTTGGTTGTTGGGCCAGCAGCGTCCAGGTCACTTGGATGATCGGGGTGTTAGAAATGTAATTCTGTACCTAATTCTCAACTAATCGAACCAGGACCTCTAGCAATCTGTTTTAACAGGCCCTCCAGATAATTCTGTAGCAGGCTAGCATCTGAAAACAACTGTTCTAGAGAGTATGGAAGAATTTGCCAAAAACAGATCTATGGATGGTGAAATGGGAGATTGGTAATATAACAGCGAAGGACAAAAATGAAAGCTGGCACTAGAAACTCAAAACGCTATAACGCTAAATTACAAGCTATTAAACTGAGCCCTGATAAGTAAGTTGACTGCCAGTAAGTAAGATTAATAGGATTTGCTAAAAGGATACAGATTTCCGAGATTGTCCAGGACAGTTTTATAGGTGAAGGAACTCAACTGGAGAAGTAAAAGGATTTGCCAGGGCGAGCCAGCTAGTCAGTGGCAGAGAGTTAAGTTAAAGCGTTGAATAACTCTTGTTTAAAATCTAACTCTTGTTTAAGTTTCTTTTTCTTCATTGGTTCTGCTTACTCTCATTCAGAAAACTTCAATTCTGATTTAAGTGTGTGTAATGGTTTTAACAAGAATATCTGAAACAAAAAGGCAGTTTTTGTTTGCCTGGCCTAGTATTTCTTTTTGCTTAATTATTGGTCAAGCCACAAATTAAAGAGCTGAGCAAGAGAAACAAAACGGTTTTTGTTGAGCGCAGTCATTTTATATAAATTCAGAGAGGCAGAGACAATTTTGTTTGCTGATGACCACTTCATTTTCCCAGGAAAAACTTATATAACCTCTTGCCCTCTTCCCTCCTTGACATGTAGAGAAAGAGAACAAAGAATTTTAGCAAAAGATCTGGACTTAGCTGAAGAATGATACCACAGCAATGCATTTTTTTTTGAATTCAGAGATTTTTATCTCAGAAGTGAGATGAATATGCATATTTATTTGATTTATGTTTTCTAGAGTTTCTCATAAAGTACATTAAAGTTTTACACTATGGAGCAATTTTAGAAATTTTTATGTAAATAAAAATTAAATTTCCAACATTTTTTTTTACTTTGAGAACAGTAAAATTAGCTCACATTTAGAGAATGCTTACCATGCACCAGGTGCTCCTCTAAGACTTCAAAATACTGTAATATATTAAGTAGGTAACAATTACTGTCTTCTTACTGCCTCTTGGTACATGCTTTACATAAGTTAATGCATTGAATTTTCACAATAGCCATTATTATTCCTATTTTGATAGTAGGAAACTGAGGCCCAGAGAAGTTGTTACATGCTCGTGGTTGCACGTCTGAGGAGCAGTGGAGCTGAGAATCTAATTTAGTAGTTCCAACTCCTGCCTTGAGCTTATCAGTTCAGAAACAGCCAATGAGACCCTTTCATGGTTGGCCATCAAAGTATCAATATTCTGATGTACCCATACACACACTCAAAGTCTTAATCAAGTTTCCCTCAAGGCTCGTTGATGAAAAAATGAAATAACTTTATTATTAGAAAGACAAGTCATGTATAGTAAGTTGAATAATTGAATAGGCTTTTCTATTATATCTTTAGCCATCTTAAAGGAATGCAACCAATTGATTTGTAGAATTTTAACACTATCGAGGACCTCAGAGGTCATCTAATCTAAATCCTTAATTTTACAAATGAGGAAATTAAGGTCACAAATGTCAAATTCTAGTTATTGTTACATAGGATTTAGATGAACCTACATTGGATTCTATGTAGACATATATTGATTTAGATCAAAGTTCTTTGCCATTAAATCAAATCTATCTATTGGGGAAATTTATGAACTAAACTCATTTTTAAAAATGTACATCCACTTTTTTTTTTTTTTAAGTGCTTCAGTCAGTGGGCAGGGACAAAAGCGATACTAGAACCAAATGCAGATGGCATTTTATATGACTCAACGTATTGTTCTCTACAATGACGGTTTTATTTTTAAAAGGTATGCCCCAAAAGTGAAATGTTTAAGCAAAGGAATGAAAAAAAAAAAGGTATTTCAGATAGATTGGTGGGTTAAAAGAGAGACTTTGCCATTTACTAACTCTGTTTATGAGAGAGACCACCAAAAAAGAAAGAATGAAGAACAGAGAGGGAATTCTATAGACATGTGAAAGAATGATAATAGGGAATTTTCTTTTGAGTGTGACTAGATGCACTTCTAAGAATCTCAGATCTCATTCTGTGGTTCTAGTCTTTTTACCATGTGAATATATCCTTTAAATGAAGATTAAGATAGCATTGCCTAGCGCATCTCTTTTATGTATAGTGTGGTTTTGAAAGACTTCTACTCAGTGAGAGAGTTCCATAATAATTTATTTCAGAATCAAATTTAACTTAAAAAGATAATAAATGTGGTATTGCTCAGACCCAGTGTAGCATATCTTTCATTTTCTTTTTCTTTTAACAAGAAGCACACATTTATGTATTAATTCTTGAATTTATATATTTCTCTCAACTAAATTTTCTACTGCTAGATGCACATTGCCCACGGGTGGTGCGATGTGGCTGGTAACAAAAGAGTACAGCAGGAACAGATCAACTGTTAGTTCATCTATTTTTGTCTAAGAGAGCTTTAAAATTGTATAGAGCAGTTCAATGAATGGGACAGAAGCATCTTTCTAGAATAAAAAGCAGAACCCCTCATTAATATTTCATAAGTGATGGAAGCCTTCACTGAGTGAAGATCTCTGAGTGAAAGGCACATAAGGTAGTAATGAAAGTTTAATTTTTAATCCCAGAGAATGCAAGTAGTGGGTTGAATAGTAATTTCAGAAGCCTATATAATGCTAAGTAAGGCTGGGCTTGAAATGGGATGAGGAAGGAAATGAATAGAGTTGTTCACCCCACCAAATCTCCTTGACTAATCCCATATCATCCATCTCCCACCCTGGCCAAGACTTTGGGGAAGTAAAAAGGGAACACCAGGAGAAAGACTGATAAGAGGAGGAGAAGGAGAAGTATTTTCTGAGGCAACGAGAGGGCTTCTGGAGAAGTTCTTTCTTAGAAGTGGAAAGCAAACGGAAATAAATGGCATAGAAATTTGAAAACTGTAATTAATAAGATAAGCAGAAGTAAGTATCATTAAATTTGGTTTTTGAAAAATAGGGAATGCGTACCTATTCTATAAGTGTCATTAAATGACAGATTAATCATATTTTAGACCTCTTGCCAATCCCAGTAAATTCACAAAGAAGCAATTGTACACACATCTCTTTATAATGCAATACAATTAAAAATTATTGGTAAAAAAAATCTAAAATGTCCAACTACTTGGAAAGCTATAAACGCTCTCCTAATTAATTACTGGGTTAAAGAAGGAAGTAGAAAATGAAATGAAAGACAATGTAAAAAATAAAGAGAAAATGCTATGTATCGAAACCTGTGAGACATGATGAAATGCAATTTGTATGTAAAAGCTTTAAGATTTTAAGGAAGGAAACACAAAGTTGGGAAAGGGGAGAATATAAGCTGGAACACTGAAGACTGATCTCTCTGAACCTTTATCACCTCCTCCCCTCTCTCCTTTCTTCTCCTCCCCTCCTCCACCACTCCCAGCGGCCCCACACAGCATTCCCTTCTCCAGTGGTCTGGAGAAGAATTCAGATTTACAAAGGACTTCCTTTCACGCTTTGTTAGGCGTTGAAACTATTCAGCTCCAGCCTTAGGAGGGAGGGCTGTGACTTGGTCTGCCTGAAGGTACTCGTTATGCTCAAGGGGCTGTGCTGGTCAGTCTCATGGCTGTGAGTCACGGAATAGTTATTAAGGGTAAAAACCCAAATGGCAGAGAAAGAATAAGACCTTTGACAACGGAAGCTGGAATGTAGCTGCAGCAAACACACCAGAGCAGGCCGAGGAGTATTGTTTTCTAGTGAAATATGATATTCTATCGTTTGCATTCTTTAGCATCCTGGATTTGAGTTTCTGGTAGAGGCTGGAAACATTTGATTAGTTTCTTAGCTCTGCTGTTGTCAACACAGTTTTCCCACAATTGCCCAGCCATCCTGGTACTCTTTCATGAAGTGATAAAATATGCCATTGCTCAGGTGAAATTTATTGTCTATTTTTATCTATTTTGCTGTAATATTTAAGAAAAGACCAGACTTAAAACAAGAGTTTGTTTAGAAAGTATCATAGTGTAAACAAATTGCACCACTTTGATTTTCTTTGAACATAAGACTCATGATGCAAAGCCGAAGCCACTCATAAGGATTGTGCTTCTTCAGAAAGCTGGGATTTTTAAAAGGTCTTCTGTGAACCATACATGATTGATGAAGATTTCCTTTAAGGCAAAGTGTTGACAAAGTGGGAGCCAGGAAGAAGACTGAGATGAGAGAACCACCCAGTTTTGATTCTATTCTGTACGATAGATCCTCCCTGTATGAAAGGAGTTGTGTGCTCATGTGGAGACCGCAGACCTGTGGAACAGTGAGATGGAGAGCAGTGAGAGGAAGAGGCTAGGGAAAGGGCAGCAATCAGTCAACGATGCTACAGTCTCTTAGGACAAATCGAGAGGATGGCTAGTATTCCCTCACATAAACGAAAACAATATTGCGTGGAAACATGATAAAGAACTTCAGCTCTCTGTTTCACTGAAGGCCAGATATTTAACATCAGTCAGCCTCAGTTTCCTTGTCTGTGATAGGAATAGTAATATTACTTTTCAGTAATAATACTATTCTATTCTCAGTAATAACACTCATCTCAGGAGAATTAAAAGAGGTCATTCATTCATTTACCTATTCCTTCTCTAATTATTTATCAAACAGCTTAGATGCCAGGCACTGCGCTAGGGGATGGGTGTGTAAAATAGACAGTAAACAAGCAAGCACACAGCTCCATAATTTCAAGGTGGGAAAAGTATCATGAAGAGAAGAAACGTGACTAAGAGTAACAAGGCTACTGACTTGAATGGAATAGTCAGAGGTAGCTCCCCTGAGGATGTCACATTTTGAGTCTGAAGATGAGAAAGAGTTAGCAATGCAAAGAGCCAAGAGAAGGAGGATTCTAGGTCAGAGGTGCCAACCATAGCCTTAGAGACTGAACTGAGGAAAAAAAAAAACAAACAAATTTGGCAAACTCAAAGAATTAGACCAGAATCACAAAGGAGAGGAAGCTAGAAGCAAGAGTTAGGCAGAAGCTAGATCTTATATGGCTTTGCAGATGGAGGTAAAGAACGTAGCTTTGCTAAAAGAAAAGAGAAACGACGTGGGCATTCTTAGGACAGTGCCCGGCACACCAGTGAACCGTTACTTGAAGTTCACATGTGATTATTCTGATGACGATGATGGGGAGAAGAGGGTGACATACTGGAGTTTGCAATCACGTAAGAACATACTTCCAGGTAAAACTAAACACGTATTCCTAATTATAAAAAAGCAGACTTTAAAAAAAATCATAAAAAGTAAATTTATTGATAGAGATATTAGAAGGGGCACTAAAAAGCTTTAAAATTTCATGGGGCATAAAATGCTTTAAAATTTTAACAATGAAATCATGAAACATAGTAATGAATAATGGAGGATAATCACCTAAGAAAATAATATTTAGTCCCCATGTATCTCTGTCATCTCTTATTCTCTCATTTGGAGAGGGGCCACATCCACTTTCCTGTGCAGCCAGATTAACCTACGGCTAGTTTCCAGGATTGAGGGGCATTTCAGCCTGAAGCTCACTTCACAAGAAGCCACAGGTTAAACACTACTGTAGGGCAGCGTTCTGTTTACAGCTCTTGATTGAGTCAAGCCCAAGTACCAGCATGTTTGGTTTGCTGTGAATTAAAATTTAATGCTCAAATAGATTTTTTTATGTTGTTATATAAAAACAAATCTAGATACATAGCAGATACAAACAGATGAACACATGCATTAAGATGTGGCTTTGGAAGCTGATCTATGACAGATGTTAAAGCTCACTGCTGACTGGGCTCTATCTAGATCTCAAATTTAAAATTTCAGAGAAACTGTGTTTTTTGGCCCAGTTAATTTTAGCTCTTGCTGCAGGCTAAAAATCATGGGTCACAGGTTATATATTGAGTCTTTGGGCCTGCAACAACCAGTGTTTGCTAGATGAATAAGGCAACCAAGGAAAAATCTGGGCCTGGTTCGCAGAACACTAGAATATCGAATTTTTTTTGTCATTTCTTTGCATATATGACCCTCTATAAAGAATGAAATCGGTGTGACGTCTCTGCAAGTGACTGTAACATGGCTTCGCCTGCTTTCTTAAGGAAAAACTCCTTGTTAATACAAACCAGATTCAAATATGCGTCATCTTTCTCTAGATTATGCTGCAATAACAGTCAATAACAATAAAACATTTTAAAAAGTAGCAAAAAGAATGTCTGTGGCTTACAACAATGTACATTTATTCCTTGCTCATGTTAATATGTTGCTTGGGAGTCAGTGGCAGCTCTGCTGATCTGTCCCCTGTCCAGTCAGTCCCTGGGCCTCTGGCAGATAAGAAGTGGTTGAATCATGCAATGACTCCCAAAGCTTGGAGATTATTGGTACGTCACTTCTGCTCACATTCTGTTGGGCAGAGCAAGTCAAGCCCACAGTCAGTGGGAAAGATAAGTATTAATTCTCCATGAGGAGGACTCGCAAGTCACACAGCAGTGAGCAGCAAGGGAGTAATTCAGTCTATCCCAGTGCACAAGCGCAAAGCAAAGAGGGTTTGTTTTCTTTGGTGTGTGTGGAGGGTTGGGGATAGGGGAGGGTGTTGCAAATTCATAAGCCCTAGAATATTGAATGAGAGATGTGCTGCAAAAGTATTCGGGGTCACTTTAGAGCATTTAATGAATTTTATTTGAATGTCTTTTTCAGAGAGGTTGCAGTTAAGGTATTGCCGTGTCTGAGATCCAGGGAGAATGCAGGCTTTCAGAATTAATAAGGTTTCATTTTCACAGAGAGAGAGAAAGGCAGCCAAAATCAATTGTACCTCTAGGTTTAGGGCCCTGGAGCACTATAAGTTCCTCTGCAAACATTTGGACCGCAGCTGCCTTTCTCCTTGCTAACGCCCTTGAATTTCATTAGTGAAGCCCAGGGGAATGGCCTAATTTAGCCGGCTCTGATGCTATTTGGCTGTTTTTCTTCCTCCTTGTCATCTTCTAATGGGCAAAATAGAAAAGAGAGACTCCTATCTTAGCAGAAGGGAATGGAACTCTGGAGGATTAGAGAGCAGGAAGATAATCTTGCTCTGTGCTTCATGCTTTCTGGTTTCTAAGAACTGTTGTATGTCTGCATCTCTAACAAAAATTCAACCACCATACCCTGCCTTGAAAATGAACGGATCAATAAGTATTCGTCTGTGTTTAAGTGCTAAAAAGAACACAAAAATTTTCTCTTTCTTCAGAGATTTTCTATTTGTTTAGCATGATATTTAGCATACCTTTATGACAGTATGGAAAAAATTTGTGTTACAGCTTATAGAAAGGAACTGGTTTGGTTAGTCATTGGAGAAGCATGTGATTTTAATGTCTGTGTAAGACTATCATATGGCTGTACCATAATTTATTTAATCACCCTCCTATTATTAGACACTGGAAATGTTTTCAATTCTTGTTGTCATAGAGCATACTTTGATATGGATCCTTTGCCTGTATCTAGAATGATTTCCTTACGATAGAGTTAGAAGTGGAGTTATACGGTCTGAAACTATAAACATTTTGAAGACTCTTGATACATACTGGCAAATTATTTTCTAGAAATTTATACTAGTTAAGGGTGGGAATAACTGTTACTATATCTGCCTCGCCCCGCACCCCCGCCACCTCCTAGCTCTGAGTATCATACTTTCAAAACTTTCCCTTTTTTGCACGTTCTTCTTGGCTTGGATAATCGATTAAATCTCAGTTTAAGGTTATCTTTGCTGAGAAATATTCTATAGCCTTCTGTATGGGTTCAGAGTTTTGAGTTAAGCCAAGGGTTTTCCACACTTTAAGACCTTTTTATGTAACCCTTTCACTTTTCCGAAATGAAATTCATAGATGATATAACATCACTACACACATTATATACAAATATATAAAGTTATAAGTATAAGATTTAGGAGAAAACAATTCAAAAAATATATTTAGTTTAGTATGTTAAAAGCCTGGGCAAGCTGCACTTGAAGATGAAGTAGTAAATTGTTTGCTCCCTGAATTATTAGGAATGCCACAGTGCAAACACAGGCTGACATGGCTGTGCAGGTGGGTGACAGATTTTCTGAAATGGGGACTAACTCTTGGCAGATTTCCAGGAGAAAAAACAAGAACTTGCAACTTACTCTCTACTTGTAATCCTGGAAAATTCTGGGTATATCATAATTGGGCAAATGTATTTTGTATTTAGTATGAAAAATAGAGCTAGATTTCACATTTAGTAACAGAAGTGTCAGTAATATGTATGTCACATAGGACAGTGGAAAATTCCCGTTGTGTATGACAATCTCACATTTCAGTGTATCTTTAGTATCTTTAGTCCCTAGCCACTAAATGCCTAAAAATGGAATGAATTTATTTTTCTAGAACTGTGTTTAGGATTTTTGTATCTATATTAATAGGTGAGATCAATCTATAGTTTTCATTTGCAATATCTATGTTGGGATTTCGTAAGATGATTCTGAGAAAAATTAGTTGGGAATTGTTCCATATTTTCGGGTGCTTTAGAACAAACCATATATGGAAATTATCCGTTCCTTAAAAGTTTAAAGTAACTTACCAGGTACAACATCTGGGATTTTTTTGTAGAGGAAGTAATTATTAGATAACATTTTCAATTTTATCTATGGCTGATTGTCTATTCAAATTTTATCGTTCCTAAGAGAATTTTAGTAATTTATATTTTTTGTGAAAATAATCATTTCAAACATTTAACGATATTAGCATGAAGTTCTACATAGAATTATCATATTAAATAGATTCCTCAGTATCTGTATATTTGTGTCACCTTTGTCATTTTAAATGTTGCATATTTGTGCTTATTTTCTTTTCTCTTTATTTTCTTTTACCTTTATTGCCAAAGATGTCTTTTATATTCCCATCCCCTAACCTGCCATGAAAAACAGTTCTTGAATATATTTATCAATTCTACTTTCTTTTCTATTTTATTTGTAGTTTTGCTTTTATTTTTACTTTGTTATTTCTCATTTTAATACTTTCTTTTAATTTTTAAGTCGACTCTTAGAGTCTCCCGGTCTCTCTTTTTTCATGTACTTTTCTGTTTTTCTTTCAGTAACGAAAGCAGTTTAGTCTGTGACTTCTTTTGTTTACAGATGTGGCTAAAACTTGCATATTTTGATATGTTGTCTTCTTCACACTTTTTGTTTTCTGAATAGTCCGAAATTGTACATTTATTTCCTCTTTGATATTGTGGCAATTACTAGGAAAACATTTTTTAAATTCTTATGCTTTTGGATTTTTTAACTTAAGATTTTGTTATCAATATTTAGTGTTATTGCATTGTGTAGAAAATGACCTGCTGACTACTTTCAGATATAAGGTAAGTATGTAACCCAAATTAGATTCTAACTCATTTTGAATCTGCCATTTTCTCCTCTCCAAATAATGCCACTGCTGCCAAGGTAATTTTGTTGATTGAGAGTACAGTAAATCCATTTTATTTTTCTGTTTAGGTTAGAGATGGTGAAACTTTACTTGGAAAAGTCAAAGGCAATGAAACGCTCTCTCCCATCACATCTATTACTAATAATATCTGGATCAGGCTTAGATTGGATGCTTCTGTTGCAAGAGCTAGTTTCAGAGCTATTTATCAAGTTGGTAAGAAAACACATGCCTTAATTTTTAAATACCTAAAATTCTCTGATTGTAACACTTTAATTTCTGGAAATACTTTAGTCATTTTATGCCCACAAGTGTCAAAAAAAATTCTAATAGTAATGTCACATTTCATTATATCCTTGTGTGTAATTAGACTTAGCAATAGCATTAAGGGAAAGGATTATTTCTTTCTGGACGAACATTGCTATTATTTTTATATTTACAGCCTGTGGAGGTGAGTTAACTGGAGAAGGGGTCTTTCGCTCGCCCCTCTATCCGAACGTGTATCCAGGAGAAAGGATCTGTAGGTGGACCATCCACCAGCCCCAAAGCCAGGTAGTTCTTCTCAACTTCACTGGCTTTGAAACTGGAAGTTCTGCCCTCTGTGATACAGACTATGTTGAGGTAAGAGTAAAAAAATTCGAATATTTGTATTTGATTGTATATTATAAACAATACTGTGTCATACTGTCTTCAGATCAGTTACATGAAAGAAAACTAGTTTGTACAGACCGCTATCACTTGTGAATATAGATATAAAAATCCTCAACTACTAGTTAACTGAATCCTGCAGGATATAAAGAGGATTATACACCATAACCAAGTGGGATTTAGCTCATAAAATGCAAGGTTGATATATATCCAAAAATTGGTTAATGTAAATGAAAGAAGAAAGTCACACAATTACCTCAATAGATACTGAAAAAGCACTTGACAAAGTCTAATACCTTTTAATGATAAAAACATTCAACAAACTAAGAATAGAAGGGAATTCTTCTAATCTGCTAAAGGGCATCTGTAAAAAGAAAAAAAAAACCTACAGCTAACATTATTTTAAATGACGAAACATTAAATGGTCAGTAAAAATACAAAGATGTCTGTTTTAACCACTTCTATTCAATATTATGCTGGAAATTCTAGCTAGGAAGCAAGGAAAGGTAATAAAATGCATCCAGAATGAAAAAGAAGGAGTAAAACTATTTATTCACAGATAATATGATCTTGTATATAGAAAAATCATAAGAAACATACACACACACAGTATTAGAAGTAATAAACAAATTCAGCAAGTTGCAGGATACGAGATCAAAATAGAAAAGTCATTTCTTTTTCTATACATGAGCAATGAAGAATTGGAAAATGAAATCAAGGAAACAATTCTATTTACAGCAGCATGAAAAAGAATAAACATTGAGGGATAATCTTTAAAAAGACATGTAATACTGTACTCTGAAAACTATAAAACATTGTTGAAGGATATTAAAGACCTAAACAAATGGAAAGACATCTCATGTTCATGGATTAGAAACCTTAATGTTGTTAAGATGGCAATACTCCCAAATTTATCTAAAGAGTCAATTCAATCCTAGGCAAATTCCCAGCTGTCACTTTTGCAGAAATTCACAAACTGGTTGTAAAATTCATATGCAAATGCAGAGAACCAGAATAACAAAGTATTCTTGAAAAAGAACAAAATTAGAGGGCTCACACGTACTGATTTCAAAATTTAGAACAAAGCTATGATAATGAATAAGTGTGTTATTTAAGTAAAGATAAAATATGGAACAGAATTGAAAATCCAGAAATAAATCCATACTTTTATAGTCAATTGATTTTTGAAGAGAGTGCCAAGACATTTCAATGGGAACAAAATAGTTTTGTCAACAAGTGATGCTGAATATCTACATGCAAAATTATGAAACTAGACCCCTGTTTTATACTATTCATAAAAATTAACTTAAAATGGATTATAGACTTAAATGTGGCTAAAACCATGAACTTGTAGAAGAAAACAAAGGAGTAAGTATTTGTAACCTTAGGTTAGGCAAAGCCTTCTTAGATATGACACACAAAAAAGCAAAACAACAGAAGGAAAAATAGAATAATTGGACTTCATCAAAATTAAAAATAACCTAATTTTAAAAATGGTCAGATAACATGAATATACATATATTTAAAGAGATATACAAATGGCCAATAAGCACATGAAAAGATGCTCACCATAAATCATCAGGGAAATACAAATCAAACCACAGTGTGATAGTGCTTTACACCCACTAGAATGGCTGTAATCAAGAAGTCAGATAATAACAAGTATTGCCAAGGATGTGAGAAATTGAGTGCTTTTATACTTGTACCCTCCTAGTGAGCATGTAAAATGGTACAGCTGCTTTGGAAAAGAGTTAGCAGTTCCTCAAATATTTAAACATGGAATTATCATTTGATCCAGCAATTCCACCCTAGGTACATACCCAAGGGAAATAAAAAGATATATCCACACAAAAATCTGTACGTGAGTTAGTACAATCATTATTCATAATAGCCAAAAAGTATAAACAATCTTAAGTGTCCATCAACTGACAAATGAATTAATAAATGTGGTGTGTCTATACAATGGAATATTATGTGACATTACAAAGGAGTAATGACATATGCTATATAACATGGTTGAACTTTGAAAACATTGTATTTAATGAAAGAAGCTAGTCATAACAGACCACATGTTGTATGATTACATCTATTTGAAATGCAGAATAGGCATTCTATAGAGATAGAATGTAAATTAGTGGCTGCTTGGGGCTGAAATTTGTGGGGAATAAGGAGCGATTGCTAACAGGCATAGAGTTTCTTTTGGGATAATTAAAATATACTGAATTTGAATTTTACTATATTAATACAAAAACATTTCAGAAATAATTATTCTTGAAGCAATCTTCCAAAATAAATATCTAACAAAATAAATTTGAATATATCTTTTTTACTTAGATTGGTAGCAGTTCCATTTTGGGTTCTACTGAAAATAAAAAATATTGTGGCAGAGACATACCTTCATTTATAACATCCGTGTACAATTTTCTTTATGTCATATTTGTGAAAAGTTCTTCTACCGAAAATCATGGTTTCATGGCTCACTTCAGTACTGCAGATTTGGGTAAGTGATTGACACTTCAGTTTTGTCTCTTGGGTTTATATCAGAATAAGTGAACAATGGAAATAAATTATTATGAAAAATTTATTTACACTGTAGATGTGTAGCCACCTACACTGTAAAAATTTTAAGGTATATTCAAAGGCAAAATATATATTTCTTAATCAGCACATAGCAATAGTTAATTGATATCTATTAATAAGAGAAAACTAGATTATCTGAAGTGGCATATGAGACATTTTTCTTTTTGAGCTTTTAAGAGTCTATGATCAGATTATTTTATTTTGTATTTCAGGTAGCTTCTTGGTTACTTGTTCTGATAATTTTATTTTTATTTCAACAGCATGTGGAAAAATTCTTACAGAGCCAACAGGAACCATTCAAAGTCCTGGCCATCCAAATATCTACCCCCATGGTGTCAACTGTACCTGGTATATATTCGTTCAACCTGGCTACCTGATTAATTTGATATTCAGAAGATTTCATCTGGAATTTCATTACAATTGCACAAGCGACTATCTGGATGTTTATGACATTGGTTCTGGGACATCTCTTGGGAGGTGAAATTATTTAGTTTTTTTTTTTTTTTTTTTTAAACACAAAAGTTTTCTTGCTGCAATGAAGGAAGGATGTTAAAATCCACATGTTATGTTTTAAAAACCAGGTGAGATCAACATGCTTCTCAGTGACCATTTCTACTTGGCTACTCTGTAGCACTGGCCTTTCATAATTAAGTTTTGACATGTGTGTACATCATGAAGGCATCACCAAAATCAATATGCTGCACACATCCATTTCTCCTACAACCTTCTTCCTACCCATGCTAATTGTTCACTTCTGCCCCTCACCCCTATCTCTATGAAACCACTAACCTGTGCTCTGTCACCATAAGTTTGCATATTCTGGAATTGTATAAAAGTGGATTCATACTATGTATGCTCTTTTTTTTTTTTTTTTGACTGGCTTTTATCAGTCAGTATAAGGTTTTGTTGAGCTTCTTGGCTCTAAGGGGTTATAATTTTATCAAATTTGAAACATTTTTAGCCATTCATTCTTGAAATACTTGAAATTCTGTCTTGCCTTCTCTTTGGAGACTCTAATTACTTGTGTCTTAGGCCATTTGATATTGTCCCACAATTCACTGATACCCTGTTCTTTTGATTTCGAGTCTTTGTTCTCTGTGTGTTTTATTTTGGAGAGTTTCTTTTGCTTTCTATTGCTATGTATTCAAGTACCCTTACCTATTCTTCTGTAATGTCCGTTCTGCTGTTAATCCTACCAAGTGTATTTTTCATCTTAGACATGGTAGTTTTCATTTCTAGAAGTTTTTAAATTTGGGTTATCTTTTATATCTTCCATATCTCTACTTTACACATTAATATTTTCCTCTAGCTTCCTAAATCTGTAGGCTACAGTATTTTAATGTCTTTGCTAATTCGGTCACCTGTGGCATTTCTTGCTATGTTTTAGTTGATAAGTTTTTCTTCCCATTATGGATTATACTTTCCTCCTTCTTTTCACGCTGACAATATTTGATAGGATACCAGACATTTTCAATTTTGTGTTTTTGTGCACTGGACATTATTGTTTTCCTATAAGTATTCTTGAGATTTAAGTATTCTTGAGATTTGTTTTGGGATGCAGTTAAGTCACTTGGAAACAGTTTGATCATTTCCAGTTTTTCTTTTAAAGTCACTTGTTTTCCATTTCTGAAGAGTCATTGCCCTTCACTGCTTGATACCCAGTGTCTTGAAAGCCATTGTTTTATATATTTTCCCATGTTTTTAGTTGTTTCAGGTGCAAGTTTACATCAAGCCCCTGTTATTACATCTTTATTGGAAATGAAAATCTGATGTTTTTTTATTACTCTTTCTTGCATTTTATTTTTTCTTATCCATTTTTAAACATTTTCCATTTATCCATTATTTTCTTCAACTAATTTTTTCTTTTATTCTCCTCATTCATTTTTGCTCTTATTTGTCTTAATCTTTCATTTTAAAAACTTTCTTCTTTTATTTTTCTTTTTTATGGTATTTGATTCATAATCACTGAAAAATAGATAGTTTTTACTGAATGGCATGAACTACTATAATGATCTTTCCCAATTTGACAGACACGGGCATATATAGACATTTAAAGTATTAATTAATTCACCTACCTTTATTTTGATCAAGATATCAAATCTATTTTAACACTGAAAGGGTATTAGATACTAATTGTTTTCTTTTTCTTCTTCAGAAATTAACTTATCCAGTTCCCATATTCAATGTTTTCTCTTATTTTGGTTTCTGTTTTTTTCTCCTATCATTCCATTTGGTTAATTTTACCAAATGTTCTTTGATTTGAGATTTCTATTTTCTAGTCACTCCTTACAGGTATTTCTCTAGAAGAAAGCTTGTGGCATAATGCCTTTTATCACAACTCAACTTTTATCAATGCTGAGTAAAATTGCTTTTATTCAGCAAAATCTTGACATAGCTTCATAATTAAACTCTTACCTCTGTGTAGGCCAGCTGTTTAAAAGTAATACATTTTACCTATATAGGGCTTACTATTCTAGGCAGTGTCCTAAGTTCTTTATATACGGTATATTAACTGATACAATTCTCAAAAAAACTCTATGAAGTCGGTACTATCATTAGTCCCATTTTAGAGATGGGAAAACTGAGTCATAGATGTTGAGTGCTCTGCTCAAAGTCATGATGCCGCTAAGTGATAGCGCTGACTATAGAGTCTATGGTCTATGACTTTGTGACATGTGGTTTCCCTTTGTTGTATAAGTTCACTATATTTCTATTAATAAGTTCATTAATATGCTATATGACAGCCTAGTATATATTATAATTTCTAATTTCATTAAACTTCTTATACATGACAAGTCCCACATATAGACACACACGAAAAATCATTTCAGGAAAGTGTTCATGAATAGGATGATGTTCAGCAACTTTGCAAATGTTTGTGCCTGAAATATATGTTTTTAAGATTAATAGAGGATGTTGTTGTTGTTGTTGTTATTATGTCCTAATTTTTGGTACATCATTTCAAGTGTACTAAAAGTTTTTGAACTTGTGTTTCTTTGTTTCAAATAGATATTGTGGAAAATCGATTCCACCCTCTCTAACCAGCAGTAGCAACTCATTAATGCTTGTGTTTGTGGCTGACTCTGACCTTGCTTATGAAGGCTTTTTAATAAACTATGAAGCAAATAATGCATCAACAGGTAACAAAACAGCATTTGTATGCTTGGCTTCCTTTACTCTGTTACAAAGTAGTACTGTGAGAGTACTTCATCCTCAAACCTGTGGCACCCAATGAAAGCTGTATTTAGAAAAAAGTATAGTGACTTTAGTGCCTTCTCTATTAAAAATAGACAAATGATTAGACAAAAATATTGTGTCGATGTTAAATTTTCTAACTTTGATAATTGTATGGTGGTTTTGTAAGAGACTGTTTTTGTTCTTAGGAATTATACATTGATGTTTTTAGGAGGAAAACATGTGATATCTTCAAATTACTCTCCAGTGGTTCAGAGAGTGAGGGAGTGAGCAAGTCAGAGAGGGAAACAGGAAGAAAGCAATGGGGGCAATATACAGAAATGCAGTCAAGCCAGGTCAAAGGAAATCAAGAGCTAGTTCTTACAACTTTGCTGTGAGTTTAAAAGTCTACCACAAAATAAAATTTCATCTCTTCTAACAAAGAGACCGAATATTTATTTTAAGAAGTTTGAAAAAGGACAATGGCAGGTAAGAATAAGAGGCTACCAGATGGTATTCTATGGCAGGAAATGTCAAATTTCTTGGCAAAATATACATTTCTAAATTTGACTTAATGAAACAAACTATTCAGCATTTATTCCTTTTATTGTATTTTTCCTATTATTTAATTTATTGTATTTTTCCTATTATTTAATTTTCACTTTGCTCTTTGCAAATGCAGCATAGGAAACAAATATCCTTTGCAAGGAAGGTGTTTGAAGTAATATGTAAACCAGAGGTGCCCCAGCCCCAAAGCCTATGGGATTTCTGAGTGCATCGCGTTTCTTTCGGCTTCTATTTCCACCTGGGAAGAGTATCATTTTAGAGAGTCTGGGTTTTCCTTTTGCATCATATTTAGAAAGACATTGGATGGACCAAAACACTCTCCAGTGTAGATCTACAGTAGACGTATGGTGACTGAGCTTCCCAGGCATGTCACAGTCTCTCGACTGCTCACAGACATGGTGTAGTTCAATGATGCTGCCTTCAGGAAGTGCCGGGAGCTTTTCCTGTGCCTGCATGCGCTTCCCTTGACAGTGTCTTGTGTCCAGAGATCACTATGTGCTCATCTTTGAAAGCTCTACTCCCATAAACAAACAAACAAACAACTTAAAAATCTCCCACGCAGAATCCCTGCCCAGTTTCTCATGTATTTCTCCTCAGAGTGGCTAGCCATTGCTTTTTATTTCAGGCAAAACTGCTTTGTCTGCAGCAAGTCAAGTTCTGTGTTTTGGTAGCATGCCTTTAGATTTCTGCAGAATCCTGAGTATGAGAGAATCATACACCTTCCCCCCCACGTAGGTCTTTCTCTAGGAGACAGTTTGTTATCCAGCTCAAGCACACGGGGAATTGAATCTCCAGCAATTACAATAGGTTATGTTATTGAAGTCGCTGGACTTCATTCAGGTGTTTACCATCCAAAGAACAAAACTGGCTTTTCAAGAAATTGTAGTGTGCACACAATTTTCCATACTTCCGTAGTTTTATCTGCCTCATATATTTGGCCTGAAGCACACTGAATATTAGATTAGGGTTTGGAACAAGTCACTTGAACTCTCTGGGCCAGTTTTCTCATCTGTAAAATTAAAGGATTGGATCTGATGATCTCTGAGATGTCTTCCAGCTCTAATCAATTGTATGAACACAAGTTTAATTTGCTGCTTGAATAAACTAGCTGTATCTTAGATAACATACGATGCAGGAGAGGCCTCCTGAAAATGTTATGGAAACCTTCGTAACAATGTGCAAAGTAAGACATAGCTCTGTAATGACTAAAACAACTCTGCTAATATACCACACTAGCCTATAAGGTAGTATCTAGTGCAGGTCGAACCAAAAGCAGTTGAAATAATATGGCAGAGAGGATGTGAAAGTTAAATTTTAATTAAAAATTTTTTTCAGAAAGATAAGATACAGGTAAGATAAAAGTAAGTTGAGAAAAAGGAAAGAGGCAAGCTGGACAGAAAAGGAAGTTGATAAAGCAGGAGAACGTGAGAAAAGACAAATGGTGAAAGAGAAGGAAATCCCGAAGTGGCAGGCTCGAAAGACTCTCCGATCTGCTTCCCTGGGTGATGATCATGACTTTGGCCTCTGTTTGGTCCAGACGAGGCTGAAATCACAGACCAGTGTTTGCTTTTCCATCCCTTGGCCAAGCCCGGCTGGTCACTGTGCACCTGCTTTTTTGCTGGATGAACTCATCTGTCTGACTAACACAGTCAAATATTCTGAATAGCAACCAGATGGTTGGATGCAGAAAGCCACATGGCACCCTCAACTTACCATTTTGGAGCCTGTTCTCAGTTTCCGGTAGATCAGGATGTGAGTGACTGGCTCTCAGGAATTGCTGAGCATGACCTCCTTTTGCAGGATGGCTCAGGGAAGGCGGGGCTTAGTGGGCTGCTGTGGGGGTTGGGCTGGTGACAGCCAGGCCAGGTGCAAGCCCTCTAGGCAGTCTGAGTCCACGTGAGCATCCACCTGGAAACAAAGAGGTGTTAGGACTCTTTTTTTTCAGTTGTCATCTTACTTTTGATACTTCCTGCAGAATAAAACAGTATCAGGGAAAAAGATCAATGGAAGCTCAATCATTGGCCCCCATTCTATTTTATTGCTTTAGCAGAAGTTATTTTCAGAGCAATAATGACAGTATTTGGTTCTTGATTTCTAGTTATTTGGCATAACAGGTGTGAGTTTCTCTGCCGAAGCCTTTTCTGTCTTCATCTGATAGAGGTTAAATTTCCTGACTTAAATCCAGTTACTTTTCCATCTGTGGGGCATGCCACGGAGCTATGATGTCAGCCTCTAAGTATGTGTTTGGGAGGAAAGAGGTTGGCTTCTGGTCATTACTGTCGCTTCCTCCCTCATCACCGGTTCTATCTTCCAGATGTGCCTGAGAAAAAGAAACAAAAAACTAACAAGTAAAATGGTTGTGGGTAGGAACTCTTAAGGTTTTCTTGGTAACTGATCATCAGACTAGCTTTTAAATGTTTGCTAATTTAAAGTACGAAATATTTGAATTTTGAGGGATTAGTTAACTTGACTCATTTAATTTGTGAATTAAATCCAGTATATCAGTGGGATTTTCTTGTTACAAATTTAATTGACTAGTTAACTTTATTAATTTAGACTGTGATTTTTATATTCTATTAATATCTACTACATGTACAATAATGTAATCCTACAGAGAGGAAACTTTGAAAGCATAAGAAAGAATACATAAGTGTATATGATGCATTTTCTACTTTAACATTAGGAGAAAGCCTATATGACAACTAAGTTAGAGTTTTTCTAAACATTGAAACATTCATTACGCAGTGGGTCATGGAATTATCTTATTAGGTTGCTACATGCATTTGTTAAAAGTATAGAATAGAAGAGAAATTATTAGAGTTTATCACACAAAGTTCGGTATTATTTCATGAAACCTTGTTTGCAATATCTGTGTGTATGTGTGATTGAGGTAAATGTATTTTCTGAATGAGGGAAATCGAAGTCCAGAATTGAATTTATCTTCACAAGAATACACAGCTAGTTGGTATAGGAGCCAAACTGAAAAACCCAGCCTTTATGCCCTATCCATTTGTTTCGCCATGTCTGCATTAGCTCTGGGGAATGCTCTAGATGAACTAGCTACTAGCGTTCTGCTCAGAGCTGCAGCAGAACTGTGGTGGACCTTTCACGTCTTCTGTAAAAAGAGCTGTATGAGGAAGTATCAGAACCACATCAATGCAGGGTGAAAGTGGGCCTGAGCCGGCCTTCCCAGCCTCCTCATTCCCAGCTGCCCCATCCCTCTGGCCGTTTACTGCTGTTTCTCTTCAGTCATCTTGGAATGAGCCTAGGAAAGGCATCTGAGGGTCAGAAGTCAAGAAATGATTACAGGAAGGGTGCAAGAGGGTTTCTTTAGAAGAAATGAAAAGGGAGAGTTCTGTGTCTGTTTTAAAATGTACATCTGTAGAGCACTGTTCCCAAACTCTGCCTTTCATAAAGAACCTGGGGTGGATTTTCTTGTTACAAATTCAGGTATCAAGGTCCTACCAAGAAATTCTGATTCAAACAGGTCAGCAGTGGGTTTGTGCCAAGCAATTCAAGTGATTCTAATGAAACTGCAGTTCCCCAGAGACTCTCAAAGTCAAGTCTTAGCACATAAATTACTATATAATTACAATTGAGATGTAACGGTGGATTGAACTTAAACTTATCATGGCAGAAAGTACTTTTCCTGGCTGGGTGAAAAGCAGGCTGAAGGCAAAGCTTGATTCTGGCTCCAGCTTTGATACCAGCTGGGGTGCTTTGGGCAAGTGAGAAGCCTCTCTGGTTCTTTCTATCCACCTTCAATTCTGTATTCTCCACTGCGAGATATTTACATATTTTCCCTCTGGAAATGGTTTTTAGTGAGTCTATTGATCTTTTAAAGATTTACTTTCTTATTGGTCAGTATTTCTTATATTTTTGTATGTATGGGTATCCCAGTACTTCCCAGCTCAGATTTATTTAATTTATTATATTTTTTAGTACTGAGAATGAAAATGCTAAAGAAAACATCTAATCGTGATGTTCTTAGTAGTCTACTCGCCTTCATTTCTAAATTGACATTTTCTGCACAGAGAAAATAGGGATTATTAAAGAGCACTGGATTTGGAATGGAAGGACTTGGGTTCAAATTTTATCTTTAGCTTGTGTGAACTAGGTGATTTTAGAACTTGACCTCCAGAAGTCTCAGATCCCTCATCTGTACCTCTCTAAAAAAGTGGAGTTATGAAGCCTGACCATTTCACATAATTGGGGAAGAGAAAACAAAACATTCTTTGTGAAAATTACATAATAGCTGTAAAGCACAATGACTGTGCCTGGTTTAAAATATGATGACTGATGTCCAAGCACGATTTTACAATAGCTGCTTTAATGAATTAGCTTATATTTATATTCATTTGAATTGGTCATCTGCGAGAATAAATACAAAGCACAACTGACCACATAGCAGAGAATTGTAGAACAAAACGTTAGATTTCATTTAGGGAGTATTCGTCTTTCCTAAAGGAGAAACTGAACCTGTAATTTTGTCTTCCCTCAAGTCTTCATTTTGAAGATTGTTAAACCAAGTATGCCTATAGAGGCCGATGATGGTTCCTGGTTTGACTATTATTTAGAAAATATCTAGAAGATCTGAGGTCATACGAATTCATGCTGACACAAAACATCTCATAAATGATTTAGAAAGCATCACCTATGGATTGATCTCTAATGTTATTGGATAATCACATACGTTATCACATAAAGCAAAGCAGGACGGTGCGGTGGAGCAGTGACCTATAATCTAGGGCCTTCCTAAGAGATACATTTTCAAATCCACAGGATCTCTGTCTCCTATTCCTGAAGTAATATCATTGCTGTGTGTTTCAAATTTTCCCCTTTGATGATAAGCTGAATGCTCTGTTACTAAAACTTATTTGAAAATACTTAGTGGGGGCAAAGATACATCATGATTTTTAGAAAGCTATAGCTTTGTGATTTTGTCATGGTCTATAGAAGATATTTGCATATTTTCTCTTTTCTTTCTTAACTTTTTAATTTTTCTGAGATTGGTCAGAAAGAAAGATATGTGAGGCCTGTCAAAAGCTGTCTTTGATCTTCAGAGATGTGCTTTTCCATTGGTAGTTCAGTTGAATATATGGATGGAAAAACTGTAATTTTCTTCTTTGTCTCTTTGTAAATGTTGTTAGACCACTATAAAAAGCAAACTGCCACTGAATATGAGTTTTCCTTCGTCAACAAAGATATGAACAAAAGACATTTTTATGTTTGCATTTAGTTTTGATATAGTAAGAATTATGGCAACACATGAACATCCTTTTATGGGAATGTATTCAATTTTAATTATTTATGCTTTATTGAAATGCATAGAGGAAACCGGAGCATACCATTACTATTTCTCCATATTAATATTGTTCTAGAAAGAGCCATTTATAATGTAAAGGGAAGAAAACATAAACATTGTACAGACTTCATTGTTAGGTAAGAGGAATTACTAGCCTTTCAGGGAATAGCTACAGTAAGCTCAGAGAACCATTGCTTTTCTCTCCATAAAATAAGATATGTGAATCTCATAAAACAACGATCAAATTTTAATATTAATTACGTATTATTAATTATAGTAGGTATACCTTCAAAATATTTTTAATTTTTCTATTTTAATTTTATTTATTATTTATTGGATATCTGAATTATTTATTGGATTTTCTTAGAGAACTCAACTATTTTTGCATGGAACTTTCAAACTTTTAATATAACAAAAGATTTTTATTTTGTAATCTCATGAAGTAAAATTCATTCATAGTTTTGACAAATGTGTACATCCATGTAATCACTACTCCATTCAAAATATAAAACACTTTTATCATCCCAGAAAGTATCCCTGGGTTCTTTTGATCAATCCCTCCACATCCTCCATCTCAACAACTGCAGGCCTGATTCTTGTCACTGTCCATTAGTTCTGCCCGTTCAAAAGGCAAGTATGAGTGGGAACACCCTTTTATAGCTGGCTCCTTTCACTTAGCATAATTCTTCTGAAATTCGTTCTTTATATAAATAGTTCTTTTCTTTTTATTGATGAAAAGCCTTCCATTGTATGAATATGTCATTATTTGATTACATACTCTCCTGTTTTTGAATAGTGGGTTGTTTTTAGCTATCATGAAAAAAGCTGCTATGAACATTGGTATACAAATTTTTCTGTGGACTTATGTTATCCATTCTCTCGGGTAAATACCTAAGGGTAGAATTTCTGGGTCATATAGTAATGTTTAATTTTATGAGAAACTGCCAGACTTTTTTTTTCCCTCAAAGTGGTTATACCGTTTTATATTCCCACCTGTAATGAATGAGAATTCTACTCTCTCCACATCTTTGCCAACACTTGGTCCTGGCAATCTTTTCATTTTTAGCTTCTGGTAGTTGTATCGTTGTGCCTCACTGTTGTTTTAATTTGCATGTTACTGTGACTCATAGTGCTGAGTACCTTCTCACATGCTTATTGACAATTTATACATCTTGTTTTTTTCATCTTTGCCTGTATTATCTTGTTATTGTTGAATGTTATATATTCTGAATACGTGTATGTCCTTTGCCAGATAAATGTATTGCAAATATTTTCTCTCACTGCTTATAGCTAGCTTTTTTTTTTATGGTATCATTTGAAGAACTGAAAATTTCATATGTCCTTTTTTTTTTTTATGGTTACTGTTTTTTGTATTTTGACTAAGAAATCTGTGCCTGCTAAAGTGATGACAGTTTCCCTCGTATACCCTGTACATTCTTCTACAAGTTTTATAGTTTTACATTTGTGTTTATGATCCATTTTGAGTTAACTTTTCCATATCATGTGGGTTATGTATCCGAGTTTGTTTGCTTAGCAAATGATATTTAACTTTTCAAGCACTATTTGTTGGAAAGATTCTTATCTTGTATCCTGTTTTTTTGTTAAACACAGTTATTAGTTCTAGTAACTTCTTAGTGGATTCCTTAGTATATTCTATATAGACAATCATATCCGTGAATAAAGACAGTTTTATTTTTTCCTTTTCAAGCTCCTTCTGTCTCTCTGTGTGTCTCTTTTTATCTTAGTGCAGTGACGAGTGCCATCTGTACCATGCTGAGTAGAAAGGATGGGATTGGATATACTGGCCTTGTTCTCGGTCTCAGGAGGAAAGCATTGAGTCCTTTACTACTTAAGAATGATATTAGCTTTGGGGTTTTCACACATGTCTTTCTTCTTCTGTTGCCACTTTCCTGTCTTATTTTTGGTTTATAGAATATTTTTAGTATTCCATTCCATTTCCTTTGTTAGCTTTTTAATGATACCTCAGTTTTTGGTGTGTTTGCTCAAAGGCTTACAATATGCATTCTTAACTTACCGGTTAGTCTGCTTAGAGTTAATATGCTACTACTTTACACCTTCTATTTTATACCTGACACTTTGTATTTCACATGCTTCTCTTCCTACTTCACAAATACATGGAAAATAAAGAGAAAAAGGACAGACTGCATATAGGGAAACCATGATATAAGTGACGGCTAGATTCTAATTAGAAACAATCATAGGCAAGAAGGAAATAGGATACATCATTAAAAGGTTGAGAGGGAGAAATAGATTTAAATATTCATCAAAAAATATTTTCAAAATGAGAGCGCAAAAAGGACATTTTTAGACAAATGAAAGCTGAGAGAATTTATCACTAGAATACTTATACTACATGAAATACCACGATGTCTATTATAATCACCAAAGGCAAAGGATACCAAAGAGAAATATATATCTATAAGAGGGAATGAAGAAGACCAGAAATGGCAAATAACTAGATAAATATAAAAATTGCTTTTTCTTCTTATTTCTTATTTTTAACAGTAAGGTAGAATTTATAAAATAAATAGAATTAAAAGATATAACTAAAATTGCATAAAGAAGCAGGCAGGAAGACAGAATTATACTATTATTGTAGTTGTTACGGAATGCAGTACTAGTTACTTGTCATGGCTGGAAGCAGACATTTTTATAATTTAGCTTTAATAAATGTAAAATATTAAAGAATCTCATTCTACTGAGGAGAGAGGATAGGACAGAGAGGAGAAGCGAGGCGCTAAGAGTGGAGGGGGCAATCGAACGGGGAGAGAGAGTGGGAGGAAATTCGATACTTGCCTCGCTCCTCTCAGTTTTCAATACATTGTGATCTGGGCAAGTACTATGGTAAATAAAAGTTAATAATGGTTAATAAGGTCATATTCATATTTCAAGGTCTATTAGAAGAAATGTCCTTATATAAAAATCATCATCGTAAAATATGTTTGGGGCTCAAACTTCTGTTTGCATAAAGTTTTTATTGAGCACAAAAGAATTAATTCTACTTGGTTGGGAAAGGTTTCACAGAGGAAATGGTATTTGAATTTGACCTTAAATGATGAGTAAGAGTTTATTGTTAAAGAGTATTTTAGGGGGATGAGGGGAGGTTGTTAGATAAAGCATTTCAGACAAAGTGAACAGTGAGAAGATCATTTGAATTCATCAGGGACTGTGTTCACCTTTGTGCCAGCAACAGAAAAGAAGCTTGAAATGTAAATCAACATTTCAGTAGAAATTAACAACCAACCATAGTTATGCTGCAATAATGACTTGTATATGAACAAGGTACAGGGAAATTACTCATCATTCCTTCTCAAAAATTTCATTAAGTAGGTTTCTTTACATGGGAACTTGATTATACATACCACTCTTCTGCAGACTAATTACAAATTGCATTAGAAATATTGAATGCAATTGTATTTCCCCTCTGGAAGCAGAATGGGTAAGCAAGGAGCATTATCTCTTTAAGAACAAGTGATATGAATAGATAATTTGCTCTAGATATTTGCTTTACTGGCTAAAGCTATCTGAATGTGGGAGTCGTCAATGAGTCTCAGTTCTATCAGCTCAGGGGAACTGGGTCATAGCTTTCATTGGGTGCCCAGGTGATCCATGAGTTTTTATCTTAGTAATACTCATTACTGGGTCTGAAATACTTAATCTACCACCTCTATCCCCACTTCTCTCTCTCCCTCCCTCCCTCCCTCCCCTGCTTTCTCCCTGTCTTTTCTCTTCCTTTCTTCCTTCCTTCCCTACCCGCCTTCTCTTCCTTCTTGTCTTCTCTCTCGAAAAAATATCTTGGCAGACTAAAAAAATATAGAAAAGTATGACATTCATCTTTGAAGTTAAACATCACTATCGATTCCTTTAATACAGTAAAGCCTTGATCACTTAATGCTTAAAATAGAGTAAACCAAATATTTGGTGAATCTTATCACTCAGAAGGCTATACAGAAGTAGTAGAACCTGTAGTATTTTCTATGCGTCTCTGTGCTCTCAATACCAGTGGTTCCTCTGTTCTTTTCTGGGTAAGACTATACAGTAACAACTGGGGAAATAGCACACCTAAACATCCTCACTTTTTTTTTTGTTTTTACTTATGATTAAGTAGAATAGTTTATTATCCCCCAAAACTTTTAGCCAAGGACCTGTGTCTACTCTGGACACTAGATTTATGTTATTACTGGATATAATTGAAGGTACCTTGAAACTAGATTTTCTTTGGAAAATATCTCAGCTTTGGAGGGGAATGATTGGGTTGGTTAGTAAATATAGAGTCTGAATGACTGGATAGCTAAAGTTAAAATTCTTAAAAGTAGAAAATATTTATTTAGGACATAAAATTGTCCAAGGACTATCTAAATGTTTTATGTGAAGGAGTCCCATAATTTATTTGTTTATTAATTTGTTTATTCCCCATAATTTATGCTCTGCTTTTCTTTTATACTTTTCTGTTTTATTTTGAAACATAATGGTGGTTACTACCATTTTTTGAGCACATACCATGTGCCAAACCCTTTAACTGCATAGTCTCTAAGACTCACGTGTATACTCACAGATAGCTATCATCTCCATTTTAGAGATGAGACTCAGAGAGGTGAAGTCACTTGTCCAAGGTTGCATCGCTTGTCAGTGTTTGAGCTGGGCATTGATGCAAGGTCACTCTGCTCCCTGAGTCTCATCTTCTATTGTCGCTGAATGGCGGAGGTACCTGCTTTGTCATTTCTCATAAATATGTGCTTTGGTGAAAATCATTTTAAAGGAAGGTTATGAAAAGGAGAACAGAACTGAGTTATTTCTAGGCCCCTTCTATGATTTCTGTTGTCAGGGCTTATTTTTAATGTTTGGTAATTTCCATGAATTAGGAAAAATACAACATTTCCAAGAACATAAAAAGTTGTTCACTCACAATATGTATAACAAACTTCCACTTCTTAGCTTAGATTTACTGTTAATAATTGTTTTTACCTTTGAGATTTTAGAAGCTTCGTTTTGAAATGAAATCATTCTTTAACCATCCCAGAATGGCCTATTGAAAATCAAGTACATTGGCTCAAAGTAACCAAATGTTTATTGCTGAATGGCTTATACATGTAGCATAATATTTTCTATTTTCCCTCTTGTGGTCTGTTTATTTTCACAGTATGCTTGGAAGACTACACAGAAGACTCTGGGATGATTACTTCTCCAAACTTCCCCAATAATTACCCCAAAAACTGGAAATGTGTTTATAGGATCACAGTGGAAACCAGCCAACAGATTGCACTGCACTTCAAGAACTTCTCCTTAGAGGAAGCCATTGGCAGACAATGTGTAGCAGATTTTGTGGAAATCAGGTAAGCACTGTTATTTCACTGTAATCTTTTTCATTATGTATTTTCATTCATAATCTTTCTTGGAAAGGTTAAGGAAGAAATATGGAAAATCTCTGGAAAGTTTTTGTGCTCTTTTTCTCAAGAGATAAAGTTTGTCATTTGGAGCCTGACTTAAGAGAAGAAAAACATACAATTGCATGAGGTTCAGTGGTTATTTTGAAGTGATTCTTTTATTGGGAATATTTGAAAATAATTTCCAGATTTTATTTGGGTAGAGTAAACAAAGGTACTGACACTCTGAAATTAGATACTTGCTATTGTTGAATATTTCCTTTCTTTATATAAAAACAGTTTAAATTTTAGGCAATTTACTGTCCATTTAGTCTAATTATAATAAAAATGATGCTAAGATAGCAACCTTATCTTAGGATTTTCACAAAGTTTTTTGTGTGCAGATCACAAAAGTCTAGGCTTGTGAATTTCAGTACAAAGCTTTTTTTTCTTTAATTTTTTGCGAGTTTGACAGAATGTATTTAAAAAGTTATATTTGCACTAAAGGTAAGTTAACTGATTTATTGATATCTACTGAGATTATTTTATTGAGTTAAAATTGCTTAATCAATTTGATGTACATCTGTTTTTCATTTGGAATTTTATATTATTTTATAGCAAATTTTATTCTATGATATAAACTAAGGTGCTAAAATAATAAATCACAATTGTACCATATTATGCTAAAATAACATAATTTTCTTAAATTACAGCAATTAATCATCAGACTTTAATGCGAGTGAATCCTTTTTTTTCCCCTTAGGCCTTTAAAAGCTACAGAGTATAAACTAGATTTAAGACCCCAAAAGTTCTCGGGGAAAGAAGTATTTTAAAATTTTGCTAAATACATCATATTAAATTTTGAAAATTTTCACATTAGAAGGAAAACATTTAAGGTTTCTCCATTAAATAAAGCAACATTTATATACACTGTTAATAATTATGGCTTTTTTATTCTGTGTTCTCTGATACATTTGCCAGACACTTTATTTGAGGAGAAAATTAAACACTTTTTCTCAGTTTGTAATTGGTTATAAAAAATGTCGTGCCAATAGTAAACAATGGTTATTCTTTTATTAAGTTATTTGAATACTATTAAATAAATTAAAACTTGAAATTATGTTTTTTAGAGTGTTTTCGAGAGACATTGATTGATGAAAACTAATCTGTTTGTGATCTCAAAGTTCAAATAATGTTAAATGTTTATGCAGTAGGTTATATCAATAACCTAATGAAAGTTTACATCTGTATTTTCTCACAGAGATGGAGGCTATGAAACTTCACCATCCCTGGGAAAGTACTGTGGTTCAAATCTACCTCCAAGAATCATCTCTCACAGTAACAAACTATGGTTACAATTTAAGAGTGACGGCCTTGTCTCCAGATCTGGATTCTCAGCTTACTGGGATGGATCATTAACAGGTAAGTAGCAAAGAGCTGTCTTTGATTGTAGAGTCCAGTTGCACTGGTTTCTTGTTTCTTGGATCGCCATACCCATCCATTTTTTCCAGTTTGTGTTTTGTGATTGTTTGTAATAAACTTCAACATTGTAAATGTTTCTGAATTAATAGCAGCCTTTTGTGTTTGAAGGACAAAGTAAGGGAAGACATTCTGGCTCCCTGGTAGATTTCTTCAAGCTGGTCATCTTGGTTAGGAAAAGTACATTGACATGAATCAGGATTACAGGCCAGCTACTCTTTGGTGATGTAGTTGTTCTGCAACTCAGTTTAAAGGGGACAAACAGTAATCAGTTTGAAATGGAGAAGAAGATTCCATTTTACCAGAAAAGAAAGGATGCGCATCATTCCAACTCTCTCTCCTGTAGGTTGTGGGGGCAATCTCACCACTCCCACCGGCACGTTCACGTCTCCCAACTACCCGATGCCCTACTACCACAGCTCCGAATGCTTCTGGTGGTTGAAGTCCAGTCACGGCAGCCCATTTGAACTGGAATTCGAAGACTTTCACTTGGAGCATCATCCAAACTGCACTTCAGATTATCTGGCTGTATGTATAAAATTTCAGATATGTCATGCACTGTTCCCACCTCGCCCAACATGAGTAAATGCATTAATTTTTATTTTTGAGGTTCAGGAAAGGGGACCATTTTGTTTAAAAATCCACATAAACATTTTCAACAAAATTCAAAATTAAAAGAAATTAATTGAAAATGATAGCCTTCTAAGTACAGCATGTATTACTGAATGACTCAGTACACTAAGCATTTAAAATATATTGAATATGGACAATTAAGATATGGTTAAAAGTCTCTTGTAAGGGGTTGTAAGACTTATCATAATTATTATCTATCTATTTTCAATATATGAAATGAAAAATAACAATTTAGAGGCTTGTATTGATGAATTAGAGAGGATAATGGAAGTCATCCAAATAAGACTTTTTATAGTACTAGCAATTCAGCCTTGTCCATTAAAAAACAATTTCAATAAAAAATGTATTGAAGTGTCATAAATTGTAAACTATGAGATGAAAAAGCAAGGAGGACTTCTGATAACAGCTATGGTCTCAAAAATATGTATTAGTCTTTCATTTTCAATCTTCAGATTTAAACCTGGGTTTACATCCTTACTTTCATACACAGCCATGGCTAAGTGGCTCGAGTTCATGGCACAAGTTTAGAGACATTTAAATATAAATTTTAACGATATTTTGGTTCAGAGCTATTCTTTCGTTATGTCCTATATGTATTTCTTCCCTACTTCTAAAGGATTACAGGGTCCTTTACATAATGTTTATAGCCATAATCATCTGACATTTAAAATGTTTTATTAAAGGTATATGATGGCCCAAGCACCAGCTCTCATTTGCTAGCTCAGCTTTGTGGGAATGAGAAACCGCCTCTCATTCTTTCTAGTGGAGACAGCATGCTTTTAAAACTGAGGACAGATGAAGGTCAACAAGGAGGTGGCTTCCTGGCCAAATACCAGCAGAGTAAGTATGTATACTGGCTGCTCAGAACCTGTAGTGGGTCTTCAATCTCTCGATGAATAAAACAAATGAAAATATGAGTAACCCATTCGATTTGAGCCATTAAAATAAATCTTATCTCCTTATGAGAAAAATTTAACTATTTGAGGGAGAAATGCTTATACATTACATTTATCATGTAACTAAAGCATGTGGTAAACCATAGAAACTTGGAAGTGTGTTTAATATGCTAGTATGAGTTGCAATTCAGCTAAAGATCAGTCTAACAGGTTAACAGCTAATGATTTTTCATTTGTATCAAACATTATAATCTGCTAATTAGACATTATTCCATTGTACATAGTACCTCTTTTTTTGTCTTGTACCTCAAAAGATACCTTAATTTTATTAATGGAAACTGTGGTCCTTCTGAATCATATGTTGAATAGCCACATTCTTTACTGTGGAAAATCTGGTCTTTGTAGAGATGCCATTTTAAAATCTGCTTTCCCATGAGGCAGCCTGGTGGAATTAAAGGAGTATTGAGCAGAAAGTCTGGGGATCCAGGGGTTTGTCCTGCCCCCCAACCCCTGGAAAGGCCACTTTTCATCTCTAGGTTCCATGATTTTGTCTCTTAAAAAAAGAGAGTAAATTAGGTGATTACAAAAGTTCCCTTCTAGAATTAAACACTTTCTAAAAGTTTCAAAATGGATGTTCAAGAAAACAAGGTTCCCTTGAATTTATATTATTTAACACTTTAATTGTGATTTTGAAAGTACAGGCCCATTAAATCTAAATTTATGCATAATTTTTACACAATTGCCTAAAAATGGAATTCAGAGTCACCAAATCATACTCTGAATATACATTTGGATTAGTTGAGAGTATTAATATTTAACCTTGTTTTAAGTGTGAATTTGAAGATTTACATTCGCTTACATCTGAGGCTTAGGCTGAATTCTAAATAGTTTTTAATGCTGAGTTTTAATGATATATAGCTTTAGTGTATGAAAAGCTATCTCAGATTCTATCAGGGATCTGTCTGTTTAGTTGAACATGTAATCATTTCTCTGATTTTGTTATTGCTGTGATAAATTTTCTTGGTTACAGTCAGATAGCTTATGAAAAGTCCCTTTTCTTTTTATTCTTGTGACATTTTATTTTTCTCTCATAATTTATAACACTGAAGGAGTAGCTTAGTGCACATGGGGTATATAGGTCCTTAAAGGTAAAATCTAAGCTAACCAGTGAGATTTTCTGTATAATTTGCCATTTAAAATTGGGAGTCTGCAGATGATATAATTTCTGAGCAGTGAGAGCAGCCTAGAACATATTTAATGGAATATGTTTAATGAAAGTGATTTAACGAAAAATATTTTCCTCTGCCCTGTTTTGTCATCACTGAGGCACACGGTACCTATCTGCCTAGTATCTGTAACTTCTCGCAGACATCTAAAACAACAAAATTATTCTTTAGAAATCCTTTGTGGAACAAAATGTGACCTAAAAATTTTCAAAGAGAAATACTTTGAGTCTTCTTCTGCTCCAGCAATGGAAGACTTTGAAGATCCACAAATGTGTACTTTTCCAAAGCAAAGTTTATAAATGGTGTTCTAGCCACCTGCCGTGAAGTAATATTGTAGTAGAAATGCACCTATGAACCACATTCTTCAGAGAAAACGTTTTCAATATAATGTGTATTTTCCCATTCTCTTTTGTTGCACATCATACGACAACATGAAAAAGACTTGAAAAAATGCACCTCGTTCAAGTCATTCGGTTTGGCAGAATTTAGCACTGACTCCCAGGAAGAGCTATACCTAGTCTAGAGGTGTATAGTGTAGTTTCACTGAAAACTCAGCTGAAGAAAATTCCAACCTTGGATTGAAGACATTTTCAAAATTTAAGATTTTCATTTCTTCAAATCCTTTGCATTCCCTCTATTCGTTTGGTACTTCCTGATGACTAAGTAGACGAATAGGAGCCTTTATTGTGAATTTCATGCTGACTTTTGAATAAACAAAGCCATGTTGTTATTTGTTTTTAGCATTCACATAGAACTTAGTGTTTTTAAACTGTTGAATTTAAAGGTCAAGATTTTTGTTCCTTCCAAATGTTAAAGTTAGAAAAACAGAAGCATAACATATTTAATACACTCTCTAAGCAAATTAGACTGATCTCTGGGTAGTGCTAAGCTGTCTGTTCTGCTGTCCACCAATCCACAGGATTTTGATGCCCACTTTAACAGGCAATTTTCATGACACCTTAAAGTCGATGAATTCAATTAAGTATTATTTTACACTTGTTTTAAATGGAGATGCTTTCACTATAAAAATGCTGCAATTATATATATATAATCTAGGTGCTTTCTTAAAATCTCACACAGTTATGACATTATATGGTTGTGGTTCCTAACAGTCATGGTTTTTTTTCCAGCATGTAACAACGTGATGATTGTGAATCAAACCCATGGCCTCTTAGAGAGTATACATTACCCAAATCCCTATTCTGATAATCAGCGTTGCAACTGGACCATCCAAGCTACAACTGGCAACACTGTGAATTACATATTTTTAGGATTTGAATTGGAAAATCACATAAACTGCTCCATAGACTATTTAGAGGTATGTATTCTGAAGCTAAATAAATCATTGCATTTTCAAATCAATTAGGCAAACCAAGCCAGCAGTCATCAGGCTTTGCAGAAGTAACTTCCTAATCGTGCTCTAAACTTCTATAATATACCAGCTGCCCGTGGTATTTGAACAGGATATTTCATGTCTCTTTCACTGCCTCATTTTAATATTAAGGCTACTTAATCTACTACGATATATACACAAAGAATTATCTGTGTTTTCAGGTTTCAGTATGACCTCATATTGTTTAAATAATGCAGAAAAGAAAGTAACTTCTATTTTTTTTAATGTTTGATCTCTATAAATAAGAGATCAGAGAATATTTGAGTATGATGGCTTTATTTAATACTTAATTTACCTCAAACTAGGAATCATGATTTTGATTTTTGTCTTTCTTCTTAAATTTGTGTCCAATTTAGTTCATTTTTCTTTGTGTAAAACAGAAGTTTTGATGTTATAATAATGACCACCAGTGACACTTATTAAACTCTCTCTACAATGCTAAACAATAAAAGTAGTTTGAAAATTTAGCAACTTAAAATATGAAGTAATCCCCCAATTTTATAATAAGGTATTTTATTTACAGTAAAAAAGCTTTTTTGCTAACTTTCCTATGCCACTTTTTATGGTTATAGATTGTAACGTTAGGCAACAACCTATTTTACTTAATTAGTGTAATTATGCATTCAAATATAAAATTATGTATTTTCTAAACTATTAATTTAGAAATATTGATTTCCACTTTCATACTTTAAAACAATTTTACTCAACCTATATATATTTTGACCTCTCATTTTCATCATTAATAAAATTAGTTTTTGAGTCTTCTAACATATCATTTTTACATCTATCTACATTGTTAATATATACCACTTTTGAATCCTCATATGATGTTTTCACTAGGAATCTTTTCTGAAGTGACAAGTACCATCTCTGATAACATTAGGATTTCCCCCCATCTCCTCATCCACAACACAGTGACTTAGTGTTTTTCTTTTTAGGGTGATCAGTGAGTTTTAGAAGTCTTGCTTGCAAAGACTTCCAACATCCAACACTTGTAACTTTAGGATGTATTCCCAGGAAAAAATACGTTATCCTTGTAAAATTTTCATAACCCTCATTTTACCATTTCTTTTTTAAAAAGTAACATTAATTAAAGTTATTTGAAGTTAACAATATCTTTTCCAGATGGCACTTTTGTTTTTCAAAACAAAGAGGAGAAAACTTTCTGTACTTTGAGAGGATTTGTAAGGTCCTGAAAATATGGATTCCTTTGTTTTTGAGGGATAATTTTATGGGTTAAAAAAATATCTTGCTTTATATTTAGAAAAGTTCAATATTATAGAAATAGTGCCATAGTGTTTACTTAGTAGAAAGAATATTGACTAGTATTCAAAGAAAATATGACACAACATAAAACAAACTTACAAACACATGCTTGACAACGGTTTTAAGTCTATTTCCCATGGTCTGATATTTAAATGGTCTTCACAAGCTTAATAATGGCCTGCTTGTCCCATTCCATTTGCCTGGAGTAGCCATCTTTTTCTTTTCTTCATATGGTGAAATCTTGATCATTCTTTAGAAAAGATGGAAAAGTTGCTTTCAAAGCCCCTTGTTCATAGCACAAACACAGCAGTTTGTCATATCGTATATTTGCCAGCTGCGACTGTGTCCACATGCCCTACCTGACTATAAGCTACGTGAAGTTATGGGCTGTCTTCTACTAACTTTATAACTGAGGCATTGATTGTAGACTTGGAACCTTACAGGAGTTCAGTCAGGTTGAATTGAATATCACAGCCATATTGTAGCATCAGCCTAATGATAGCTATTAGTTCATGACAAAGAACTGAATTCCAAACTGGCCTTGTGGCGTGAGCCTGCACACTGCCTGTAATTCTACCCCTCTTAGTACAAGCCAGAATAGAGCTCATGGCCTTGCCGAGTGTTGCATGCGTTGCAGTACACTAGGACCGTGCAGTGATCTGGCAAAGCACAATGGAGCAAGCTGCAGTAGGGAGGAGGCTTTCAAAATGGACTTTAGAAGAGGCTTTGGCAGAAGGAGCGGGGAGGAAATGAGATGAAACCTTTTCAGGGACCGAACTCCATCTTTGTACTTACTCAAGGGCGGAACGGTAACACGGCCCATCAGATAGTTTTTGGAGGTGTTTGAAAACTGTGGGATAAAACAAATTACTTGTTTCCATAACTGCAGCAGCTCATGAGAGGCCCTTCATAGATGCTGTTACAGGCAGGCCATCCACCTTGTGCAACATTGATGGTGAAAGCAGCAAAAATACCAAATGAGAACCAGAAGTTCAGCAGAGGCTTCCAAGGGACGATGCTGTTGCCAGATGTTTTCCACTTCTGTAAGCCAAGGGGCAAGGCCAGAGCGATCGCCACAATGGCTGGTCTGTGATGGAAATTTTAAAAGCACAAATAACCATTTAAGGAGGGAAAAACCACAAACACAAAAATCTAGTTTTCATTATTTTAACAACTTCTGGTTAAAGGTTTCTTTTTCAAGTGTTTTAGCCAAGTTCCAACTGAGTGACTGTTACTGCAGCCAGAATTATTTTGTATTAATAAAACTGAAACTAAGATAGGACTTGATTAGGTGCTGGTCGGGTATCGTGCCCAGCTTTGCTGAGAGGTGTGGGTTGGTAAAGATCCCATTGGGAATCTAGTCCATCCTTTATTATTTTGTCCTCTGGGCAAAATAAAATGATTAAGATTTGGAAATAAAATATTCGTTGGGAGGAAGCATTGTTTGCTCAAAGGAGTAAGACCGTATTGTTCATATAGTTATGAGAGGCCAACTTTAAGGATTCTTTCTGTATTTTACATCTTGATTTCACTTATTCATTTTTATTTTGAGTCTGAGTTTCCATGTGGAAGGAGATTTCTTACAGGTGAGCGAATATACAAACGGAAGTGATGAATTTGTGAGAAATCAGCACAGACATGTACAGAGTGGCCGGAGCGTGTTTTAGGTCAACAGGGAGGATGAGTGTGGTGAAAAACGAGAAGAAGACCAGGAGGTTATTGTGTCGTGGAAGCTGAGGGAAGCGAGTATAATAGAAGGTGACAGTGGTCAACAAGGTGATATTGCCAAGTAGTCAAGAAAGGTCAAGATTGAGGCGTGTCCTATGGAGATCCATGTGGCTCTGGGCAGAGCAGTGTTTGAGGGGTGGCAGGAGCAGGAAGATGATTGTAGTGTGAAAAGGTGCGAAGGGGAGAGAGTGAACGTAGACCACAGTCTAAGTCTGTGAGTTCAGTGTCCGAGTTCTCCTGACAGGTCATCATCAAGTCCTGGCCTCTTTTCTCCCATCCTCATCCTTCATTTCCCTAACTGGTCCTCATGCAACAAGCTCGCATGAGATGCCCCCCTTTGCATGTTCTCTTGTACATCATTTCTCTTAAAATGTGGCCCAGGATTGGATGCAGCACTCCAGCTAATCTGGCCAGGGCCCAATATGCTGGGACTATATTATCTGTTCATATACTTCTAGTCTTGTAAGCTGAGGTTAAGTGAGTTTATTGTTAGTCATGTCATAATGCTGGACTCTATTAAGACCTCTCATCTCTAGGTCACTTTAACATAAATTATAATGGTTTCATAGCCATACGTAGGATAGTATCCCTAGTAAGTTCTATTTGACTGTTTTGCCTAAGGATTCCCTCACATTGTGGTCCCTCTAAATCCTGGTTATGTGCTCTGTAGAGAATTATTCATTTGCAAATTATTCATTTGCATAAAGATTTATTGACCATTGGCCTACTACATCTTCAAAAATAATTGATAAAAATGTCAAACAGGATGATACCTGTTTTGAATACTTCAAAATAATAGATTTCTTTGGTTAAAATGATCTGTTATTGAACACTTTTGCGATAGCACCAAACAACTTGGTAATAATAATAGCTGATCTTCATCGAGCACTTATTATTTGCCAAGAAATTACAACAGCAACCCTGTAATGGGGGAAATATTGTCCCCATTTGACAGATGAGACAATTGAGGTAGATACAGGTTGTCCACAGTCACAAACATTACAGGTGACGGCGAAGCCAAGCTTTCTACCTGGCGCTGTGGCTCCAGGTCGATGCTCTCAGCCATGACACCACACACCCTCTATTTTATGCTCTTTCACACCCCCTTAGAGGTGACATGAGGGAGTGTCCATGGCGCCCTGGGATCTACCACTCTAGTGACACTGTCACAAAGAGAAATTCATGTAATTTTAGTATGACTTCTTCATAGATCAGCAGTGGTCATTAATTATCACCTCTTTCTTTGTTACACGCTAACAAATTATTTTTAGTGTCCAATTTCGAATTTTTTAAAAAATTGCTTTAATCTTACTCATCTGTGAGATTCTAGAATAAATCTTTCCTACATTTTGGAAGTTGAATGATTTTTTTCTTCAGACCTCTGGCAGTCCTATTTTTTATTGTTCTGCTTTATATTCTTAGTTGCAGGTACACACTCAAACTAAACTATGGAAAAAAGATGAGTGTTTGTGAAAGGACTGTTACTCTGAGGAAGGTGGGAAACCTCGTGACACCCAGGATAAACTAAGAAGCGGGGGGAGGGCAGGAGCAAAGGCAGCTTCATGGGTTCTCCCCTCTTTCTCACTGCTTCGTTGCTTCTCCCTGCAGTGTATACTCCATTCCCATCTCTCTCCCCAGAAGCTTCCTCTGAGTTTCTGCAACTTTACAATTTTAGCTTTAATATAGCCACCCCACCATGACTTTACATCTTTACCTGACCATTTACCTCAAATGCTTACAACCAACTGGACTGCCCCCGTCTGCAAATTACTAGCACAGTTGGCTCATCTTCGTCAGCTTGACGACAATGGCATGGATCTAGCCTGCTTTATGGATGGACACCCCTCTAGGTGGTATGACCAGCTCTGGGGCAGTGAGGTCCAGCCCTCCAGACAGGGTTGCTTACAGATCACGTGTGTGGGCAGAGACAGACTCTTTGAGTAGGGACATGAGTTCTGCTGGCATGCTAAAACATTCCTTGAACACTCATGAATTCAGCAAGATTACAAAATTCATTCTGTAGTTACCATACCTTTCAGTGCTGTGGAATGTACTGAATGTAGAATTCACTTAAACTTGACAAAATTCATTTAAAGGACTGACTGTCTTATCTTCTAAATTGGATTTCGATGTCTCTTCTTCCAGTTTCAAAATTCTTCTAGGAATGTTTCTACTTCCCCTTCATCACGTTGTGCTGTCTTCTGCAGGTGTTGGTCCAATCCACATTTTTGTCTTTCTTTTGCACTAATGATAGTTTTAAAAAACAGACATTTTCTCCTAGCTGTGCCATTTCTCAAAGTTTGGCTGATTTGTACGTGTGCTCATAAAATGGTCAGAAAGCTTCTCTGTAGCCCTGTGGGCCCATTGATTCCTTCAGAGGTTTTATTGTTGCAAAAGTTATTCCTGACTTTGATGACAAAATTTAATTTTTTAAGCATTTAAAAATTTTTTCTTTCTCTGCTGCTTCTCTTTTTTATTTTTAATTTTAACCTCCTTTTGAAGTCTGGCTCCCTAAACCCAGAGGCCTGTGACTGACATGTACCATCATCACAGGCTCTAGGGACAGCAGTCACTCTCGCCTAATGTTCCGGTCACTTCTGCATGAACAACCACTTCTTTGCCAGCCAGAATTAGTCCAGAGTAGCACTTCTCTTCAGTATTTACTTTCTGAGAGACGAGAGCATATAAAGAATTCATCAGGTGCCATGCTTTTTCCAGAAAAAGACATCTGAGGACAGTCCAGGTGGTTGGAACGATCTCCCCATTGCTGTCCCTGTGCGCCTCTTTTTGCTGCGCTTGTCTTGACATATTTCCTTTTAAAAAATTTGTAGTCTCTACTGAGGAAGAAGCTGATATGATACTTGAGTACAAAGCCTCTCTAACCAGCTACTAAATTTAGCTGCATTTCAGAGTCAGCGGGACTCTTGTTAGAAAAACATATTCCTAGACTTCACCAGACTTCCCCAATCAAATCTCTGGGGATTCCAGTAGAGTGAGGCCCCCACAGGTTGCTGCCGTCTATGGCCCATTTCTACTGTGACAGCACGTTGTACCCTCACTTCAAGGCTCTCTCCTGGGAGGTCATAAATATTTAATCGGTAGCCTCTTAACATATACCTTTGACTGCTACTAAATGTTTATTTTTCAATAGGTCTTATTTTCCCATTGCTATAGCTGAATTATATACTTTGTCTCATCAAGGCTTTGTGATACTGTTAAAAACGTAGGATTTACTCTGCAAGTTTTGAATTTTAATTCTAAACTCCGCCACCTCTTCCCCTTATTTGGCACCTTTGCCTCTATTGTCTTCCATTACATCCTTTTATACTTTTCTACGCCTTTTCCTTTTCTACTTATGGAAGTTTCGAGTCCTCTCGATTATGTCAGTGACTTCTGTCAAATGAATTTCCCACTACTCTTTTTAAGATTCATTCATCTCTTGCCAAATCCTCTTGCTGATGTCATTGTATTCGCCAGATGGTGATATCATTGTTTATTTTTGTCACACTCCCATGCCCTCTTTCAATTACAAAATAACGCATTTCAAATTAAAGAATGGACAGAAACATCACCCAGGTTCCTGAATCTTTCAGTTTTACACCTATACATGTTTTCTTAGTCTGCAGCCTAAGCAGCATTTTCCATACTGACTGTGAAACATCAGGCCCCAGTGATATTTTAATTAATTAAGGTAATCCCAGCTGTTGTTGCAGAGAACTCATAAATTCTCAGACACTTAATAAAATACCAGTTTATCTCTCAGTCACATCACAGTTCGATGCAGGTGTTCCTTGCTTTGCACATGGTGATTCAGGAACCCAAAGAGGAAGTCAGTTTGGGGAAACCACATAGCTGTTTCTGCCACAAATGTTGGTGGATGTTTCACAAATCAAGAGACCTGAATTCTAGTAAATCTAGGAAATGCTGAATTAAACACAAACGGGGTTTGTTGTTTTGTTCTATTTTTGCTATTGTACCTCCTTAAGCTGTTACTATCATAAACGTGCATGGTTCATTCATGTATCCATTCATTCAGTCATTCAGATATATTTCAGACACGTAAGCTGAGGAAATACAACTTTTTTAGTATCAATTTTCCATGTCTTCACGGAGGAGATGTGTTAATTGATTTATCACACAGTACAAATTTAATTACAAGCTGTGTTAAGTGCTATCAGGAACTATTATTGGGCACCCTGAAGACAGGAAATGGGAGAACCAAGCTCAGCTGTGGGTCAGAGAAGGCATCCTGTGAAGGTGTGAAGGAAGCTGGAGGTTTCACTAAGGGAAGTGGTGTTTGAAGAACTGACAGAGATCAAACCAGACGCTAGTTAGAGTGGTAAGGACAGATTTTAATCAGTAATATACTACTGCAATAAGGAAGAGGGTCTGGTATGAACTGAACTCAGCTTCAATTTGCACAGATGTGACTGGGTGTTTTAAAGGGAGAATGAGGAAACTGGGAAGGGACAAAGTCAGGGAAGTAAATCATAAAGGCTCGGTGGGTGTGATTAGGTCAGTTGAGTCTGTTAGCTGGCAGAGGGGAGTTAGGGTTACTCCTCCCGCAGAGACTGGGAGACAGGGGCCTTATCCTTCCTGATGATGACATTTCAAAGGAATGGCTTTCAGATCCTTGAGAAAAGACACTCCTGAATTGTAGGAGATATTTTTACATCTCAGAGGGACAAAGGAAGACTTGCAATTCTAAGTCCTTTCTATTAAGTGCTCTAAGAAAGGGTGGTCAGGGGCTTTCTCAGGGGTTGGCTGCTGTTGGCAGCCTTGAGCTTTCTCAGGCCTTGAAGGGGGGCTGGGGTCATCCTTGGGATGTGGCCTTGAGCTGTTAGAAACTATATCACCATTTAAGTCTTATAATGTGGGGAGATGAGTGGATGAAATCATTTGTGCTGAGAATCTGTAGTTTTTATAGGCCAAATTTGAGACCTAGTCAAGAAGAAGGCTCACAGGAGCCTGATTAGAGCTGGATCAAGGAGAGAATCTTTGTCAGAACCGAGAAAGACCAGTGTGGCTGAGGCTGAGCGTGAGGCTTCCAGGTGGGCAGGGACGTGCAAGTGGAGGGCATTGTGGGCACATGAAGAGTTTCAGTGACTTCCAAAGAGCAGCAAGAGACCTTTCGAGAGTGTGAACAGGGAAATAGCTGAGACTACTCATAAGGACACTTATGAAAACTCTGGTCTCGAGAATCAGCTGAAGGGAGGGTAGGGGTAGCGGTGGAGATGCATTGCTGCAGCCCAGGTGAGGGAGACGGCAGCCGCTCCCCACGTTGCTGTGGAGGAGAATGTCATGGAAGCATCTGAGAGCACTTGGAGCTAAAGTCAACAGAACTGGGTGAAGGATCGCGTGGGAGGAGGACGAGACACTGAAGGAAAGGAAGACATCAGGACACAGCCTAGTAGAACTGCAGACAAGGGCAACAAGCAGGAGAGAGAGCGGGGCCACCCCGAGGGAGGGGGACACCAAAGGCAATGTTCCAGGTGAATGAGTCTTTGCCCAGGATTCTAACTCATTAACATCTATTGGACATTCATATTCCATAGAACGTTCTTGGGGAAACATTGTAGAGATGTTTTCTAAGTTTTTCCCATTTTTACCCTCATACAACAAGTAAGTGAAACTTCACATCTCAGGTGTTTTGAGAATTAGAATAATAAATGTCTGCTGTGTGCCAGGCACTCTGATAGACACTTTGATAAATATTATCGCTTATCCTCACGATAATCCAAGAATTGTGTATTTTTATGCTCATTGAACAGACGGAACCAGGACTTGGATAAGTAACAGTACTCAGGGTCACACTGTCAGGAGGCGACGGAGCCCAGGGTCGTGCTCAGGTCTGTCTCACCAGACTGTGGGCTCTGGAGCCCTCCTGCATTCAAAACTTGGCTCCTACAAACTAGCCGTGACTTTGGGCACAGAATTTACCCTCTTGCTGCCTCAGTTTCCTCCTGTGTAACATGGAGGGAATGATTATACCTGCTCATAAAATTGTTATTAGATAATCCACACATCTGGCAAATATTGCATACTCAAGAAATGCTTATTTTTTCCTCACACGCCTTATGGAGAGAGCATCTTCCTACGTGGCCATTCAGATTCTTCTTCCAAACTTTCAGGATGTTGATTCTCACCCTTATAACAGCCTCCCTGTCCTGGATATGCCATCTTCATTCCTCGTGACCTGTCTGTCACTTACGATGAGTGGCTCCTCCTCTCTCTTGAGGTCTGACTTCTCCCAGGTGCAGCCTTAGTCTTTCAGAGTTCTCTTTCTCTTCCAAGTTCCCTTACTCCATGCATACAGCTCTTGATAGGACTTTGAATTCTTTTATCCTTTTAAAGATTGCATCCTCTCTAATAAACGAAATGTAAACATATGTTTGTGTTTGGAGCGCACATCATGGCTGGTTGCATGAAGACATACAGGTTCTGTACGGGTCTCAGGAACAATGACCTTCGTTTCCAGATTTTTTGCTATAAAGATAAACCACTGTAGGAAGCAACTTCAGACACAGCTCTTTCTGTTGTGGTTCTTTCTGTCTCTTTCTGGGGTTTCACTCGAAAGCTTTCTTATATCTATCTGCTAACTACTGTGGGATGCTAATAATAAGCAAAGATTTAATTACTCATCTTTTGCTCACTCAGAAGAGAATGTCTTACAGGCGCCCAGGCTTTCCTCTTTCTTTCTGTGTGTAGCCTGCTTCATAATGCGTTTTGACACTTTTATGGAAGGAAATAAGAAAATCTTGAGGAGTGATGCCTTTCAAAATGTTGAATTACTAAACTTCTGTATACCTCAGCTTCCAGAGCTCTAAAATGGGGATAACAGTACTACCTGCATTATAGAGCTGCAAGAAGTTTTAAATTAAGCAAAACAAATGAAGGGATTAGAATAAAACTCGGCTAATAAATATTACTTGTTAAATGCTAGTAAATAGTGTTTATTATGATCTCAACATAAACAGAATTTTTTGATTAATTTTGGCTCTCCGAAACATTTTCCATAAATGAAGAGCTATGGTTTCTAAAACAGCCCTCCCAGTTGTAATTAGCATAGATTGGCCCCATATGTTGAAAGCAGGGCTTCCATTCCTTGGCCTCTCAGTTTCAAAAGCCTCAAGAATTCTATACCTAAAACCAAGATATGGAGTAGTTAAAATCCTCTTTGCCAGTTGGGAAAAATCTAGAGAAGCAGATGTAGTTTTATGTCTTAGCAGCAATGGGTCTGAGTGGGTTTTCATTATCGTGGCACCTCCTTAAACACTTCTGGGCAGATGAGTCATGCTTCCTGGAACTGTCAGAGAAAGTTTGCTTCTAGGATGCCTGGCATTCTGCTTAGAATATAGAGATAAGTTATTTTAATTCTGAGAACAACTGCGATTCAAAAACATGCATGAAAAAGGATAACAGTACGTCAAACAATTCAATTTATGTCGCTATACCAGAAATGAGTCTAGCATTGCACTAAGCATGATTTGCATTCGAAAGGAATTAAGAATGAAGTGGATCTATTGGTTAATTAAGCCAAATAATTTGTAGTGAAGTATAACGAGAAGCATTTTATAAAAAAGGAATTTAAGACTCTAAAGTTGCCCAAGTAGAATGTGATTTTTTTAATGTTCATCTCAGTGTGATTAAAATCCCTTTCCTCAAAAGGAAAAGCTGATCTTTCCTGACCATACTTCATAATGAAGAATTTTCATGTGATTGTGTTAATTTGCTGTAGTTATTTTTTTTAACGTTCATCTCAGTGTGATTAAAATCCCTTTCCTCAAAAGGAAAAGCTGATCTTTCCTGACCATACTTCATAATGAAGAATTTTCATGTGATTGTGTTAATTTGCTGCAGTTAATGAGGCAAACATACCAGCCTTCTAAAGAGAGCCTTTGCTCTCAGATTCAAAAGAGATGCTGCGTGTTTCCGCTGTCAGTATTCTCTCAGACATGAAGGACGTAATCAGGATGAATAACAATCAGACCTACCGATTATTTCCATGCTACCTAGAAGCCACCAAAAATCACATTAGTTGCTCAAAACTCAGAATTGCGGTATCCATACTTCCTTCTCTGGTGGCCCTCGCCTAGCTCTGCTCCTCAGCTAGGTCACAGGAGGAGGTGGGTGGGGTCTCTTCCGTCTGACAGGCATGCAGTACGGACTAGAACGCATAGGTCCGAATGCTGAATTCTAAATCTAGGAATCATCGTTGCGAATTTTGGTTAATTCTTATTGATTATCTACTTTTTAAAATAGGAAAGATTTCCAATTGCAGTATTTCAGAATTTTTTTTTTTTTTTTAATGCCATCTTTGCAGTTCTAGCATTTACTCTTTATTTAACAGGATTTCTTTTCCTGGTCTCCCTGGATGGGAAGAGTCTACATGGACCTAGGGTCTAGGTCCTTTCATCTCAAGGTTCTATAATTTCATGTTGTTCTATGAACCGAATTCTTCCCAGTTTCCGAATCTATCTGTAGCAGATGGCTTTTAGGAGGCAGAATATGTATTTTTTCTAATGTTTAGTGTTTCACTGTAGTACAGTTGACAGAGGGAAGGCTGCATTTCGTGGAATTCAGTGTTCAAATGCACTCAGGGAGTGTGCCTGGCTTTCAAAGCATTTCGTTAACTCTAGGGAGGGAATTTGGCATTTACTGCTCCATCGGTGACTATCACAGCTTACGTTTGTGAGACGTCTAGTCCCTGATCATCTGAAGGAATTCTTTTTTAATAAAGAATTAGTCTAATTAATAATAAAAAGTTAGTTACTATAAAAAGGGAGCATTGGAGACAAAATATAGTTTTAAATTAATGCCGGAGATTATATAATAACATTTTAATGGACTAATTTCCATGCACAGTCTTGAGATACATGTAAAAGACTCTGACGATAGTGTAGTGTAATATTTATAGTAGACCAGCTCGGTAACTGAGAGCCTGCAAGGGTATGGAGTCTTGGGATTGGAAAAACATTACTAGGGCGTACCTACATTGCTGTGTCTATTGGTCCCCAAAGATAATGCTTTAAAAATAAGCTTATCTGATGACACAAAAATATATAATCATTACAGAAAATTCAGAAAATGTAGAAAAACCTAGATAACACAAAATAATCTGAATTACATCACTACTAATAATGTTCAGTGGTATTTATTTCCTGTAGTCTCTCCCTATATATTCACTTTATTTTACTATTCAAAGGAGATCATTCTGTACATCTATCTTATAATGACTTTTTCCCATATAACGATAGCTCGTGAACGTTTCCCTCTGTTATCTGTTACACCGCATCACTTACAACACTGCATAAACCATCATCATAAAGCAGCCAGTTCTTGTGGAGCATTTAGAATCGTTTCAAATGTCCACTGTTATAAACAAAGGTGGAATATCTTGATAGTTAAATTCTTGCACACATCCGTGATTAGACAATGACCAAAAAATAAAAAATAAAAAATAAAAAACCCAAATCAGCCTCTGTGGCTTTTAAGATGAGTAATACAGAGAAAAGAGAAGTAAAAATGTAAATGCACTATTAAGAGTGGATAGCAACCAGCCACCACATGGAAAGGAGACTATATGGTCTGTGTTTGAAACAGACCTCTAATTCTGAGTGACACAGAATAACCCAGATTGTGGTCTTTTGATGGGTTTCATGCTCTCATGCAGAGCCCAGCATTATGAGTAATTGTTCAATTTTAGATGGGTATTTCACACTTCCTGCCCCACCCTGTGAGCGCATGGCTGTGTGGCTTTTCCTGTGCCTCGGGGAGGATGTGTGTCTGTGTATCCAAGTGCACAATGCATGGCCATGTGTCTAATGGAGGACACTTTGCCTCCTGGGGCCATCATGGAGCCATCTCCGTGCTCTGCTTATCAGCTTTCCTCTTCAACATTTGTCTCATTTATGCTCTACAGTTTGATTCATTTCTACCCTCTGGGATTTCCTCATCCACAATGGGACTCTTTTACCCTACTCTATGATTCTTATTTGGCATTTTCTACAGTTGTTACAGAAACAATTCAAAGCCCCTCAGATTTAAAGTAAACTCTGACAGTTCCAAATTGATCTTGGAGATTCCTGCATAAACTTCAGCAACGATGTGCTTAATAACCACTCTGATGAGGCGGCGTCTGTAGATCCTATCGCAGTTGTTTTTCAGAGAGGGGAAATCTGAAGAAATGCCCTAAGAATTCACCAGTCCTCACCCTTTCAGAGTGCTAGTGGCTAAGCTGCTAGAGCTGCAGGCTGGCTGGACAGAAGGGGGAGCGGGGGACAGGAGGCTGCAGCAGGAAGACACGTGCAGAGCCACTCTCCTTACCCGATGTCTCTCCCTGTCCCCCTCACCAGGACAGTTTCTGCTGTTCTCTTCACCATCCCTGTCATGGCCCACCATCTCCCTCCACGTTCTCCTCCACAGTGTGATTCACGTTGGGCTGTGCGCCCCACACACCGCCCCACACAGCGTTCACACATCACCAGGTCATCATAGTGATGTCCTTCCAACTCCTTACAAGTGATTCATCGATTCATTGCTTTCCTGTCTGGTCGGCCAGGGATGATTTCTGTGAAATGTTGTACATGAGTCAGCTCAATCATA
>NW_006431956.1:8673460-8724315 GCF_000325575.1 Pteropus alecto | reverse complement strand
TATTTTTTCTCAAAGCTATTTCTGGAGTGGTTTCTTTGGGAAAAATGTTGATTCCCTTTGCCTTGGAACAAGAGTTAGAATAACATTTTGAGCACATTCCACACGACAGGCCTCATACTCAACCTATTACATGATTTGTCTTATTTTCTGTTTACAACAACCTTGTAAAATAATAACCATCATGATACCAGATTTTTTTTTTTTTTTTACTCCTGCAGCACCCGGTCTTCTTAGGTGGTCTCCCCATCCAAGTACTAACCATGCCCGACCTTGCTTAGCTTCCAAGATGATGCCAGATTTATAAAGAAATTTTAATTAGAGAAGTTAAGTAATTTTCACAATGTTATACTCTAAGCAAATTTTAGAGCTAGACTAGATTGTGAACTCAGGGCCTGCCACCGACCACATTGAATATACTCTAAAATGTCCCCACAGTAAAATTACTTTTCTGCTTCCAGCTGAATCCTAATCTTCTATTAGTGACATTAACTTCAAAAAAACCATTCTATGAACTCATTACATTTAGTTCTCAGAAATTTAACTGTCTTCCTTACATTGACTAGAATTTTTGTTCTCTGTAAATATTAGAGGATTATCTACTATACCTAGAATTCTCTCTCATGGCACATGAATTATTTCAAGTATATATTAAACTCTAAAGGATAAAGTTTTTGGAGTTTTTAAAGATTTGTAATAGGAAATGGGCCAAAAATTTTTAATGACATCATCCCAAAGATACTCTTGATTTAATTTATCTATATGGACTACATTTAATCGATTCTTAAAAATTAATATTCAACTATAAAAATAATTTTCTTCCAGAAAACTTCAAGGAAATAAGAAAAACAATGCTTTTAAAAGGGTGAATTAGATGCCAATCTAAAATAGAAAAGGCTGAGTTTTAGCTGTCACTCACTGTTTTTCTGAAATGGGTTTAGAAAGTCAATCTACACATCCCAAGCTCATACATATGAGACAATTGATTATAGTTTCATTCATTCCAGTCATAAATTTTTAAAATCAAAAACAATTTAGCAACAAAGAGGCGCTTAGAAAGTGCATTTCTGTTCTGGGAGTCCTTACATTTCATAAAGTTGATTCCCACTGAAGGAACAGGTTGGGTGCATATCAGCTGACTCTGGGTTTCTCCAGACTTGAGTTTCAGGGACTTCTACAAAACCCTACTCTTACAAAAATTTTAAGATATGTTTTCTGTCAGTGGTGTTTTTTCAGTTTTATGTCTTCTACCTTGCATGTATGGGTCCTTAATATTTAAAAGGATTGGAAGGAGTCCACGAATCATTTCATATTGCAACTGGAGTCTGAAGTCACTCATGGTCTGATAACCTAGGCATGTGCCAAATTGTCAAAACCATGCAAAGGAGGAAGATAGAGTTGGTAAATGTGGCTAGGCAAGAGATTTCCTTCCTCCTTGAATGTTCTGAGAGTAGTTGAGATATTTCTGATCAGGGAGGGACTTAAACCACAAAAATCCTACATGGGGTCTCCTTAAGGGGATAACTGAAAACATTCTACACAAGAGGTTTTGTATATACACATATCCACATTTTAAGATACATTCGATGGCTAACTTGAAAATATAAGCATCACTTAGAATATTTTTAAAAATACCTTGGAACACAGTTATGCAAATTAGATGTGCATGTTCAAATGAGAATCTCAATCTTTTCTCTTCTTGATTTCTACTAGTTTCTTTTATATAGACTTAACTCTAACCTCAAGTATTTGTTCAGACCCAGTAGATCTCTAGGCTTTCCAAAAGCAGGGGAAGTCTACCCTTAGCAGGACTGGTGCTTGCCAGTAGTTGCAGTGAGTCACAGCTGGAATGTCCTGTGGTTAACATTTTCTCTGAAAACAGAATCAGAGGGCTCCAACTGGTTGCCATGGTAACCAGTATTTGTGTACTTTGAAAAATGACTGTTCCTGTTTTGTGTGGTAAATTTACGCAAGAGTGAATTGTAGAGGTGAAGTTAGCCATCTGTGTGAATACAAACAAAAAAACCTGATTTAATTAGGTGTAAACTTTAGGGGGTATGGGATTTTCTTTTTTTTTTATACAGCGGTATTGTTCTATTCTAATTAATTCATTAATTTATTTGACATATTTAAGCATTTTCATCAATTTCTATTTGATGTTTATTTTAAAGCATCGTTCTCTCCCTTCCAAAGGCCACAAGGAATTAATTGTCATTCATCAGGGCTCCCCCCACACCCACTCCCTTTGCCCCTGCCCCCATGCCATTCACAATGCGTTATTTAAGAAGAAGGATTCAAGGGCTCCTCTTCAATGAGGTAATCCCATCCGGAAGGAAGGAAAAAAAAATCCCTTCCAAATCATGTGAAAATATCAGGTTTCTTAACCTTGCTGAGCTAGGAGGCAAAAATACTATACTGCTTATAACATTAAATACAATCTAAAATATAGTTCCTCCAAATGTCACTAGCTAGTATTTGAGAAGATCCATCATGCTTAGAGCCATTATGGTTACAGAGAAATGTTACCTTAGGTTTTGTTGTGTAAAAATGAAATGATTAAAGGTTTGGTCACTGAACTACAATCCAAAGTTAAGATGAGCCTTTTGGAGTGGAACAGAGTGTTTTCTTGCTTATTATGCCAGTTCTTGGGAACGGTATGTTTATTTTCGTATTAATTAGTTTAGAATTGGAACTCAAACACTGGACTTAATAAAAGTGAAGCTGAGATAAATACCGTACAGTGAAGCAGTAATTTAGCAGTAAACAGATTACAGCATCAACCTCCTCTCCAACCTCTGACCCCCGCCTCCTGGATTAGATGCGGGACCTGAAGGCTGAGGACAGGGCCTTCTGTTGTTGTTCCCTCTTCTTTTTATGTTGCTTCATTCTTTCTCTCATTCTCACTCCCTTGTTACGGCATCTGTTAAATATCTAGGATAATAGAAACTTGAGTATAAATATACACATTTGAAGCATCAATATTAAAAAATGTAAAAAGGAAGCTGAAGTGATAAGCCTAAAAAATAAATCTCATCTTTATTCATTTGTTTAAAATGCTTAGATTTAATATTTATGAGTGATGATATAATGGACTTCCTTTAAAATCTTTGCTCACCTCCCCCTAAATCTCACAAGCATGTAGATATATTAAATAGCCAGTTCTGAGAAATCAGAATGAGACAGGCCAAGATTTAGAAATCTGAGATTTCTTTTGACCTTGAACAGCCCCCCGCCTGGTCCCCCGCTTCACAGAATGGCCACAAAGGATCCAGACACTTTGCTGCCTAAAAGGAACACGCCGAAATTTAGGACTGTAAGACTTTAAGATGTATCTAACTCTGCAGGGTTCAAACAGGAGTGCAGATGAAGCCTGATTAAAATAAATGTGGTTGTGGGGAAATCACTGTGTCCATTCACAGGGGCTGTACCGGGAACCTGCCTTGCGCTGGTCAGTGAGAGGAATGCAGATGTGATCTGGGCTCTAAAGAAACTCAGAGTCTGTAGAGGAGATAAGACATGCATGCCTATAACTAGGATACAAGGACATGTGACCATTCCCACACAGAAGCACAAGCAGAGAGCTAAAGGCTTTCAAAGGCAAGCATCATGACTGCCTCTAAGAGCCATGAAAGTGCTTTGCAGAATTTGATTATAAAGCTTTTCATGTTCAAATTAGTATGTTTCAAACAATATTTTATATCATAACATTTTAGTAAATAAAAAGAATTTGATCAATCTGGAATTTGTTGAATCCAGATTACACATTTTCCTACAAACACACACAAACACATGCACTCATACTGTTGCATGTGTGTACTCTCCAAGGGACTAATCGAGGAAGTCCATGAGTCTATGATCAGACACTTTCCATTTTGTTGTCATGGGCAGTTCATCCCAACGGTATCTGGAGCAAAACGTTTAAAGTGGACATGAGGAGATTAAAAGAAAATATAATGGACTGAGTCATGAGGAAGTCAGTCTTTTGGGATTATCTTTCCTTATTGAAGAGATATGGCAGAGAGGTGGGGGGGTTTTGTTTTTCTTTGTTTTTTGTTTTTAGTTTAGAGGTGAGTATCTGATGAAATTATTAAAAGAGGCAGATAAAGTATACATGACAGGATGTAAAAATACCTCAGCGGGAAAGCACAAAGATTTCAGCAAAAAGTTTCCAAGAGAAGAAATATAAATGGCCAATAAATATGAAAAAAACTTCAACCTCAAAGGAACACAAATTAATATAATTATGAAAATGCACACAAGTTTTCACTTTCAGAACCAGCTTTAAAAAATAATAGTCATAGCTGCTAAAGTTCTACTGCACAAAAAATTTCTGTAAACTGCTGGTGAGAGAATAAATTGGTAAAATTTTCTGGTAAGAAATTAAGTAATATACATGAAGAGCAAAAAATGATTATACTCTTTAATTTATGTCCCTTATAGGAATCTTTCCTAGGGAAAATTTAAAATATCAAACAAAGATTTATGTTGGCAAAAAAATTGGAAATATTCTAAGTGAACAACAGAATTGTAAATAGTATATTAGTAGCATCTTATGCCACCGTTAAAAATGTTTACATAGACTATTTAGTGACATGGTTAGTATGAAATGTATGGCCCAAATTTATACACACATATATACCTACATACATATGTACATACACATGCACAAATGAAAAAAAAATGTTGGTGAGATAAACTTCCGGTATTAACAAATTATTAACAGTGATTATCTTCAGTGGGATTAATTTTTATATTTTCCTTTTTCATAGCTTTCTAAAATGTGGTTTTTAAATGGTATTTATTTTTAAAATGTATATCATAATACTCCTACTTACCAAGTATCTCTTATATGTTTATATATGAACACATCTCATTCAGCCTACTATTTCCTTATCCTGGGCCGGGATTAGACTTTGGAGGGAATTTGCTAGGCTGACATAAAACCAAACAATATTTGGATTTCCAGATTATTGGGCTTAGGAATCATTCCTAAAATTCTCTCTATGTAACCTTCTGTTTTGAATTCTTATGTTGAGCGTTCTGTACTCAGCCCGCCTCAAGAGATTTCACCTTAACTTTTAAACCAAGGAACAGCGTTGGCTACATGAGTAGACTTTGCTTTTTTCATCTGACAAACCACGTGAAGTCTTTTTACATTAGTCATTTTCTCTCTGGTTCCAGCTCTACGATGGCCCACGGCGGTTGGGACGCTACTGTGGCTCAGATATGCCACCTTCGGGGAATACCACAGGCTCCATTCTTCAAGTGCTATTCCGCACGGATGGGGTCAGTAGCCACAAGAAAGGATTCCAGATGCAGTGGTTCGTCCACGGTAAGCCCCGCGCCAGTCTCTGTCATACATTTCATAGTTGCTATTTGGCCAAGAATAGCCTCCTTTCCAGTTCTATATTTGGGAACGATGCCATCAGCAAATGATGGAACCTGGGGAATAATCGGGTTCTGGGTCTTAGAAAGTCGATTCAGACATCGATGACTCCTACAGAGTTAGGTCCTGTTAGGGTTAAGAGAGAAAGCGATGTCAAAGTGGACAGGATTTGGGTAAGTGCTCAAGTAGGTGCAGCAATAAATGGCCTAAGAGAAAGGAGGGAGTAGAATGAAGTCTCCAAGGTGAAGACCCGTACTTGGGTACGGCGAGCAGATTGCAGGGTGGGATGGGGCCTTTCAAGGGGCGTGGAATAGAAGGAGATTTAAGGCTCACCCTGACATTAGGAGAGAAAGAAGGATAGGGCTGGAAGGGAAAGAATGAGAGTCAATCAGGGAGAGAAGAAAGAGCAAGGATTGGGCCGAAAGGGGAGCAGGAGCAAAAACCTGAAGCCAGAGGCCTGTGTTGTGCCTGCCACACAGGTAGGGGCACGACAGACCCACCTCTGAACTGGTGCTTCAGAAAGCAGGTAGGATAATCATTTCTCCGAAAATGAAAATTCATTTTCAACAGGAGTTCTCAGACTTCTGGACAGACCTCAGATGGCCCATTGTAGAGGGAGACGGCCCCAAAGCAGTGGTTCTCTACACGTGCTCCCCCAAATGCTGCATCAGGGTCACCTGGAACGTGTCAGAGATGCAAATTCTTGGGGCCCCACCCCAGATCTACGGAATCGCAAACTCCCAAGGGAGGCCCCAAATCTGTCTTAACTGGTCTCCCTGGTAATTAAACTTTGAGAATCATCCTCCTACAGTGACCCAGACCTGAAAAATGTAGTCCTTGTGAATATTATAGTAACAGCTCTCAGCCAAGGTCTGAGGGCTCACCGGTCTGTTTCAATCAGTTTGAAAGAGAAGAGGACTTGTGGTGTTATACCAGGAACCGCACACAGACCTCTAAGCTGTGGCCCTACTGTCAGAATCGGGGGTGAGCACAGGTGAGGGCATGAATGTGTGCCGTGGTTGTCTCCTGAAGGCTGCTAACGTCATAGCACATTTATTCTATGAATCCAGTGCTATACATAACTGAATAGTCCTATTATATATTTAGGAGGGTTGGGTGTTCTGAGATTATGGACTGGAGACTGTATTTCTGTTAAAAATATAAGAATGAGGTTTTTCAGTGTTTAAAACTATTTAGTGGTTATCCACAGAGCTACTTATAGCTTGAAATACAAATTATGAATTCCTAAAGTGAATGAGCTATGCTAATTAAGTCTGTGGGAATTCTCCACCATCCTTTTCATCAAGTAGGTAGATTTAATATCTTGGCATGCCAATTTATTGACTTATTAAATGGAGGGATTGGATTGATTCATCTCTATAATACAGTCCATCTCTAGTATTCTGTGATTCAGGAGTGGTGTGATTTAAAGGACACTAGAGACTGTGTGAAAAGACCAGAAGAAACAGGCAAATCTTGATAAATGACCTAGATTTTCAAGGGCCGGGCGTATGTTCTAGAGCAGTGTTTCTCAGAGCCTCGTGTGCATTAGAATCACTGGGAATCTTGTTTAAATGCAGATTCTGATACAGGGAGGCTGAGGTGAGGCCCATGAATCTGCATTTCTAAGACGTCCCAGATAATACTGATGGTGCCACACTGTAGACCAGTTTAACTTTTTTCTATCAGTTCCATTTGAAATCTCTCTTTATTTGGGGGAGTCAAAGACACCCTCTGTCTATTCTCTTTTCCTGTTTACTATTTCAAAACTTTCTCGCATTTGCTGAAAATTTGCTAAACTTGGAACTAAAGTAATGCAGCAACATTTTTCCAGCTGGGACCAGAACTGAAAAAAAAAAAATTAACTCTGTGATGCCCACTGTATATAAATTATACATGGGAAGAATCTTCTAGATCTGTGAAAAGATAATTATCATATACTATAGTTATGCAGTGCCACAAGTACTCAGAGTTTATACTGTGCATCTGAACTAGGTCTTTAACTTGAGATGGCAGCCTGAGAAGAGGGGTCAACAGGATAGATGGGGTTCAGGAAAGAGGTTCTGGTGAGACAGGTTCCCCCATTTCTTACCCATTGGAGGTAAACTGAAAACATAATCTGATTTCTCAGTTATCCATGGTTCATTCCACAGATATTAAGGAACTGTTTGGAGCCAGGTACTGTGCGAGAGCTGATTCCAGCTCTAACAGACCTGGTTCCAACTCTCATATTGCTTACAGGCGATTGGGAGAAGCAGCAAATAAGCAAAATGCACACAAAGAGATATAAGTGCCAGGGAGCACACAAAAGGGGATTTGACTTTGACAGGAGGTCAGAACAATCCTGTGTGAACATGGGCCCTTAAACTAAAATCGAAGAGCAAGCGGGAGTTTTGTGGGCAGATAGGAGAATTTCCCCAGTAGAGAAAGCCCCTGTGGGTGAGCGTGCAGGCCGAGTGAGTGGCCGCAGTCCAGGATCCAGGGGAGCAATGCCGAGCTAGGCAGTGGGGAGAGCGTTCAGGTCACACGGAGTTAGGGGTTTGGGCAGGAACAGGGGCCATACTTCCTCTTCCGTGTAAATTCGTCAGATTTCAGAGAAATGAGTTTTGAGTAGGATCTTGAAGGACTGAAGCAACATGGCATGTTGTGGGACTCAGAAGATTAAGATAAAATAGAAAATACAAATGAATAAAAACGAAACAAATAAATACAAAGTAAATGTAAAAATTAGTCTCAATTTTCAAGTGCAGTGGTAATATTCTTGAATGTGCGTTTGTGTGTGCACACGAACGTGCGTATGTGTATGTGACTGAAAACGATTGTTTCTGCACAACCTCCCTAAATCTCGATTTCCGAATCAGGTTCAAGTGCAAGGCCCAGGACACCCAGCCTGACACATGACTTCCTGAGCATTGCTGCTGAGGAAGAATCCCACATACTTCATTCATTTTGTCAATTAATAAATAAACCCGTTTACAAAATGTGCTTCTTTGTTGAGGGCCCAAATCTTCTATCTGCTTTGAGAAAATGGGATCTACAATCGGGCTTTATTTATGGGCCCATTTTTAAAGTGGTGCTGTAGACATGAGATTAAGCCACACTGCCTTGCCTTTATGTGAGCCATCAAAGAGAGTCCCATCCTGGAAAGAAAGAAATAGCCCCAGTTGCCCTGCCTGGCTCAACCGCTCCCAGTATTCAGTGCTGACAGCATTGCACAAAGGCTGGATTCGGTCTCGGAGGCCTCCGTCTGGGTTGCTGAAGGGAATGTAGAGCTTGCTGCAAGCTGTGTAAATAGGGGCCTCTGGGCCAGCTGTGCATCCCCTTTGCCTCTTCTGCCCCTCTCTCCCAGAGGTCCCTTGCACTGGGCATTGGAATCCAGCGTACAAACAAGGTCAAGCAGCTTTGTGAGTGAAAGAATGACATTTGTGAAGGGAGAGAACCCCTCAGCTGGGAATAGCAGGGGAAGGTCTGAGTGGCATGTGATCAGGAGGTGATGTCACCCTGGATTTTCACAAAGGAAAAGTGTGGCCTTTTCTCCAGAGAGCTAGATGACATCAGACTCTCAAATGGGGGCTGGTTTCATTTTATTTTCCTTTTAGCTATTAATGAGATTTCTCAAGGCTTGAGGATTTTCAGAAATTGGCTCGGGGAGAACATTTTAAAAACTTTATCAAGATCCTCCAAGGCTGGCTCCGTTTGAACATGAGCCAGTGCCTTCTCAACTACCTGGGGACATGCAGTGCCGTATCAAGGGCTTTTTAAAAATAAACTTTCAGAGCCCTGGCAAAGAACCTCCATGAAGTCAGCCATGTTTCTTTTAAACTTTCATTCCATTTTTTTCCCTCACTGGGGCTTTTCAGTAGTCTTTGTTTATTGTTGATCTTTGAGGGGAAATCCTTCTAATTTGTAATTTTTATTCCTTTTGTGACTTTGAGTATGTGTGCTGGGCTTTATCTTTGTAATTCATTATCCACTTGCCTTATATGTGAATGCTGGGAAATCACTCTTAGGTGCGAGGGCAGGTAAACTGGGCTCTAAGAGGTGCTCTCCTGGGCGTACTTTTTAAAGAACAGACAGTTTGCAACTGTGCATCATGTTACAGCAATTATACATAGCATCTGCCACCAGGTATTTATTGAGAACATATTTTTCATTCAGTCATTCGTTCAACTAACCAATCAGCATATACTGATTCACTAGCAGGTTCTGGGCTTGGCGTTTAGGCTATAGAGAGTTTATTAGTTTGCTCAGGCAGCTATAACAAAATGCCTCAGATTGGGTGGTTTAAACAGCAGAGATTTATTTCTCACAGTTCTGGAGGCCTGGAAGTCCAAGATCACAGTGTCGGCAGGGTTGGTTTCTCTTGAGGCCTCTCTTGGGGGGTCTCGTTTCGACTTAATCACCTCCATAATAGCCCTATGTCCAAATACAGTGACTCTGAGATACTAGGGGTTAGGACTTCAGTATATAAAATTTGGGGGAGACATAATTCAGCCATAGCAGAGAAGGAGACAGTATCCTTGACTTCAGGGAGTTAAGTCATTTAGTAGGGGAAACAGACAGATAAACCAAGTGCAGAAATAAGTCCATAATCCATGATGACGAAGAGGTCTGGGATGGCCTGAAGGAGTTCCAGAGGCCCTCCAGGTAGCTTTAATACTTGAGCTGAGTTTTAAAGAATAAGCGAGAATCGATCAGTCAGACAAATATCGGAGAGAGGAAGACATTTCTAAAGAGAAGCTGAGAGGCTTAGGATAACGCCAAAGTTTGCAACTGGCAAGTAGGTTAGCTAGAGCACACGTTGTCAATATAAGCCCCAAGGCAGTGAAAATTGATTTTTGGGAGGGCAAATAAATTTTATGCTTTATGTATAAACTACGCACACACACACACACACACACACACACACACACACACACACACACACATAATATGTAACAGATATGTATGTATGCATATTATAGTAAAATTTAATGGGAGAGAATTTGGGAAAATGCATCTAAAAAAGGTTTCTTAGAAGGGCAATAATAAGCCAAAAATGATTGAGAAAGGGAATGATAGAAGTTGAGGCAGGACAGGTGTCAGAGACCAACTGACAAGAGCCATTGTCTGTCCTAAGCCTTGCTTCTGCACGGTGCAAAAATTCACACCTCTCAGAAGATATGATGTTCGCAATGAAAGCGATTTTATGAATTGTGGTTTGCAAAGATTCCAGGGCTCACTCACAAGGGCGGGAAGTGAATCACACCGTCTGGTCCCAATCTCAGGCAGAGACCTTTCTTCTCTCTGCTGGTGGTGAATTGCTTTCATAGTAGCATCACTTCCTGCCAGGTGGTGATAGATACAATGTCACAGAGAGAGAAGTGGTAAAACACTTGTCCTGGTCAGCCTCCACAGTAACCTCACTTAGGATCGAGAATGCCTCCTTTGTTCACTAAGTCTGTAAAGTCTTGGTATTTGTCAATAAGTCTGGTATATACAAATGGACATAGACTGCTAGGATTGTTTTATTATATAGTGTGATAAAGGATAAAGAAATCCTGTTCAGTTTGGGCAGAAATTTAAGTAAAATGGAAACTTTAAAGACACAGTTCCATTTAAGTTAGAATTTATTTCTCTAAATGCTGACTTTTCTTTCACATTCATGCATGCCACATCCTGTCCTGCTCATTCTAGCCCCTTCAGCCTATTTATATTTCGAACTTTTGTCTTTATGATACTCTTAGTAAATTTTTAAGCATGGAGACTGAAAATGAATAGAGTCTTAGCATAGAACCAAAGCATAGATTTCTGCATTATGATACTGTGTCTGATTTTTATTCATGGCAAATTCCCACATGTTTTTTCTGCAAAGTTCTTAATGGATAATGCTAATATTAAAAAATCTGTTTATAAATTAATTCACATTTGTAAAATTGGAATAATAATTTACTATGAAAACCATGCAGCTCTCTTTGCCTTGGCTCCGGAACTTCTCCAGTGAGGACCTAGTAATCAGAGGCAGCTTTAAACACATGAAGACATTTCAGAATAAGTGGAAAAGCTAAATCCTGGCATTATTTGCCTCCTTGACAACAGCAGAAAATACACATACACACAGTTGACCTTCACTTAATGTTGGCTCTGAGCCTTGTAACCAGCAAGGGCCTTTTAGGAGTCTTGCATCCCAATTCCCATGTCACTACTGTTTGAAAAATTTGGAGTTCTATTTCCACTACTTCTCTTTGGAACAGTTATACAAAGAAAAAAAAAACCCCTCAAAAAACTGTGACTTTCCCAAATCGCATATTGCACAATTTGTAATCATCCTTGAGATTTGGGCCAAAGGAAGGACTTTCTTCAATTTTCTGTTTGTATCCTCATTCCCTAGCAACAACACCCCGATAGACATCCCACATACTAACCAGGGGATCCCACACTTTTTCATTCAATGTGAAAAAAGAGACCACACCTTTTTTTTTTTCACTTTCGAATTCTGTAGCATCCCAAAATGACAAAATGACACTGAACGAACATGATGTTCAGTGTAAAATGTTAAATTTTGTCCCCAAAGATTTCTCTGTTTGAGCATTTACTTAAAGATTACTATATTAGTCTCTAACATTACATATCCAAGTACTGGCTTCACGTGTGTGTCACTGTGTATCCAGAGGAACTAACACCAGCCTTCAGTGGCATCAACTCAGAAAACAAAGAATGAACGTGATTACATTCTAGAGATTTAGAATTTTATATTCTCTATATAAGTAATGACATTAATTTACTCGTCCTTGAAATTTCCTACTTCTAGTTCTACTTACAGATTTCTCACAGGCTAAAAAATATTGATTTTACTACCTAAATATAATTTTAAATTTATTTTAAGACATTAATTATGATAAAAATAAACTATGTTGCCATGTAAGGAGTGAATGAAAATATAATTTAAAGGCTTATTGCATTGATATAATTAACATCTGATCTGTTATTACTGGAACAAATAATTATTTTAAAAATATTGATGTTAACATTTTTAAATGATATTATCATTTTTAAAATGTCGATGTCATCATTTTAAAAAATAATACTTAATGTTATTTAAAACAATGACAGTTATGTGCTGGGCCCTTTGGTTAGTGCTTTAAAAATATTATTATCTCATGTCTCTTCCCAATAATTCTCTGAAATAAGCATCATCATTCCCATATTATGGATAAGAAAACCGAGGGAGTCTTAAAGAACTTAAATAACTTCCTCAAATTTACAGATCTAGTAAGTGATGGAATCAGGACACAAAACCATGCTTGTGGTGTTGAACTCCGACGCCTCTGTTTTAATAGCTATTCTCTGTCTAAAAACGAATAATTTTTACCTACAACTTTTCATTGCAAAAAGATTAAATGATATCGTATCACAGAAGAGGTTAGAGCTTATAGTAAGTAATTTTGTAACTAAAGTCCCACTGAAGAAAATGAATGTTTTTAAATGAATGTATGCAGTTTTTCCCAAGTAAATAATATTCTGGTTTCAAGGTCTCCCCACTAAATTACACAATTCATTCTTTCTTCAATTCAAGGAGCAATAATGGGGGGAAGCACATTACTTAGCAAATGACTAGTTCAAAACAGCTGAGGCTTGACCTCCGACACACTACCTGCTTTATTACTTAGTTATAAAGTGCTCTTCTTTTAGAGTTGCTGTGTATGGTTGATGCAATCATAGGCTTCTGAGCTGAGATAGATCACAGGGATCATCTAATCTGTTATCGTGATTTAGTTACACAAACTAGTCTACAGGAGGAGTTATAATAAAGTGAAGAGTGAAAGGCTAGCTGCCCCCAAAATAGATGGGTTTGACTGGAGGTAAACAATGAGGGATGGAGTAGAGCACTTGAGCATCTGATTAATTTGGGGCCCAGCCAGAGAGAGTTTTGCCTCCTCTAAGCTAAGGACTTTGGCTGGATGCCCTGCAAGGGACCAGCCCCTTCTGGTACTGTGATCACAGAAAACAATCTTACGGCTCAGGCTTGGAGGGCCACGGGACATCACGACTATCGGTGGAGCACTCCCTGCGTTTGTGCATTTGTCAATGTGGAGCATCCTCACTGTGGAGGGAAGGTTGGGAGTTGATGAAGAAGGAATCTGGGGGTGGGCAAGTAATGCAGAGCCCTGAGGGGAAGTCTGGGGCGCTTTTCCCTGTGGGAGCTCCGTCGTGTACCAGCACAGTTATACTGAAAGAAAGCAGGATTCGAATGAATACTTTTAAATAGAAATGTGAGTGTTGAACTTGGAAATCACATAAAGAGAACACATTTCCTCTGTCCTTGCGAATGTTTGGAGGATTTCACAAAGTAGCCTTCGGCATGACTATGTATTTTAGGGGAAATTATTCCAGTTGCCTTGGTTTCATTTCATTTCCTTACAAGATATTTTTATACTATTTTTATATATTTTGCTCAGAAATCTTAAATAATTTTTAAGATGTGTGAGGCTGATTGATTTCTCCTGAATTGTAAGCAAAGAATTTCTACTGGGAAACCATTTTGTAACTTGGTTGGAATGAGTAGATTAGAAGGAAAAGGATGTAGCTAAATCAAAATGAAAAGATGACGAGATTAGCTATACTTAATGAAAGATCTTTAGCCTTTCCTATACAGGAAATTAAAATTTATATTATGTGAAAAAGTCCTAAAATATGACTACATTGGCTTCTCTTCTCTTTAAGGGTGTACTAAGGCAAAACACCAATATTCAAGATTTGCGACATTGCAGAGCATCAGATAGTTCTGATAATCTTAACTTTGAATATTTATATGATGTCATATAGTAATTTAAAAGTCATTTTATAACTATGAACAACATTGATTTCTGAGTTCCTCGTATCTATTTTCCAACTCATTAACTTCATGTTATGCCTTATTCTTTCTCTCTTTTTTTTTTCCTTCTGTCCCTATCTCTGAAAACAGATTACTCTATATCCATGGCTGTATGGAAATCAGTCAGAGAAAATGATTATCACAAAGTCTGGTACTGGGATGAAGTCTTCATGGAAGACAAAACTTTCTAAACCCTTACTGACTCCTCAGTGCTAAAAATCATACCTTTAGTTCTTCAGTTTGCATGTTTCCTCCCAATGTGACATCTAATCCGAAGTTTGTCTTGTGTTTTCTCAACAATAGACCTTGTTGAGTCTGAACATTTGTGTCTGCTGAAAATGTATGTGTTGAAGCCTAACCCCTAAGGTGATAGAGTGAGGAGGTGGGGCCTTTGGGAGTTGATGGGGTCATGGGGGCAGAGCCCTTAGTATTGGGACCAGAACCCTTATGAAAGAGATCCAGAGAGCTCCCTTGCCCCCTTGTACCACGTGAAGTTTGCGAACCAGAGGAAGGCCACAAACAAGCAAATAAAGGATGAATTTCTGTTATTCTAAGCCACCCAATTTGTGGTATTGTGTTATAACAGCCCTAACAGACTAAAACAGACTATATTCTAACCTTATCCTTGACTAACCATCATCTAAACCTCAATGTGATAAGTGGAAGGTAATCAATACGAGAGAGATGCTACACTCATAGTTGCTATCATTCTTTGCCTGCCGTCAAGTTTGCCCACCTTCTTTATCAGGGAAAGAATGGGAATACAAAAGCTTCCTAGGGCTGGCATAACAAAATACCACAAAATGAGTTGTTTAAAACAACAGAAAGTTATTCTTTCACAGATCCGGAGGCTAGAATTCCAACCATCAAGGTGTGAGCAGAGACATCCCATGGAGGGCTCTAGGGAAGAACCCTTCCTTAACCTCTTCTAGCTTCTATTGGCTGCTGGCAGTGCCTGGCTTTCCTTGGCTTGTAGATGCATGACTCCAATCTTTGTCTCCTTCATTATGGCTTCTTCCTTCTGTGTGTCTGTGTCCAAACTTTCTTCTTCTTATAAGGACACAAATTATATTGAATTTCAGTCCCATTCTAATCCAGTATGACCTCCTCTTAACTTGATTACATCTACAAAGACCCTATTTCAAAATAAGATCACAATCACAGGTACCAGATGGACATGATTTCAACCGAATACATGAGGTTCTTCAACTTTTGACAGCTTTCTCCTCGCCTGGAGTCACCATACTTTGTCTTCCTTTTCTTTCAGGAGAACTTCATATTTCTTGGTCTTTATAGTACTCAGTTTTCTTCTCTGATTTCATCTCATGATTGCTCCGGCTTGTGTCTCTATCCTCACAGAATAATTGCAACCTACAGAATCCCCCAGAAAATTAATCTGTGAATCCTTACGATCAGGTGAATTCTGGGTTTCCACCCTTGGTCTCGTCTTCAGGGAAGGCTAGTGATCTGATTTAAGTCTCCTGTCTTTGTAGGACAGATACCTATCATTCGTCCTTCTCCTATATCCCAGGAGAGTGGCTTATACTTTTAGACTATTGAAGAATTAACTGGTAAAATCAAACCAGGAATTGTTAACTTTCGGTGGTTCTTATGCATGCTACAGTCACCTTTGGACAACTTCAGCCTTTTTCAGGAGCTCACATTCCTCTCTATTCCCCGCTCCCATCCTGGAAGTTTCTTTCAAAATCACCATAATGACATTATTGGCATATCTCATAGATGTATCAGAAGTGAGGCCTGTGTACTCCAGGAACTATTTCAACTTTGCCTTTGGTTGGATCTTTCCCAAATTCTGAGCTCTTAGTTGCCATTTCTCATCATACCTGCCCCACTGGGAGAGTCCTTATTGGTAACTTCTGCTTGTGACCCTATGCCCTTTGCCTTTCTGAGGGAAACTGGGCCATCCAGTGAGGCACCTCTCAACGTACTGCAACAGAGAAAGATTTTTTTAAATTACAGAATAACTATTAAAGTATAAATCAATCATTTTAATAAAGCATGTGAGTATCGTCATTTATAGTGTTTAAAATTTATTCTTTACTATACTTCGGCTTTACAACTTCTTTTTAACATCAGCAGCTAATTTCTCAGGTGTTTTGCTCAAAAATTAGAGGGTAAGAATGTGACGATGCCCTCTTTGGGTCTATTCTCTGTGCCTTTGCCCCGGTAGGCCATGTCACTTCCAAGCTGGCAGCCCTCCTGGTGCTATTGGTTTATAGAACACAGTTTTGGAAAATGCCAAGTGTAAAGAGGTGACCACATTTGAGCAATCGTAGAGAAATACAAAACGTACCTTTAAAACTTTGTGCCTCCAATTCCCGTTCGCTGTTTCAATGCCAGTTCACTTTTATTAAAGCTCTTTCATTTAAAAACAACGCCAAACCTTGAAGATAGAACATATATAGATTATGCTTAATTAAAACAAAATCATATAACTCATTAGTTGTTTTAGACCAAAAAGAAGTGTTAGCTAAATCCTTGTATGGAAAAGGTTGAAAATATCTTCGCAAGTAAACAGGTTTAGCAACAGCTTTGAACTCTCCCTTGTTATGAGTCAGTAGATAAACCTGCTTCATGCTGATCAGGTAAGATCTTCCTCCTCTCAGCTCATGACTGGGAGTTTGGAAGAAAATAGAATCAAATAGATTATCAGTCACCAGTACTAAAATTTTTGTAAAGATTAACTAATTAAAAATGAAAAACATATGATTCTCTTCAGGACATTATTTCAGTTCAACTGATGGCTAACGATATTAATATGTTAGATTTTTTCAGATTTGCCTCAAGTTAAATGAAAAAGATTTTTACTTTGTTATTTTTTTCAGGTTGCTATGGTGATTTGTTTTTTTTTTTTTTTATCAGTGGATAGAACAGTAGGACAGTGTTCAACACGGCCATTCTAGTGCCTTCGAGCTAAAATGCCCAACAAGGCATAGTGGAGAGAGCCTAGAATTGGGAATAGGGGCTTGGGAGACAGGATATGGTAGGGGGTGGTGGCCCCAGATCTGTTGTTTTATTATGTGAGCTGTGAGTCCAACGGCCTTCTTGAGCCTCACTTTGCTCATGATCATTCTTGTCTACCTCATAGAGTAATTATGAATTTCAAGGAAGATAATGTGCTTATTAAAAACACTGTGAAAAACTATGAACTACCATACAAATGTGAAATATCTTTATTGTAGTTCAATGAACAACTGATTTCTTACCTCTCATCAGCTCTTCAGGATGGCTCTTCAGCTGGTGTGGTAATTCCTCTTCTAGCTCCAGATCTTTCTCTAATCTCATCTCATGTCTGGATAAACTCTTGTTAAATTATAACACTTAGAATGTATGAAGTGATTATTGTATGTAAGACACTTAGCTAAAAACTTTACTTTGGTTATTTCATTTAATCCATGTAGCAACCCTATGAGCTTAAATACTAATTCTGTTACAGATGAAGAAATTTGGGATTAGAAAGATTAAATTAGGTATCCAAGGAGTAACCCAGTCAGGGTAGGGACCCATTTTGTTTTATGTCACAGCCTGTGCTTTACTCGATATGTTATTTTATTTCCAAAAGTTTGGTAACCTAACACACAAATTCTACAACTCTGAAATTATGTCATTTCCTCCATGAAAATCTTTTACCAGTTGGATGCAAAGAGCCACTGTCTCTAATTCTATTTCTTCTAAGCATGTATCTCTCAAAACTTTTTTCAACACTCCATCGCCCACTCCTCAGTTAGAGTTTTCATCACGTGGTCATTGTCTTTATGTAGACCCCTGAAATGCTTTCCTCAGTTGTTGTCCTCTGTTTTACATCACTGAAGGCCGGTTATAGAAAATGTCTCTATTTCTTTTATATTTTATTATTCATTCAACTAGACAGGTAGCATGATGATGAAGAGGATATCGGGAGTCTAAACATCACCTCTATCTTATGTCCTGATAACTATTGGTTGATATAACGTCTTTCATCTGCAGCCTTGTCTATCTTCCATCTCTCTTTCCTACTCCTCTGACTCCTCGGTCACCCACCCGAAGTCACAGACATGACTGACAATGACATGATTTTTAAAAATGGTTGCACAGCCTACTAAACTATGTCTTTCTCACTAGTTTCATTTGTTTTAGTATCTGCAGATGTGTCTGTATCATTTTTACGTTAAATGAAATACAGACATCAGAGATTTTCCAGAGGCCTTGTTGTTTCCATCTCTGAAATGGGCAGATAGATTTAGAAACAGATTTTTTTTTTCTGTGACTTATTCAAGAGAAACTCTTTTCACAAGAGATTGTCAAATCCTAAACCCCACACAAAGGGACATAATGCAATGCACAAAACACTTTTTCCCCTTCCTGGCTCCAAATAAATTTAAATTTAATAGGAAAGTGAAATTAGGTCACTTGTTTATGTAGAAAGCTTTTAGTATTAGACATCAGCAGCACTGATAACAACTGCTACATAGGTAAAAAAGCCTACCAAATAAGACCGATTCTACAATCTTTATTAAAAATAAAACAAATGTTGTCACTACCACAGAAGGTGCAGAAACAGTAAATCAAATAAAATGAACAGCTTTGCTCCCCAATATGAACAAGAAATTATTGATGAGACAGAATTAAATCTTTTAGCTTTTGATTTATTTGAGCATTTAGAGCACATTTCTCTTCTTCGGAATTACAAACGAGGATTTTTGGCTTATCTTGGTATTTCTTTTGAGTGACAGAAGGATAGTATGTGTTGATATAGGTTCTAAATCATATTTCCTATACTGTAATTGACTCCTTTTTCTGCAGCTAATTAAGTGGAAAACAATTCAAAAGACTCACATTATACATTTAAAAAAAAACATTACTATTTATTGTGAATTACAATTGTTTGCTTTCATTTATAATTTGTAAAGTTCAACTCGATAAGAGCTTATAATTTTTGATTTTTATCTATGGTTGCACAATTCCAAATTCATGGTCTAATGTTTCAATGTTAGCAGGATAACTTGAATTTATGAAACATAGTATCAAATTATTCATTACATATATATTTTTGGGGGTTAATATAAATTTTCCTAATTCTGTTGTGAATATTTCCCCTTTTCACTAAAGGAGAGCATAAGAGAAACAGACATCATTTTTTCAGTTTTTAAAATATGCATTTGGACATATTTTCTTTTGCCTGCTACCAAGTACACATTTGTCAAAAGTCCCAAAACCTAGGAAAAAGTGACGATACCTAAGAGAGTGAGGCATAACTGGCTCGATGCTGTTCAAGATCTCTCATTTGTGGACTGGAAGTTGATACCAGAAGGCAATCAGGCTTACTTTGTACCACCGTAACAAATTTAAAAATATCTTTTAGTAACTCAACGTGGGGATTTATTTATTCTTATTTGTTATCTACCACCGATTAACATGTAAAGGATAAAAAGAATCCACTGATTTTTTTAAAAGTCAAAACTTATGGAAATTACTTTTTGCAAACTGAAGAAAAGCAAAAAGAGTCTAGTGACTTGCAGGAGGCCATGTGATTTTTTTCCAGTAGAATTAAATACTCCTGGCTTCTGCAACATGGCTCGTACTGTGTATGGCACATGCTCAATAGATATTTATCAAATGAATGAATGGAAATTAGAAATTTATTTTTATCTCTTTCAAAATTTAGAAATACAACAATTGAATTAAATTTCTATCACAATTATTGGAATTAACTTTACTTTCTAGTACTTCATAGGCCTTTACCATATAATATCACTAAATTAATTTGTAGCATTTTGCATTTAATGTGAACTTTTAAATCAAAGTTGTTATTTTCTGATATGTTAAACCTCAGAGGTCGTTAGAGTATGAAGGAGGAAAAGAAAGATTCAAAAGTTTCAAGCTCCAACGGTTTTTCTGTCATTCTCACAACCGCACGGTACTTTTCAGCAATAGGGCATCACTTTAATAATATTGGACTTTCTCCTTCAAAGGCGCACACATAAGTGCTCTTGCTGAGAAGAGAACATGACAGACCTGCAAGTAAAATTTTGCTGTGTTTTCACAAACCTTGTTTATGTTTGTTTAAAATCTTAGGGAAAGCACACTGTGGGTCTTGAGAGCTGTAAGTGGGTAATAAAATAAGAACTGTAATTTTTCAAAGCATCGCCGAATGCCAAAAATCTGATATTATCATTCCGGTTTACAGTGACTAGTTAAAGGGTATTAGCATCCTGTTATTTGCAAAAGAATTTACAAGGAAACCTAAAACAATTGGAAAAGACAGTGGAAAAATGTGCAGATTTTTAGAAGAATCAACTATGATTAAAAAAAAAATTGAATTAGATTGTCTGGTGAACTGAAGCTAAATAAAAATGCAGAGATGAGCTAGCCAAGCTTTCATTTTCTTGTTCTCTTTTATATTATTTGGCCACAGAGTTATTTTTCTCCAAAGATATTTTTCATTAGATTATTTAATTTGATACAATCGCTATCAAGAACTATAGGAGCTGAAAAAGTAGGTTAAAAATTTGGGGTGACAAATGGCTTTATTTACTTATAATGTATTTTAATAAAATGCTACATGTTAAGATAATTTATATGGGCCGCTGCATCGCACAACCTTAGAGAGTATCATTGCATGGAATAGTCTGACTGGTGCCCTCTGTAATTGTGTAGTGGTATTGAGGTTATATGCAATCTGTGCTGATTTTGGCTCCAGGAATATTTTCCATGTGTTGTACTAGGAAAAATATTTTCTAATCTTTCGTGGCACTTATACTTTTTCGACATTCATCACAGTCTATAAACAATGTTTGTATGTCTAATTTTAAACAACCTTTTCACAGAGCTTTAACCAAAAATAAAAGTAGAAACGTTATAGGCCATAGGAAAGATACTGACCTGTGCAACAAATTTAAAGTCTGAAAACACAGAGGTTTTCGAATGGAAGCAGGAAATTTGCGACTGGAATCAGATTTCTTTACTGCATCAGGATTCTTCTTAGAATTCTCCTCAGCTCTTTTTAGTTGAGTGGAGATTCTGTATAGAGAATATATTTATTTTGTACTTTTAAAATACTTTGTCCTGACTCACTATATAGGTTGAATTTGCATAGGGTGGATAGTAGACATGACCTCAGCTTTAGTGTCTTAACGTTTTAAGTCACGGCAGTTTAATTTCATTCATATGAAAACGCACATGGATTCATAACAGAGTGAGGAGGCACCATCATTTTTGAACATAAAAGTGTCGATGTGGCATAAGAGATGGTACTTGGAAGAATTTTCCAACCAATAAAGAATATTCTGAAAAAATAAATAGAAAAGGAGGCCCCGATACATTAATAGAGAAAATAATGGCTTTTAATCGCCAAAGATTGCTATTAGAAAACAAGATAATCTCTCTTTTCTTCTAATTTTCTTTATTTTTTTCTAATTTTGTTTTTAAAATTTGAGCCTTCCTCAAATTTTACTTTTTCCATAAAATTTCGTCTCCCTCTCCATTCTGATTGAATTCTTACAAACTACGTGAGTCTACAGAGTGTAGGAAAAGCCTGCGCAGCCACACGGCCTGCATTGGTGTCTTGCCTCTACCGCTCGCCCGCCAGGGGACCTTGGGCAAGCCTGTTGACCTCTGTATGTGCTGATTTGCTCATCTGGGAAACGCAGATAATAATAGTCACTCCTTCAAGAGGGTATTCTAAGTATTAGAATGGCAGGTACTTGTAAGCACTCAGTTATTGCCAGCAGTTTTTACTGTGAGCCACATGTTGTAGCTCTTAGTTGTTGTAATGATTTGCCTTAATCACCTTCTAAGGCATGATATATAAACATTCATAAAACACATGCTGTGGCATTTTTCTATGCTTGTGGTTTATGTATCTGGTTTTTGTTTGTTTGCCTATTTTAAGTTCCTTGGGTCAGGACCTACATCATTTACATCTTTTTTTTTAATAGACTTTACTTTTTAGAAAAGCGCACAGCAAAATTGAGTGAAGGGTAGAATTTCCATATACTCTCCCCACATGCACAGCCTCCCCCATTGGATAATGTCCCACCTGAGTGGGACATTTGTTACAACTGATGAACCTACACGGACACATCACGATCACCTAGAGTCCATAGTTTACATTCGGGTTCACTCTTAGTGATGTATATTCTGTAGGTTTTGACAAATTCGTAATGATATATATTCACCATTTGACAAATTTGTAATGATATATATTCACCATATATTCAACATACAGAGTTTTTTCACTGCCCTAAAAATCTGTGCTATGTCTGTTCACTCCTCCCTCTTGTCAATCCCTTGGCGACCACTGACCTTTTCACTGTCTTCACAGTTTTGCCTCTTCCAGTACGCTGAATCGTTGGAGTCATACGGTATATAACCTTTTCAGGCTGGTTTCTTCCACTTATTAATATGCACATACATCTCCTCTATGTCTTTTATGGCTTGATAGCTCATTTGTTTTCAGGGCTGAATAATATTCCATGGTCTGGATGGACCACAGTTTGTATATCCATTCACCTACTGAAGGGCATCTCTGTTGCTTCCAGGTTCTGGCAATTAAGAATAAAGCTGCCATGAACCTCCATGTACAGGTTGTTGCTCGGACATATCATACAGTTTTTATTATCTACAGTCTCTTGTACAAAGGCAAGGGTTTTGACCAGCTGGTTTCTAGATCTTAGGTCTGAAAGGATTTAGAAATAATGTATTAAATACAAAGAAACCGAAGACTGAGAGACATCGTGTTCACTGTCTAACCCTGCTTGCATAGTCCATTGTACCTTCTGTTATGAAATTTTTACCTAAATGACGAAGAAAATGTAAAATATTTTGAAAATATTACCGAAGGTTTGATGTGGTGAGAATAAAGACTGAGAATTATTGCACCAAATGATATAATCGATATATTTTTAAAGAATAAATTTAATAAGTTGTAGCCACGAGTTTTTCCTCATTGTTTTGTAACTGCTTAATTGAAATTTTATTACAACTTTCTGGTTTTTCTCCTAAATTAGGCATGTGCATTTTCAATTATCTTCTGTTTAGTTGGATTTTTGAATTTTCCCCCTTGGCTTGTGCCCACTTTGGACTGACTGAGCCTTGCTGTTTTAACAGGTTGTGGTGCGGAATTGTCGGGAGCCACGGGCTCCTTCAGCAGCCCCGGGTACCCAAACGCGTATCCCCCTAACAAGGAGTGTATCTGGTACGTTCACACGGATCCTGGGAGTAGCATTCAGCTCACCATCCACGACTTCGATGTGGAGTACCACGCAAGCTGCAGATTTGATGTCCTTGAGGTAGGAATTTAGATTGCTTTCAGCGCAGTCCACACTCCAAAATTTGGAGTAGACCTGGAGATTACTCCAAAAATCCCTAAATTCTTTCCAGTGTTTAGAGCAGTGTTCTATTCTTAGACATTTGATGAGTATCAGCCCTTCGTGAATGACACTTGCAGACAAATGGGATTAATATCTCAATTTAGGTTTTTAGAAAGCAGTACCATAGGGACTCGGTGACAGGCACTTTAGCCAGGAGGTGATGCTGGAGGCAGGAACGAGGGAGCGGCTGTGTGGAAGTGTGCGGGAGGAAGAGCCAGTGAAGAGACCCCTGTGGGCAACTTGGGCTTAATTCCGCTGGGACCCTCTGAGGTCCTGTGAGGACTGCTCATGAGAATCATCCCTCTGAGGACGCCAGGCTCAGGCACTGGTCCTCAGCTCATCCCAGCTGATGGAGGACTGTGCTGGGCATGCTTAGCGCCCCACACTTCTGGCCTAGGAAGCTCCCTTGGGAAGGGCAATGGGGAAGCAAAGTGTAAAGAGGCCGGCGCTGGGGTGGGTCGTGGCAGTAAGCAGAGGGATTGCCCAGCGCAACTGCAGCTGCGACCTAGGGGGTCGACATGGTGCAGGGCACAAAACGCATCTACTGCAGAGAGCTTTTAACAAAACGGCCACTTCGACAGTGTGAGGCGTTTGAAGATAAGAGCTTTCCCAACACTACTGCAAAGAGTTTATCTCAGATGGTTAAGACAGCCTTAGAAAATCTATTATAATCTGCTTTTTATTGCAGGAATCCAGTTATCAGGAGATCTCACACACACACACACACACACACGCACACACACACGCACACACACACACACACACACACTTGACCTATCTGCAAAATTTAATGGCTTCCAAGTACACGCCAACCTCCTATCACCTCAGCAATAGCAATTGCTGTAGCACATCATGACAAGGGTTCTATATCTAGTAGAACTTAAACTCCATGATGGATGGGTGTTTGTTTTTGTTTTGTTTTGTTTTACTGCTATATCCCTAGGCCCACAGAGTACTTGGTGAACACTCACTATGTACTTGTGGAATGGATGAAAGCACCCAAATCTCTGAATGACACACCCATAACGCACATTTATGGTGGTTTACAAAAGGTTTTGGCATCTATTTTCCTGTTTGAATGTTCAATAATCTTATGATGTAAGGGGCGGGGGGAATCTTGTCTCCATTTTAGTGTTGTCAAAATAGAAGCTCTAAAAGATTGGCAGGTTTTTCCATGACCACAAAAATAATGAATAGAAGAGCTGTGAACTGAATTCATCTACCACCAAACACTCCATGTAAGACAGTATAAAAAGATGGAGGTGGGCAGTGTGCCAGATATTGAGATGAGTGGCATGTGCTTCATAGGAAGTACAAACTTTATTTAATTACAAAACATGTTTCTTTGAAAAGGAATGGGGTTCTCAAAACATGCCTTCACTGCATGGCTGCAGTCACTGGGAATCGCATCTAGCAGCTCAGATCTCTGTAACGGAGGATAATGCTGCACTAAGTGAAATCAGAGACAGAAAACCCATAGCCTCCTCTTCATGTACGTACTGCTGCCAAGTCATGACTCCATCTCAGAGGAGGAACGTTTTTTTAGGAGAAGAGAACAGGATGGCAACCGAAATTCACACTCACTGTGTAAAGTAAGACTAACACCCCAAAGTGGAATGTTCAAATGGTCTCTCTTGCTAGCAAGGCTATTTCTCAGTGGCATAAAACCCCTTGACACTTACAAAGGGCTGGCAGCGGACTTTTCCACAGTAATGTGAAATGTTCCTTACCCTTCATTTTCATATTCCAAAGGGCATGTGATTGTTGCCCACTTGGCAAATGTAAATGAGTTCATTGTGCTTTGGGTTCTGTCACACCCATTACGTGAGAAAGCAAAGACTGGGGCTGTCCCCTGCAAGCAGCCTCGGGGACAGGGACAAAGCAAGATCTCCAGGCAGCAACACTCAAGCAGGGGCTGTAAGAAGAGGCTGCAGTCTGCTTGGGGCTTGTTTTTATTAGTCCAAGATGATCTCTCATGTTCCATCAAAATCAGGGTTTGGAGGAATATTTTGAGGCCATTAAATATTTTGGAAGAGTTTTTTTCCTTAAGGCCGAAAAGAGTAACCTTCTTACTTTTTGTTCAAAAACATTTTGTTCAGATAATGAACTCTGCAAATGCTGAAGTCAGGGCAAAAGTGCTGTAATAAATTTGCATTAATGGTGATAAAATGACTTTTCCATCCTTCATATTGTAGACACTGTTAGTGTTAGCAAGAGGTTTCGAAATCTGTTGCTCTTGGGGTGTGCATGGCCTAGAAACACTGCTGGCTTTCTGGACCCATCCATTCTCAGCCTGCACATTATCCTTTCCTGCTCTGCCGAGCACAGCCAAGTAGGACCTCAGTGTCATCGGGTATTGGGTCTTCCTGGGTTTCAACAAATTTATTTTTCACAAAACTTTTCACCAAAAATTTCACCAAGTTTTCTCCCTCAAAACTGAATGCCCAAAAAGTGGCCAGTGGCATGAAGCAACAGCCGTTTGGTTACTCATAACCCTGGAATGCTGACTTGATGGTAACAATAAATGGAGCTAACAGAGCAGAAAGCAATGTTCAAAACAGATTAAAACCATAGGCTTTGAAATGTTCTATATCCTAAGAATTTGCTAAAAACACATTTTTTAATCTCTGATCATCAGCCCAATTCTCTTCCCCCCAAAGTTTAGTCATATGCTGTAGTCGAATGAACCACACCCTGAAATTCTTTCCATCTTTTTCCTCTTTTGAAGAGTCATGCTCTCGTTACTGGTTTTATTTGTGGAAGCCCAGTGCCATTCTGTTGTTTTGGTCCTGGAAACACTGGCTGATTTTACTTCAGTCTCTAAACCGGTGTAAAGCAGAAAAAGAAACACACTCCTCATGCAATAAACCTGGGCAGTCGCTTGGTGTGGGCAGCTAGCTCTCGCTGATCCCTCGCCATGGTCGTCTGTGAGCCCAGCGCAGTAAGAGGGGAAGCAGAAGTGGCAGTGTTTATTCTTCTGGAGGCTTCCAGGCCAGCTGGCTCATACCCAGTATGTTTGTGATCTCAAGGGGGCCCGTGAGCAGGGAAAACAAAGGCTATCTTGCTGACGTGCAAGTTTTCCCTGTTAGAACTAAACTCGAGCCCCATGTTCCCTCCAGATAAGTGCTGCTAATCGGGCTCAGGTGATGAAGAGCACATGCCGCCAGTGTCTCGCTCTGAGGACTGCACCCTGGGCCAGGGGCAGGGAGACCTTCAGAACGGGAAGGACACTCTAAACAAGAATCCATCCCATCTCTTGCATTTGCATATGTGTACGTGTAAAGGGCCACACAGGGCTCTCTCTGCCTGAAGTCCTGCTTCGGCTGGGGCTTAGCGGGCCACGCAGGCTTCACTACTCCTAATGAAAACGAGCATGCGGCTGTCGGCCTGCTTCATTCCTTTGCAATTACTGTCCTTGTGCTCGGCCCTGCCTCAAACAGCAGTTTCATTCATTTTGGCCTTTCCTGCGTGGCTGGGGGAATTAATCAGACAAAGAAATCATTATAGATTCAAATCACACACTCCTCCCCAAAAGCAGGCTTCTTGTTCTCACTCTCTCTCCCCAGAGAACTCTTAGTGTTTCCCAGATCAGTCAGCAGCCGCCCCAAGGGTGGGCAGAGCCGGGGGCCCAGGGAGTGAAGGGAAAGTAACGAGGTGGGAAGCCACTGTACAGATAGATGGTGGAGGTGTGTGTAGGGGCAGGGGGCGCGCTGCACCAAGTCTCACCGAGGGCTGTGTACCTGGTTCCGATCCCAAGTATAGGATTACAGGCGTATATATGTGGGGGAGGGAAGGACCCAGATACTAATATGCCTGAAAACTGTTGCCCCAAATGGTCTTTATTCTACAAATTCAAGACCTGAAGGTAAGGGGTCAATATCTTCTATTCCTCACATTTTCCACCCATCTCCCCACACACGCACCCCAAACACATATACTGCATAAGCAGGGCCCACTGGTGACTGAGAAACCTGTGTGTGAAGTGTCCTGGAGGCCCAACCTGGCCGGGCTAGACTAGCCTGCTAGATGCTGGATGTGAGACCAAGAGGACACTTGCCTGGAGGAATGTGTGTGTCACTGGGGTATTGGATCCCAGTCTCACAGACAGTTGCAAGTTGGAGGAACCTAGGAGGTCAATCTGAGGACAAGTGAGATGGGCTTAGAGGGAACCATCCAGATCCTGGCACAGAGTGCAGAACAATTCCTGGGCAGAAGTTGGATCCTCTGTGTCATGTTCCTGTGAGCGGGCATGCTGGGAGCAAGGACAGAGGAGCTGTAGTCCCTTCTCGAAGATGCCACAGAACACATGGACAGAGGTTATATTTCTACTCATTCTGAAGCAGCAAAAATATTATATTAAATGCCTAATTTTATAAAATATTCAGATTTCAAAGTGGAAAATCCTAAAAATATAAGTAGGATATCAGTAACCTTCAATGAACTTGATTTTCACAAACAACATAGCTTCATACTAAGTCTATTTCTACATGCCTAGAAGAGTTAGAAAATCAGACTCGACCCTGTGTTATCTCCAATGCCTTGGCCAAAGGAATCAGGGAACCCTATGAAGACATGAAAAAGAGGAAGAGGGGATGAATATAGGGAAGATTCTGGAATAATCTATTCAGTTCAGCTCTACAATTCTGGCCGATGGAACAAGAAGGCATTTCTTGGGTGGTTGAACTTGTGTATTCCCAGGGCAGAGAGTGTGCCTTTGAAAAATCCAGCTCAAGTTTAAAGTTCCTTCCCACCCAGGGAAGCTGAGATTTCAGTCTCTAATGATAATAAAGTCCAAGGGCTAGTGGTAAAGTTGAGCCAGAGGAGGGCTATAATTGCTTACATATATCTCTTAATTTAAGTCCTGTTTTCTATATCCCATCTTAGATCTATGGAGGTCCCGATTTTCACTCTCCCAGAATAGCCCAGTTGTGTGCCCGAAGATCATCTGAGAATCCCATGCAAGTGTCCAGCACTGGAAATGAGCTAGCCATCCGGTTTAAGACCGACAGCTTCATAAATGGGAGAGGCTTCAATGCCTCATGGCAGGCAGTCCCTGGAGGTGAGTGAACCAAGGCGGAGTCGCAAAGCACTGAAGCCCAGCCCTTGTAAATTTCATGAAGTGACTGGAGAGAGGTATAAACGCTACATCTTGACAGCTTTGTGGTTCCCAAGGGGCGAACGTGGCTTTGGCATATACCTTTCCCTAAAGCATGTGGTAGAGCTTAACTTCCCAAGTCCACCGCACATGCGATAACCAGGACATTATACAAGTCGATGGTGAGAGAAGTTGGGTGACAGGTTAAACTCACTTCCTCCCCACGGACTTGCGCCTGTTCACCAGCCTCGCACTGCTGGGACATCAGCAAAGCGGTAGGTTCTTTCGTGCCACGGTATAGACCTTGGTGTTCTTGGCAGATACCAAAGCCATAAATGTTAAATTTGTGAATTCCAAGGAATCACAGTGTGTGATATACTGCCCAAGAACATAAGCAGTCTAAGGAAATTACTTGCAGATCCTTTAAATAAAAACATAATGCACAAAATGTTTTAGCAGACGTTAACCTGTGCACCTACTCATAATAGCCACATTTATTAAATACCTACTGTTTGCCAGGAACTTTCCTAACTATTCTATAAGAATTATCTTATTTCATCCTCACAACCACTCTGCAAGGGAAATTCATTTTATATACTCATTATACTAAGGAGGAAATCAAAGCTTAGAGAAGTTAGTGACTTCCAGAAAATGCCAAAGCAGAAATGTAACTCTAAGCTGCCTTACGGCCTTTCTTCTGCAACTCTAAAATGATAGAGTAAGTATATTACATCTTTCCTAATGTCGGTGATATATAAATTTAATGGGAATTACAAATGTGTATTATTTAGACTATCCCTAAATGATTTTCTATCATTAGAAAATAATATTGAATTTTTGCATTACTGGTTTATATCATCAATCTAAGAAATGATGGGTCATAGAGATAGACATTGATAGGTATTCAATAACATCACAGGAATAAAAAAAAATGTATCAGATCCAGAGTATTAAATTTTAAAAGGCAGATATTAAATTATTTGTAAAAGCATACACTACTGGATTAATGCTATATTTTTAGAGAACCATGAAGAGGCATTTCATGGCTTAATGAAAACATGATTTCGTTTGCACTTATTTTTCAATATCTTTAAAATGACTTTTGGCATCAGTATTTGAAGTATTTTCTTAGTTGCCCTTGTTGGTTTTGTTGGGATGAATGAATTAATGGTGGATATTCAGGTCTTCAAAATGGTTAGCCCAGACTACATAAAACTGGTAGTCTAATATAGTAGCATATGGTCCTCTTCTACCAGGTTGTGGGGTAAACTTTTATGCATCAGAGATTCCTCTCATTACTGAACTGAGTTTCCTACCTACAGGTTGCGGTGGAACTTTCCAGGCTCCCAGTGGAGAGATTCATTCTCCAAATTACCCTAGTCCTTATAGGAGTAACACTGACTGTTCTTGGGTCATTCAAGTGGAAAGAAATTACCGTGTTCTCTTGAACTTCACTGACTTTGACCTTGAATCTCAGGACTCTTGTGTTATGGTAAGTGAAACAAATGTCAAGCGTTGTCTAGAGTCAAACCTGGTTCAAAACATTGCCATATGAGCATATTTAATGAATATAGTAGTTATGGATGTTTTCAACATAAAATCGTAGGAAAACCCCTATTGGCAACTTAAAATATAAAGACATTTCTTTTTTACCCAAATACAAATCAAGAGGTAGATAATCTCAGGGTTTGTTAAATAACTCAGTTTCCACTCCGCCGTTCTTAGTATGTTGGCTTTTCATTGTGTATATTACCTCATGGTCAGAAAATGGCTGCAGCAGCTCTGAACATGCTGTATGAGTCTGATGAAGAGAGGAGGAATAGTGTTAATTGTTTCTATTTTGTATTTTTTTAATCAAGAAAGAATTTTCACAGAAGCCCCTTTACAAATCATTAGCCAGAACTGGCTACAAGAGACATTAAGAAAGTATAGTGGAATGGATTTATCATAACTATTTTAAATCAATTATTATTAAGCCTCTGGAGGTTCTCATAGGGTTCTGCTTTTTTGAGATCAGAATATCTCAATCTGCTATTTGAACAAATCAGTGTCTGGTAGGAGAGAATATATTGGATGATGCGGGTGAAGGAGAAGGGATATGGCTATTAGTTGATTAGATGACAAAAAGGTTCTCTTACTGCCAACAACTTTAATACATTCCTATATGTTTTTAATGTAAGAGTGAATAAGGTTGCATTTTGAGATTTTTTTTTTGGTTTTAATTTCATTTTTTTGGTTATCTGACTTTTTTTTAACAAAAAGGTTTTTCATCTTTCATTTGTATTTTGAAACATTTCATTCAAATATAACCCAGATTCTCCTAGTTAATGAATCTTTCTAGTTTAGTTTTCTGACAGATTCTTATACAACCCTCAACTGGCTAGCTTTCAGATTTAACTTAAGAAAACTAAAAAATTATTCATATTTCTCAAAGTAGTCCACTAATGGTATAATTTCAAGTATTATTTTATAAGATTAAATCATTAATGTACTTAAAAACTCAGTTGAATTATGACTATGTAATTAACCTTCTAAATGAGTCTTTGTAGTCAAAATTAGCAAAATTTTACACAAACATAAGGTGTAGGTTATCTACTTTCAGAAGTGTTAACTCTGGCCAACTCTCCTGACAAAGACAATTTAAAAATTTTGGATGATATTTAAAAATATCTTCCTAAGTACAATAAAGAACTCACAAGATAGTTGACATTTCTGACTTAATATCAGAGAGAGACGTGAGCCTAATATTTAGGACTGCTTTGCCCACAAGGCATCTGCCGATGCAGAAGTTAGTTAGCAGCACTTCTGAGAGCCTCTTGGGGCAAAGGGGAACAAAGTTTGAGTCCAAGGCCCAAATAGGGTGGAGGTCCTGGTAAACCAGCCTAAATCCTAGGTAAAATAAAACAGCCTTTACAAAGACTGCATCCCAGCTTCCAGTCACCCCCAGATCTCAAGCCACGGAATCATGAGAGCAACTCTATATTGCTATTGGAAGTGCAGCAGATGCGATTTGAAATCTTCTAAGGGATGTAAAATCATCATACACCTCATTTCTACCAAAAGATTTTCATATGCAATAACCATCACACTATCGAAGATATTCATGTACATGAAGAGACAACATTAGTAACAACAGTGGAAACAAACATACTAATAAGCCAGGCACAAGTTGGCGATCAGCTGTGGTTACTAAGCTTATGGAGGTAAAAGTAAAACTTAAAACTTTAAGCAAACTATACAAAGCAATATTGCAAATATGAAAAAGAACTAACTGAAAATTTAAAAACTGGATTAAATACAACAGCTGAAATTAAATTCTCAGTGGAAATTTTTTTTTTTTGTCATATTAAACAAATTGGACAGAGATGAAGAGAGAAATAGTAAACTGCAAGATAAGTCAGAAGAATCTATCTGGAAAAAAGCATGGATAAGCAAAAGAAAAAAAATACAAAAGAGAGGTTAAGACACATAGAGGAGAGATATAAATGCTAAAAAGATATAACATGCATTTAATTGTAATCCCAGAAGGAAAGATAGGTAAATGGAGCAGAAGCAATATTTGAAGAGCTAATGACTAAGACTTTTCTAAAACGGATGAAAATCGGTTTACAAAAATAAGAATCCTAAGGAACTCAAACAGCCAAGCAGGATAAATTGAAAAACATACTTATCCAGAAAACTTATGACAATGAAAACAAAAAGTTGTAATTGGCCAAGAGAGTGGGTGGGCAGAAGACTAGATTACCTTCTAGGAAGTGGCAGACTGAATGCTGACTTTTCAATAGTGATAGTTGGAAGCAAAAAAGACAATGGGGTGATATTTTCAGTTTGAAGAAGGAAAATAACTACCAACCAGGAACTCTGTACTCTCCTAAAAAGACTTTAAAAATACAGGTGAAGTAAAGCTTTGAAGCAGAAGAGGGGCCTTCAAGAGACGTTTTGATGGGCCGGAGACAAACTGTCTACCTCGTGTTTTGCCTGTGGTGGGTGTTTCTTCATCGCTCGCTGCCTTCCCCTGTATGGTGCCAGTACAGTTTCTCCTCCTTGGTAAAGTCCATAATCTGTGGACTTCAACATACAAAGATGTGTAAACAAAACAAAGCCTAGGTCAAAGGCACACCCATCATGGCTGCATTATTTCCCTCCTGTTGTCATGAGTAGGATTTTCCACCTACCTGAGCTATAAATACACAGCCTGGGTGTTCTCTGAACCACTGCCATATCTCGGCTTGCACCTGGGCTTGACTTAAACTGTAGCAAGAGGGAATAAATAGGAGGAAGTAAAACATCAGTTATGGCCTGGTCATAGGCGTAGAGATAGGAAAATAAACGCAAAGACAGGTGCTGGGAGTAGTCCAGTCTGGCAGATAAAGTAAAATACAAAAAGTAATAGTACAAACAAGTTGTCAGAATCAGGGGATCCCGTATGAAGCAGTTGGAACGTCCCCACCGGTGGGCATGTGGGGCATTCAGAAGCAGATGCCACCGAGCACTCGAGCAACACTTTGATGTAAAAAGTGAACTCACGCACAGTGTAAGGCACCACAGGGCTGTAGTTAAGAAATTCAGCTCTGTGGTGGAGCTGAGCCTAGACTGTGCCATTTTGTAGCGGTGTGGCCTGGGAGAAAGTTAATCTTTCAGCTTTGACTTCCTTAACTGTGAAATGGGGCTAGTAAGAGTACTGTGTCAGATTTGTCATTGAGATATTTGAAACTATCTAAGTGACCTGCCTGTCACATAGAAAGTTCTCGGTTCATGCTAGCCATAATTGTAATGATGCTGATGGTGAGTGCTCTCAGGGGCATTTCAACAAGCGCTGACAGAGGAGGGTGGGTGGCGTAGGGTACTAGGAGAGGCAGTGGCCTTAGGTCTTCCCACCTGTGATCCTGGGCCTTACAGTTTTCTGTTAAAGAAGAACCTACTTATGAATCTTGCTCATAGCATGGTGCCTAGCACTTAGTGTACTTAGGACTCAATAAACTGCTGTAATAATCATGAGAAAACAGAGGCATGGTTCGTTTGGGCTTGGGATCCAGGGAAGGTTTCACACTGAAGGTGACATTTAAGTGGCAGAATTTCACTAGTAGAAATATGGTAAGGAGGCTTTAGGGGAAGTGTGCACAGAGGTGTGAGCACGCAGACATTTGGGACTAGAAAAAGAGAGCGTTGTGCCTGGAGTGTAGCTATGTGTAGGAGAGCACGTGGAGACCAGGGGTCTACAGAAGATACCTAAATTGGACAAACTCATACTCTGCGAAGAATCTGAAATTATCCTATAGATAATAAGGGGTGATGAAAGTTTTCTGTGAAACAGAGAAGCAATGTACTCAGAACTGTATTTTACAATGATAACAGGCAGTTGTTCTAAGATGGTTGACAGAGAAGGAGAAAGATGATATAAAGGCTGTTTGGGAAGCAGTGGAAAAATCTTGGGCAGTAGCCTTGAGAATGGAGAGAAAGGCCACATTGGAAAACGGTTATGGTGGTGGAGTCACCAAAACCTAGAGGCTAATTACAGGCTGAGGGTGGGCTGGGTGGCTGAGACAGAGGAGCTAAGACTGTTCTCCTGAAGAATGGGTGGACGATGATGTCATTAACTAAATGAGCAAAGAGTTTGACTACTGAGTTTGGAAACGAGTTTAAAGGTCTACGCTATGTCCCTTATAGAGTTCAACACGTGCATTAGGGTTCCATGTGGGGTATGAACTGGACATGTCTATTTGAGGATAATTTCTGTGTATTCGGATGGTTGTTAATATCAAAGTAGGTGTGGTCACTTATAGTAGTATTTAGTAAAGAGAAAAGGGCCAAGTAAACTCTTTGAGAAACACCCCCCACTTAAGGGGCAGACGGAGGAACAGAGGAAAAAGGAGGCAGGAGGGAAACTCAGAGAGGGAGGTAGAGAACCAGGACAGAGCGGGAGCTTAGACTGAAACACAGCAACTGCATTCGGTCTTCGATGACCTTGTAAGGAGCAGGGTCAGCGTGGGTAGTAGTGGAGTACTCCAGATCACAGTGGGTGAAGAGGTGCAGAAGCTTAGCTTTTTCTCCAGAATTATGGAAGCAAATGGTATAGGGGGATAAAAGGTTACAACCTATGAGTAAGGCAAGATCAACAGAAAATTATTGTTTTAATGATGAAGAAGCTTAAACATGCCAAGAGGGCAAGATGCTGGTGGGAAAAGAGTGGCTACGTGTAAGAGATAAATGGGATAATTGATGAAGTCATGTTATCAGGGCAGAGACCTGGAGAGATTGACGCTATAAATTTTATATTTTCAGAATGAGAAATTACAACAGATGCCCAACCATATTTTATTTTGATTTGCAAATTTATCTATATTGAAAATTACATAAACCACATATAAACAGAATCATTTTTTGTTTTTCCAATTTATAAATCACCCTTACAAAAAGATAAAGAAATGTGAAAAAGGACTGTTCAGATAAATTGAGATAGAGATCTGCTGTGTACGGCTGCCAGGTGGGCGCAATTATGGGGATGGGAGGTCGGCAGAGGTTTGGAACCAGGCGGGCAGTGTCCTGGCGAGGCAGGAAGGTTGGCTCCAAGTTATAGTTAGTTGTCCAGGGCTTCATGAAAGCAGGCATTGAGGCAGCAGCCATCTACTCTTTATAGCTAGATGGACACTGGATGTGAAAAGTACCCGAAAGTCCAATACCTTACACAATATCTCTGCAGTTTCAGTTCATACAAAGCCATTACTCATTCTGGAGACATGCAAGTTAATTTCTTGGTTCTGTTGCTTCGACAGAGTCATTAGCAAAGAGAAAAAACAGTTAGCTCCAATGATGCTGCCGAATGATGTTTGTGTTCATGGGATTTTTAATAGAGCTCAAGTGTACTACTTAATACCAAGGTAAATTATGCTTGCATGGGACCAGCCATCATCTTTTATAAAACTCCTATTACAGTTTGGATTGTCAGAGTGGAAATACTAATTTTAGCAGTCGTTATGATTAATGGTCATGAACACATAGATACATAAATGTTAAGATTGGATGAGGAGAGATTATAGAGATAATTTACTGTCAGCAACTTATTTTAAAAATAAGAAAACCGATGTCCAGACGGGTCAGCATCAACACCAGGTAGAAATTAGTAGCAGGACCAGCACTCAAACACAAGCGAGCCTAAAGTAAGAATAAGTATTCTGGTAAAATGTAAAAATTATAGCCTGTGTACAGGGAACCGAATGGCAGAATAAAGGACAACTGGGAAAAGAGGGAGAAAATAAAATTAGGGTTACATTGGCACCGTTTTGAACTCTCAGTTGAACCCACAATAAGGAAAAGTGCTAGGATTTCAATTATGAAGTGGAGGGCGCCTCTGCTCTGGAGTCAGGCAGCGTGCATTCTACTCATCCATCTGCTCTTTGGTGCCAGCCAAGGGCCAGGCACTGGTGGCCCTAGTTTCTGGGCGTGGTGCCAGAAACCTGGGGACCTTAGGGTGCTCATTTATGAAATCGAGTGTCTGGGGAACCCAAGGAAAGAGAGAAACTAGGGAGGAGGATCTTTTTTGGAGTTGTGTTTCTGGGGAGGGGGAGGGGAACAAGGTGGGAGCTGAAGAAATGGACACGAAGGGCTGGGTGATGTCAGCGGGGGCTTATTCTGGGGATCACAGTCAGACTCACACAGCTCTAAGCTTCTGGTCGCCCTCTAGGGCACAAGTCCACCAGGCATCGGGTCAGAGGGTAATTCTACTGTCCACTTGCTGTGCAGAGGACAGCTTTCCTATAGTCGGCCTGGTCCCCAGTGGTCCCAAGTAGTGGCAGTGTAAGCCCACAGCAGCTCCAAGACATCACTTTTGGTTTCCTGGAATTAAATGCAAAAATCAACAAGTGGAAGAAACGAATGAAAATTTAAAAATGGAACAATAATACACAGCCTCTGTCCCCTCTCATATAATCCACAGCAAGAGTGTTTGTATTTCAAAGGCATCAATCTGTTTGATGCATGAATTACTAATAGATGCATGGCTGAATAAATGAACTTTTGCTGTCTCTACTCCCGCAAGGATCAGTGGAAAATTGCAGATGACACATTTGGGAATGTGCTGTGCAGAGTTCACTGCCGGCATAGTCATCGATATACAATCTCACTATTCTGAGCCACATGAGAATTAGATAACATCTCCTAAGTGTGTTTTCTAGAATTACATGTTACTATAATGGAAAAAGAGACACCGAATTTTCTGACTTCATTGAATTGGCGATGGCATCATGGGGTGCTGATCAGAAAGCTCAGCTTGCACTCAGGTTTCAACTGGTTTGGTAATATGTTGCTCAGTCCCTTTTGACTGGCCAGTGTAGTTAACCTCGGGCTCTCCCGAATGATGATGCATTGTGAGCCATTCTTGCTAAGGCAGCGGTGGGACCCACAGGCCAGGCATGACTCTGTATGGTCAGCATGAAAATGGCTCCATTATGTTTCCTTTCAAAAAGGCTGACTTTTAAAGTGACCTCCGACTGACAGTTTAATTGCTTAATCAGAGTCTCTCTTCTGAGCCTCAGATTCATGTAGCCCTGTAAGCTCTTATTGATCTCTGGGAAATGCTGGTTGTAGCTCAGAGTGAGAGTGAGAGAGAAGTCAGTTCAGCAGCAGGACGGGCCCCAGAGGCTCTGACCTCTGAATTCAGCATCCTCTTCGCTCAGCACAATGGAATGTCTGCCTTGTGAGAATCAGTAAGAAACAGATAAAAGCAAGCAGAAGCGGCCCAGATCCAGTCCTCATTTGGGGAAAACATACACCAGGGCTCACCGAGCCCAGGGCACAGAAAGGGCGTGTGATGAGCAGCTGTTTTCTTTTCTGAAGCCTTTTGTACCGGTCTAGGAGAAAAAGTGAAGTGTCCGATGTAAACTGAAGAAAACCAGATGCCCCACCCCCACCCAAAGCCAGGGTTTCTGTTATTGTTCACATTAGTTGACAGTAAGGCCCAGGGTGGGATGGGGCAGACAGAATGCAGTTTCCACATTTTGTTTTATTTTTTTAAGATACTACCCATGCTGTGTTTCCTTTTAAAACAGCGATTGTTTCCAAAACAGAGCAAACAGACACAGGAATAATAGAACTCAGTGCTTCAAAGAGATGATGGAAAGAATTCTTCCTTAAATATTTATTGTTTTACAAATAAATCCAAGACAAAAATTAATCTCTTCCTCCGTCTCTCACTCTCATTCTTCCCTCTCTACTTCACTCCTCACCACAGAAAATTTAGTTTCCTTTTGATACGTGAGGATGATCTCTGATGATCTCTGTAAAATATTTATTTTGCGTCTTGCTTTCGATAACCTGCTTTAGCCTTTTTTGCATTCCAGTGCCAAATAGTCACCCAAAGCTGTTCCAATACTGTCCCAATGTACCCTTAAAGCAAAGAATAAAGGACTTGAAACCCACAGCTCTCAATCTGTGGCCACAGGCTTTGTTTTGTTTATATGTCAGCTCAGAATCTCCTCAAATTCCTGTTTATTTGTGAACATGAAATGAGCTTCTTGGATTTTTTTCATATTAACACTGCTTGGAACAACTGCAGATTATTAGAGTTTATAGTCTGTAAAAGTTGAAGACTGAATGCAATAACGTAGAACAAAGGAAAAGGAGTGACAGTATCCTGACATGAGAATTTATCTTGGCGTTTAGTTTCAGAGGAGTGTAGCTGGAAAATGTCACTGACTGAGGAAACCGATGCTTCCTACGTCCCACCCCTAGGAAAAGCTGCTATAATGAGTCATATTTTCATTTCTGTCCTCACATTTATGATTTTAACAGCTTGGATAATTTCCTGAGGGATTCCCCTCCCTATCACTGAATATTTCCTCTGTCTTAGAGCAGTTTGAATTCCAAAATGGTAATTCCATCAGCAGCTATACTACCATATGTAATACGTGAAAATATTTCATAGATTCTCATCTTCGAAACTGACTTTGCACTCTGATGGAAATGATCTCTCTGTATCCTAAATATTTTATCCTTCACCATATATATATATATATTTTTTAACCCTGATAAGCTTTAAGGCAATCAGAAGCAGTAGATATGTGTTGTGAGGCATTAAAAATGAAATAAAGAGTAAAGACCCATTTGAAAGTTAAAGTAAGCCCGGGCCGAGGTGAGACAGAGGCCGTGCTGGACCAGGCATTCGGGTCGTGGTTAGACCAGAAAGGACAAGGAGGGTTTCTACCTGAATCCAAGAACAGGACCGAGTTTAGAGGTCAAGGATGTAAATTCTAAGTTGACGTATCAGCCCAGGATGCTGTGTCCTTTACTGCACCGTCTGCCAGGTTAGCCAGGCTGGGAGCCCCATGCGCGTTCGGCCGAGTGGCATGCACGACAGGTGCCAGCCACCCTGAAATCCAGGGGGCCGCAAATAAGACTTTCTGACATGCCACCGATGATGCTTTATGGCAGGGCTGGATAAGTGAGAGGAGGCTTCCCTTCTATTTCCGCGGCTCCCACGATTATCTTTCTGGGGGACCATGGGCACCTCATGTAGCTTCCTAGAATATTCTGTTCTCAATGAATTATCCTCGATTTTATCTTTTTGGCCAGTTTAATGGTAATCGGATGTCACATGGATGGCTCTACACTACTCAGTGTGTGACTGCGAGCAAGTTATTTGTTTTCTGAGCCTCAATCTTACCACTGCAAAATATAATTATAAGAAAGACTGAATTTTTTAAAATGTATTTAAAGCATTTTTCAGAATGTCTGGTGCAGATAAGTGTTAGCTGCTACTCCTAATTTTTCTATTACTTCTACTACTTCTATTACTACTCATACTATGTTAAAGTTCTTCACTGATCTTTTCAGAATTTGTGGACCTGAGGTACACAGAACTGGATTCATAATCCCCCTTCATTTCTATCTATCCTCATTAGTTCATAAACATTCATTTTATTTTATCTTATTTTTAAACCTTAAAATATGTTTTATAAATTTTCCCCACATTCTTCAATATATCATCTCAGTGAATTTTATCGCTTTATGAGTGTGTTATTTTAATACCTTCCAGGATATTCCTAAATGAATTAAGAAGAAGAAAGTAATAGTGCAGAAAATGAAAATAAAAGCATATTTATATACATCATAATTTGTTCGCACGGAAACGTTAACTGAAGCTAAGGGCAAGCATCGTCGTACTTTGGGGACTATAAAATACTTTGTGTGTTTTACTTTTGAATTAAAATAGTTTCTTCTTACTCCAGTTTGTAAAAATTTTAACCCACACACTTAGTTGGCTTATTTTCTCCCTGAGCAAGATGAAAGTCAGTAAAACAAGAAGACAGGAGATTCAGAAGAAATATCCCCCCGCCCACCTCCTCTCCAGCAATCTGAAGAAATATATTTCAGTTTCTAGAAGTGAAAATGCAAACATTACTGAGGAAGCTGATGTTCATTTTTACCCCTCAGTCATGTGCTTCAGGCTGCAAGCAGTGACGGTTTTAGTAAGGTCATCACGAGGCACTCCGTCACCAGGGCTTTGATCGTAGAGGAGGAGGCTGCGGGCAGGAGCACTGTGCACTGCATCGTGTCAGGCCCTGCTCTTTAGTTCTCAAGCAAAGCGTCAGCGATTGCTTATCTTAATTTAGTGCAATTTTTGAAAGTATTGGGACACTCAGCTTTCCTTTTGTACTGGCTTTTACATTTTAGGGGGAGCACACTGCATGCTGGCGGTTGTTTGGAGATTGAATTGAAGGGGCACAAATTTAGGCAGGGAGAATTTCAGGCTGCTGTGGTGACTTAGGCAAGACGTGACAGGGTCCCAAATCAAGACACCAAGAGGAGGCCCTGCGGGGAGGTGACGGGAAGGGATCCAAGAAACACGTCAGAGAGAGAATTGACGGGACACAAAGATCCTTTGGAGTGAGGGGATAGAGAGAGATCTAAAATGGCTTAACAATTGGGTATATGCTTCTGGCACTTACTGAGGCAAGGAATGAAGGTGAAGGAGGGGTGAGGGCCAGGGGAAATGACTTTGGTTTAAGATGTTTGCCTTCAAGGTTCAGATATATGGGACAGTACAAGCCATGAGCTCTGGAATGCCATTGGATAGATGAGCCTGGAATTTCCAGGGATGGCTGGTACACTTGTAGGTACTGGCCAGCTAATAAACATCTTGGAGATCATAAAACAGATGCATATCCATTTAATTTGATGCGTTCCTGGCAGCAAAAGGCTAGATTAAGTGGCATTAATATCCATCTGGCTTAGCTACTGCAGTACTATTATATGACTAGTGTATTGTCATGTCTCTGTACGTGATCACTTACATGTCTGACTGGTTAAATGCTTAAATATTTTAAATATATATGTCATTTAAAAATTTTATGTGTTCCTCATATTAAAATTTTAAAGTACAGAAAAAAAAGAAGTGAGTAATTAATGCCATCCATAATGTTGGAATACAGAGACAAACTATTAAAAGTTTGGCTTATTTCCTACACAAACATATATATGCAAACACACACGTGTATACTTACTCACACATAAACATAGATAGTTAAGGTAATACTGCATATCATTTTGTATCCTGCATTTTCTCCTTAGCATTATTTAATATATTTCTTCTTAAAAGTAGTTTCTTTATGGCTATATAATCAACCATATGGACATACCAGAGTTCAGTTAACCATTAGTTTATTATTGACCACTTAGATAACTCTGCATTTTTTTCTTATTCTAATAATACTATGAAGAGCATATTTATATGTGAATCTTCTACATTTCCTAAAACTTCCTTTATATAGATTCTTCTTTCTTTATTGAAAACTCTATTATAAAATATTTTCAATATAACCTACATAATGCGTATAAAGTATATATGAACAAAAATATCCCACTGTCCAGACTTGCCAAATCTTAATATTTTGACACATTGGCTTCAAGTTCTTTTCTTTTTTTCCCAAAAAGAAATGAATTGCTAAAGAGACGGGCTCTGATACCATCTGCCCCCATCCCGGAGGAAACCGCTTGGGTTTACAAGTCCCATGGCTATTTTTTTATTAAGGTATAGTTGACATACAATATTATATTAGTTCGGGTTATACAACATAGTGATTTTACATTTTGTACCTTATCACATAACTGCGGTAAGTCTGGTAACCATCTGTCACCGTACAAAGTTATTATGATATTATTGACTTTATTCTCTATGATGTCCATGACATCAGTGCGACTTATTTATTTTATAACTGAAGATTTGTACCTCTTATTATCCTTCACCTTTTTCACCCACCCCCTTACCCTCCTCCCCTCTGGTAGCCATCAGTTTGTTCTCTGTATCAATGAAATTTTAACAGTGGCAAGTAATGGACGTCTGGGTGACCACCTCCATTTCCTCCCCTCACTTCTCCACACAAGAATTCCTTGAATTCCTTATCAAGGGCGATGGGTTTCCCAGACCTCTGCGAGTCCTCTTCCTCACCTGGAGTGATCGACTGTGTCAGACTGTACTGAAGGAAGCCTAAGTTATTCCCTTGTTAAGAGACAGTTGGAATTTAGACTTCTTTTCTTTATTTCTCCAAAATACCACACACTTGAGGCTCTTTTGTGTAGTAAACTTTGACTAAATAATTTAGGCACTGACAGGTGATTACTGCAAATAGCACCATGGCAATTGAATTAAAATGTGATACTATACTTTCTTGTCCTTAAAAATCCATTGTTCATTTTTCTTCAACCTCTTATTTCACTCCCCCTGTCTTAGTTACCTATTGCTACATAACAGATTATCCCCAAACTTAATGCCTTAAAACAACAGTGTTTATAGTTTCCGTGTCAGGAATCCAGGCGTGCCTCAACTGCGTCTTTCCCGGCTCACTCACGTGGCTGGTGGCAGGATTCAGTTCCTTGCAGACTGTTGGCTAGAGGCCTCCCTTAGTTCCTCGCCACGCAGGCCTCTCTACGGAGTGTCTCGTAACACAGAGCGAGCAGTGCAGAGCGAGCAATGAGGGACGCAAGGGAGAGTGCCAGCGAAGGAAGAGTGCCAGCAGGATGGAGGAGGCCATCTGCCACAACCTAACCGTGGAAGGGACATCTTACCACTTTGGCTGTAATCTGTTTATCAGAAACAAGTCGTTAGGTCCACTCCACACTCCGGAGGAGGAGATTACACAAGGACAAAAATCACTGGAGCCAGGTCAGAAGTTGCCACCCCCACAGTCCCAGTTGGGTAATTTTCATGGATCACATGCTCTACTCAGGTTCCCGCCTCTTCTTATATTTCTGGAAAACCCCACCCTTTGGACATCTTTTTGTTTTTGCCTCTACAGCTCTCTAGTTTCCTCCTTCCAAAGCTTTATTCATTTCTTAAATACCAATTTAGCTCTCCCTCTGTCTTACTTTAATACTAGAGGCTAATACCTATTAAGTGCTTACTATGTGCCAGGAACTATCCTAAGTACTTTACATCTTTTAACGCATTTAATTCTGATGAACACTATGAGCTATGTATTCATGCCAATCCCATTTTACAAATTAGTAAGCCAAAGGGATAGGGAGGAGAGAAACTTGTCCACAATAACATAAAATAACATCTCTCCTTCCACAGTCATTCTCTGAGAACCTGTGAAGGTGTTTTGCTAAATAAAGACTGTTTTTCTCTCTAAAGGGAATTCTGGCACCAGCTTCATAGGCCTTTTTAAATATCATCAGAAAGAGAGGCTAGTCTCTCTCCCAAATGATTTTCCTCCTCATGTCACGTGGGGATGACACGTGTGGACTTTGAAAAAGAGTTGATGTTTACCCACATCTCTTTAAGATATTAACGCATCAAGTATTAAAATTCATAAATGTTTGGCTCAGTCCTAACTTCTGGCTAGAGCTTAGGATATGGAGAGCCCCCGAGAACACAGTAATATGTCATGTGTTCTGAATACTCTGGGCCTTGGGGATGGGTCTGATGTCCTCTATCCTCCTCCCGCCTTCCATGCCCTCTCACAGCTGTTGAAAGGCTGGTACAGCCAGTGAGAAGGCACCTGGGAGCTGTGTGTGTGGCCTGGCCTGTGCCCTGTGATTGGATGCCTCCTGCATTGCCCTTTGGGCCCAGATGTAGAAAGCTTGCCCAGAAAGCAGCCCTAGTTGAACTTTTCCTGCTATGAATAACCTCTTTTACCCACTGTTGTGACCGCTATGCACTTACGTGCGGCAATCCATGAGAGAGAGGACAGTTTTTTCTTAACTCTTGAATTTCCTCAATCCTAGTCTTCTGTTCTGAGAGGCCATATACTCATATATGTTCTTCATTTATTTTGTATGTCAAACATTTATCGTCTGTAATGTGGCAAGTTCTGTTCTTTTAAAAAGTCTCCTATTTTTATATGATAAAATTAACGTTTGGTATTTTGTGTATGCTAGCATCTGGAATTTTTACAAAACTCTGGATATTTTCTAAAGATACCAACTTTTTGTAGAAATTAGATGACCACTTAACCGATCTGCCCGTCTTGGCAATCCCTGCAGCTTTAACTCCCCAGGATAGGAGCCACTTTTTCTTTTGTGGATTCAACTTCAAAATTTTATTTTACTAGCATCAGATCAGAAAATTAATTCCCAGGCCTAGAAAACTCTCAGCAATGGAGTTAAATGAAAATTATATATCTATAGGTTATGTAAATATGTTATATGTATAGCCAATACTAATATAATTCGCTAGCTCTGCCTTGGGCACATAATGGAAGTAAGGGAAAATACATATTGATGATTTTCATGACTTTTGAATTTTAAATAAATGGGGAGCAAGGTTTATCATGTTTTCCTTACAATTTTTTTCATATACTTTTAAAATTAAAACTTAAATTGAGAGTGTTAAGAACACTCTCGAACAAAAGAATTGCTGTTCTGAATTACTGAAAAAAAAAATCAACTGTCTCTTTAATAACCTGAGGTGTTATACTTTCATGCAATAACAATTAGGTATATAACTTAATAACTCTCACAAGCATTTTAAAGAAAAATAACATGTATAATGTAGAATTTGGAGAGAGAATAATTAAGTTCTCAACTCTGCTGCTCACTAGCCGTATGATCTTGGATTATTAGCTTCTGTTGTCACTAGCTTCCATTGGAAGAGATAGTACTTTAATAGCTAGCACACTCGTCTTACTTTCTTCATTAAAAAAAAATCACATGGTGTCGAGGACGAAGTTAAGATGTTTGTGGTAGTGCTTGTACGATTGTTAATTAAATTTAAGGTGCCATTGGGATGCCCTTGTCATTCAGGAACATTTGGAAACCTTCAACCTTGGGTCCATTCCTTGTAGAGCAATGCTTCAGCCATATGAATTTCAGACAAAGTCCTGTAATTCCTCTTTGGGGGCTTGAGAGCTGGGAAACATGTAGACTCGCTGGAAAATGTGCTCCTCTCCAAGGATCCCCAGGGTAGTGGCTCATTCATGTGACTTTGTGAAGTTTCTAGCCTTAACTTTCTACCTTAATTTTTTTTTCCTTACAAACATTGCAACCATTACAAGAGAAAAGGAGGACTTAGAAAAGTAAAGGACAGTGTTATCTATTTACTCGCTAGACCTCTGAATTAGGAAGAAATAAAGGAGACTTAGAAGAGCCTTGCCTTTGTGAGTTCATGGACTTATAAAAATCCTTTGAATGAGGGCACTGTTGTTGTTGTTGTTGTTGCTGCTGCTGGTGGGGGTGTCTATAACTTCATAGAACCCCAGTATTCCCCTAGAGTTTAAGATGCTCCTGTAAACAAACAAATCATCTTAAGAGAAGCCAGTAGTCTTGTGCAAGTAGTCTTGACTAAGAATCAATTGATATATTGCCCAGACCTTGTAACTTTGGATGTTCTAGAAAGTATTCTCTAAAACAAGATAGTATTAACATAATATTACTGACATCCTCAGTTGTTATGGGTATAACCTTAGGAAAGTAGAAAACCAAATATACAGATGTTAAAGTCTTGAATTAAACCAATGATAATACTATTTGAGAACAGGTTAATGTGTAGATGTAGTAAGAGGTTTTGTAGTGATGATTTATATGGTATTTCAGCTACTGTTAAGGTGTCCAACATGTTCAAAAGAAGCAGTCATACTAGATTGGGAACTATATTCTGAATTAGTTAAGAAAATGTAATTTAGTTTTGAATCCATCTTTAAAGATTAAATAAAAATCAGTTTTAATGGTTTTATTTATTGGACATGCAGGCTTAAGATTTGAACATTAAGTGAGAAAAAAGAAAAAGAAACAATAATTGCTGCTTCAGAACTACATTTATTTAAAATTAATTATTGTAAAATGTTTAGCTCCATCATGAGTTAAAAATTCTATTAATGTTTGATTCATGTACTTGTGTAAATTTAACTGAGAATAGCCTCCCGATCATACTTATGTGCTAAAAAGATCACTGATTATAGTCATCACCAGATATTTAAAGTCATTGGTATGTATCTTGTTTGTATGAAATCTCTAAACCTTTCATTTTTTCCCAAGACTTTCTTATTATATATAAATGACAATTTATTTTGAATGAAACAGCCATATTTTAATTTCATATTTTAATCCCCCTCTTGTGGTTGGCCAATGGAGTCATCTACTCTATTGAATTGATATTTTGCATTGGACAAAATGAGGATTTCGATTCTGTACTCTAGATCTAGCTGTCTGGTTCAACATGACCTGCTCACTCTTAAGAATTGTATGACTCAGCCACATTCCTTAGGCTCTTTATGCATCAGTTGTCCTCTTATTAAAAATGGAGGAATTCTTGTGAGGAGAAAATGAGATACTGAACATGAAGGCCTGAGTCGAGTTCCTGGCACTTTGTAAGCACTTAATGAATGGTTGCTTTTATTATTATCGCCCGAAGAGAAAGAGTTCATTTGCCCCGGGTTTACAAACAAGAGCATTAAAAAACTCACAGTGGACACACAGCATTCCAAGGAAAAGAACGAGCTTCAGTTTCCCAAACCAATACAGCAATTTCGGGTGCAAGTAACGTGAGCTCTATTCTGTTGTCAAGTATGGGACATAGCACTGGAAAGACAAAAAGCCCAGTATATTTTCTTAATTTATGGGTAATTTTCTACACCTGAGTCATATCATTATATCATTTGAATGAATCGTACTGCTTCTCTTTCTTCTTGACCACGACTTTGTGAAGAACAAAGAGTACTAGCAAATGTTGGGTTTCCGAAAATGGGTTTCACTATTTTTCATCGATTTGCTCCTGTATTCATCCTTGCATCAAACATTTTCAGCACCTATTGTGGGTATGGCTCATGACGTGACTGCACTTGAGTCATGGCAGGGGAGGAAGAGAGGCTGTGACAGCCATGGTATAAGGACTTCCAGAGATCTCATAATGGTTCTGGCAGAGATGCTCCTACTGAAATCTCTAGAGTGTCCCTAGAAACGGCCAAAGACTCAGACGCTCCCATGGAACTGTGTGACATGACAACAGAACTAAGCACTAGATCCAGCACATGTATTGTTTCCACTACTTCACTGATGTTCAGATGGTCCGTGAAACATGGGCCTTGTAGACGTAAGTATGAAATTCAGAACCATTATTTTCCCTGTTGTCTTTCTTCGTAGGTGTTTGATGGTTTAAACTCTTTAACTACCCACCTGGCCACTATGTGCGGAAGGCAGCAGCTGACTAACCCCATCACCTCCTCAGGAAACAGCCTCTTTCTGCGATTCCGGTCTGGCCCTTCCAGTCAGAGCAGGGGCTTCCGTGCTCACTTCAGGCAAGGCAGGTACCATGTGGTCTCTCTGAGGCACAGGTCGTCTGTCTGCTCGTAGGTGCCCCTCTTGGTGCTGTAATATAATGAGACCAGCCCTTAGAAATTGATCCCAGCTTTGTACTTAACATGCAACAATTTAGATAGAACTAAGGAACTATGATTTGCAATTATTCCAATTGTTGATCCTTTCAACTTACTGTTGTCTAACTCAGACGGTGCTGACTTCCTTTGGATCTCTGTAGCTCTCAAACAAGCTTTCAAAATAATACTTAAAGTAGCTTTAATACTAGAGATACGATAAAGAGGTGTCTATCCAACTTCATTATCCATAGATAAATTACCTAGCATTTATCCAAGGTTTACGCTAGAAGGAGACACACCACTAGAAATAACAAGGCTTGCTTGTAATGTAGGGTCAGATTCTAACCCTTGAGGTAGTGATTGCCCTCATTTCTGGATCCTGCCATTGTCCACCTGAAGAATTAATGTTGTTTTCCATTATTTTCTTAAACCACCACTTTTCAGTTCTTGTTAGTAGACCTTTTCACCCATTGCCTTTTATCTGATTAACCTTTACCCTACTGTCAGAGATGGAGCCCAGCACTGGAAGGATTGTTAGGTGGCTTCAACATGCTTCTGATTTTTAGTCGGATGACCCTTGTCATTTCAAATTAGTTTAGTCCGTTTAATTATTTGGTCTGTTTTAGGGCCCTTGCTTGTATTCTACAGTAAAGAGCCCTGGCTAAAGATAGCTTCTGGATCAAGGTCTCTCAAAGATGCACTGTATACTTCGGAGCAAGACAGGCTGCATAAGTCACTCTGCGATTTCAAAGAAAAAATAGTTTCTGAACACATTTTTTTTTTCATTTAATTTATCACTTATGCTTTGCTTCAGAGTAAAAAAAAAAAAAGTCCTCATAGATCTTCTCTTGAACTCACGCTTTCTCCATCTCCCTTCAAGGTCAACTCACAAAAGCCCTGCTCTGATCATGCCACTGAGAGCACCAGCACCTGTCCTGGCACCGCACTGCCTCGGGAATGGATCCCGAGCTCCTCTAGATGTCACGCGAGGGCCCAGGAACCTGCACTGATCTTGCTTCCAGCATCACCTCTAATAACCCCAAGTGTTCCATGCTTCAGCCAAGTCTGTGTAGATGCAGTTCTTAACCTCCTCTGTGTTTTTGCTTAGGCTGCCTCCCCCATGCACTACCCTTCTGCACCCCCAAGTCCTCCTGCGGCCACTGTCTCCTCCGGGAGACGCTTCTCACCCTCTCACTGGCAACAAACTCTTCCTCTCCTGCACTCCCATAGAGCTTTGCACGTCTCCGATCATCCATAGCTTTGCTTGTGCAATCTTGTTCAATTGCATATTGATTTTCCTAGAAAAAGAAGTCTATAAAGAGATTATTTCTATACTTATAATTTATGAGTAGGCAGAGTGAGTGAATCATTGCCATAGTTTTGTTTGAGTGATTCAAGCAATTCGTAGCCATTTAACCGGTTGTTCTGCATCACTCCCCACTTCCTATAATTAAAAAATATTGTTATAAATGTACAGCGTGTTCCCATTTTCTTATGGTTTGTGTGCAGCTTCCTTAGCGGAGTACTTCCTTGGTATGAATTTCAAAAACAAGGAAAAAATCAACTATGTTTTCATTCATCAAATAATTGTCTTGCACAATCAGTAGAAATCAAAAATATATGACATGTGCGTGTGTTTGTGTGTCCTCAGCCTGTGGAGGCTACATCCTCACCAACTCGTTTGATACAATATCCTCTCCATTGTTTCCTGCCAAGTATCCAGACAATCAGAACTGCAGCTGGATTATTCAAGCTCAACGTCCTTGTAAGTAACAAAAAAATGAAAAAGAATCCAGGGTGGATGGTGTCTGTGGGAAAGCCCGCCTGTGACTAATGGCCTTATCTCCTTGCTCCTAACAATTGACAGCCTTCCTCTTTCTTTTTCGAAAGTCCCAACTCCTGATATGCACGAAAACAAGCATTTCCTAATCTGATAGGAAAGTAATTTTTACTTTTTATTCTTAATTGAAAATTTGTTTTAAGTGTCAAGGCGTAGCATACGGGGGGAAAAAAAACACACCCTATAACCTTGCTATATTGACAGGCATGTGAAGTTGAGGATAATCAAAAATAGTTTTGACATGTGTGCCTTGAGTGTAGTAGACGTGCAAGACAGTTGCTAAACAAATAAAGAATAAGGACCATAGATTAGAAAATTAATAACTCATAGTTTGAGAATACAGTACTGTGAGCATATTAATCTTTAGTCAAAGTGGAAGCTAATTATAAAACCTGGTCTCTCCTGCAATGCATGTATTGAAAAAAAATAATTTTAACACAGGCCTAGAAGAAACATTTAGTGTTTATGTTTTTTTTTATTTTTATTTTTTGGAATCCTAGAGTCTTGTTTTCTGACCCAGTAATAGTCTTGGTGGTAAAGTTTACTGTCCACATTTTACAGACAAAGAAAATGAGGAGACCCTTAAAGGCTCAAGCAAAGTGACCTCAAAAAGGATGATCCTGGGGCCATCATGAATCTTGTTCAGATGAGCCCTACCCTTCTCTGAATTTTTCAGGAAAAATTTATGATTTCAGACATAATGTGGGAAAGGCATTAAGTTCTTGACTCCACTCTATAATTAATGACCTGTGTGATAATAGTCAAGTCACTTAAGCTAATGAAGCCCCATTAACTAATCTAAAAAATGAAGAGTTTGGCTTAAATATTCTCTAACACTCTTCTTAGCAATGTTAAGAGTTAACAAAAAGGTATCTTTACTGACAGGCCTACAGTTTGGAGGTTGGCGATATAATCCTTAGCCGATGGCAGCTGGGGAGCATGGAACCCTAAAGAAAGCAGTCAGCCTGCCAGAAACCAAGCCTTAGATAAAGAGGCCTCCTGCTTCGAGCTGAGCAGTTCTGCACCCAAGGATAATTTCTAATGAGTTGTAAAGCTTTTAGATGAAAGATCTCACTGGTTCAAAGACAGCAACAGGAAGAACAACAAATGGAAAATGTACCCAAGCACTTGCTGTTCTGCAAGTAATTCAAAGCTTTCTTTATAAATGACCTTGAACCTTCAGGGCCCTGGCTCTGGCCTTAGAGTAAAACCGACAGCGCTAGGATGTGTGTGCCAGGGAGAAAGAGCGTGTCTCATTCACGAGCACCAATAAGAATCAGGATTTAAGGAAACTATTCTATTGGGAGGAATACTTAGAAGAACACAGCAATGGCTGATATAAAAATGTGTGAGAACTCTATATTCCAACAAGCTGTTCCCTCTACGCCACGTAGTAAACCTCTGCAGGAGTCCACTTCTTTACTGGCATTCAGATTCTACCTGCATTTTCAAAACCTTCAATGTTGTTACTCTTCAAAGGTAACCTTTTAGCAGATCGGTTGTCTCTTT
>NW_006431956.1:8648250-8673448 GCF_000325575.1 Pteropus alecto | reverse complement strand
TCAGCCACTCAAACCCTGTGCAAATCTACCAAATTCATTTCTTCCATGCTAGAGAACCCACAGATGAAATCATCAGAGGTAAAATTTCTCTCCCAGTGTGTTTTACTTGCCAGTATTTTGTCAAATAGCATTCTCTCTTTTCTTACAGTCAATCACATAACCCTCTCCTTTACCCACTTTGGACTTGAAAGGAGCACGACGTGTACGCGAGACTTCCTAGAAATTTTGGACGGCCGTTACGACGACGCGCCCCTCCGAGGTACTGCGGCATTCACTCAGTCACATCTGTGGCCTTGGCTGTGTTTCATTTATATTCATACATATGCGTATGCTGTCATTCAAGGTTAGAATGTTTCCAATAATCACAGAGCACAGCATAAGCCAAATAAAGAATATTAGGGGGTAAGAAAGCAGGATGTAATGTGAGATTCAAGAAACTCAGTTGGTTCACATGCAAGGACGTGAATAGTTTGTTTGTTTTTAATTTAAAAGTTGCAACCGCTTTAGATGGCAGTGAAATAAAATCTACCCCAGCTTTCCATAGCATTCTGTAAGAAATTTCTTATTACTATTTGACCACAGCTCTTATATTCAAATTGAGCATTTTTTTCTGGTTTTGTCCTCAGTGAAAGCAAAAAATATATATGTATATGCATATATATATATTCATAAATGTATATATATATGTATGTGTGTGTGTGTGTGTGTGTGTGTATTTATATATATATAAATACTCTGGATTTTGATTTGTAAGACATCCTAGTAAGACTAAACATTGCTGCTATCTAGTTTCTGAACTGTCCTCAAGCAAAATAATCTCAGGTTATTTAAACTTTCGCCATGAGAAGCTTATATTTGGGCGTCTCTTCCTGTGCTGGAAGACCAACTCCCTCAGAAGAGGGACTTCATTCTGCTCATCACTTTACTCACAGGTCAGCGCCTGCAGCGGGAGTGGGCGCTCAGTGAATACTCTGCCCTGCGCGCACTTCTGGCTGTATTGCTTGTGATTTTCACCTGTAAGCATTTGACCACGGATGAGGACGTATTATTTAGCAGACATGTATATAGAACTCACCTTACACTGACTCCTAGTGTAAGAACTTACAGTAACTCAGTTAATACTCATACTCTTATGATATAGCTTTCATAGTTAACAATATTCTCTCTTCTCGAGTGAGGAAACTGAGGCACAGAGTACTTAAGTAACTGGCCCAGGTCACGTAGCTAGGAAATAGAAGAGCTAGGAGTTGAATCCAGGTATCTGCTATAAAATTTTGCTTTTAAGTATTAGTGCATTTATTTGTGCAGGTTCCTACTGTGCTAGAGATTTTAGCATTAGTTATACTTGGACCCAGGTCATCTACATTTTTCTTATCTCCCCCTAATGTTCTTCATCATGTTTATAAATCATCTCTCCTGTGCTTGTATTTGTAGTTTATTTTAAATCCTCAGGCATTGTTTCAAACACTGACCCTGATTTAAATGTTTCTCTTAATAGCGATTTCTTGTTTGCATTGATCGCTTGTGGTACGGGCTGATTAGAGCAGTGGCTGATGCCATGTCACCGTTCATTCTCCTCATCATTATTTTCATTCTTTAGGCCGCTACTGTGGCACCACCATGCCTCATCCCATCACCTCCTTTAGCGATGCTCTGACACTGAGGTTCGTCTCTGATTCTGGAGTGAATTCCGATGGTTTCCACGCTACGTATGCCGCGTCATCCTCAGGTAAGACATGTTAGCAGATGGCACTGCTAGGTTAAGAGGAACGCGCTCAGAATCCTTGGTATGCTATTTGGGAATCTTTTACAGTTGGAAGCTAGTTTCCTGAGATCGCCTCTGAGACTAGCCTTACCTTCTTCCAAATTAGGTTCATGTACTTGTAAATTCCAGCACTAGTGAACTCTGTGTCACGTTGTCTCTATCCATTCATCCGCCTATGGACACTTAGCGTGTGTCCCTACCTTGGCTGTTGTAACTAATGCTGCTAATAGTGAACTCTGGAAGTGGAAAGAATTGGTTGGAATGATCTTGGATGACTTGCTGGCAGTGTGTTGGTGTTCTCCTCCATGACAAGTCCGTTAAAGCAGCCCCTGATCGACGAAGTTCAATGACATCTGTTATGGACAGACAACCTCTGTTCTTGTCTCCCTGGCCTCGAAATTGGACTCAGGCAGGATCTGGAGGGATGGTGGCACGTGGGTAGAAGCAGAAAGAGGAGCCGCCTGGTACTGGGTCTCTTAGCCAGGAGAGTGCTGTTTGTCAGCTGCCAGCTTCCTCCTTATCAGCACTGAAAAGCCATAGAACACCTAGAAGAACCTAGAAGATGTGTGTGTGGGTTCGCGGTCTCCTGAGAGCGAGAGGCTTGAATGCTGCCTTCCCTTCTAGGCCAGGGTTGAAAATCATCCTGGTCAGAAATACCGAGAGGATTAAAACAAGTCTTTTATACGTGAAGTTAGAGTTCACAGGGAGGAAAGGCTCTTGGAAAAGAATCTACAGAGATTTCGTCTAATGCACCATACTCAGTGGCTTTTATTTTTCAGTTTTCAAAATCTTTTTCTTATTTTATATGACATAGATTTTTGTTTTAATGTGAAATGGAAATAGGGTATTTTTTGATGCCACGACAACTCCTGTACTGCCCTTTCTCCTTTGTCTTACAGTGTCTTGTATTTAATCTTTGCTCTGGCACTCACTTTGTTTCTCTTTTCTTCCAGCTTGTGGTGGAAGCTTCCACATGGCTGAAGGCATCTTCAACAGCCCCGGCTACCCGGAAATTTATCCCTCTAATGTGGAATGTGTCTGGAACATTGTCAGTTCCCCTGGCAACCGGCTCCAGCTGTCTTTTATGTAAACTCTTTTTTATGGTGTATTGTTTCAGTGAATCTGCAGGAAGGAAGCACTATTACTAATAGGAAGGACAACATATGTGTCCAAGCAACTGTTAGAAAATACGGTGGGAACGTTAGGAAGTCTGTTACCAAATTTCCTCTATCTTAGTCATAGTTTGGGCTATAAATAGCATTAAAATTCTCTTGAGAATGGTTCTAGAATCCTGCCTGGTATTACCAGAAATGCATGCCTGAGCATTAACTCGTGGACTGTTCATTTTTAGAGAACAGTAATTTCGTCTTTTTAAAAAAAATTAGAAACATTTAGATCCTTCCAGAGAATAGTAACTCTTTCTTCCAGCAGAGATCCCATCTCAGTTACACTTTCTTGCCTACATACCATATCCTCCCGGCGCCCTTTCCTTCCATTCCTACCAGAAAGATGACTGGGTAAGTTTTTTTTAGGAACACAGTGGTTGATTTGTAAAATCACTTTCACATTCCTGACTGAACTATAAGATTTTTTTGAATCTGAATTATGGGTGTGAAATTAACTATAGGGCTCCACCACATTCTGAGTCATCTTAGATTAAGTTAAACAGCAATAATGTATTTTCCAGAAGTAGATGGTAAAAGCACAAGGTAAGTGAAATGGGACTTTTCAATCATCAGTAGAGAGGTACCTGTGGCATGCCACATGCTGGTAATAGACGCTTCATAAGTATTGAATGATAAGACTTTGGGGTTTAAATTGATATTTTATATTAGAAGTTGTTTATTACACTCTATTATATATGGTTGGGCTTTGGTTGGGATTGCCGATTCTGTTTCTGATGGGACTAGAATAAGTTACTTATTGTTGAGAGAAGAGGGTTGTTTTGAGGTCTCTCAGCCTATATACCCAAAAAGCCTTCTCCTTCTCCTTGACATGTCATTCAGTGCATCAAGACGGGGTTAAAAAATGAGAGAGCAGACCTATTTGTGGACTGCATTCAGACATCTCAAGTTGCTTTCTTTCAGTCCATCAATCAGAAAAGGGCCTCTCCAGGGTACAAGTGGCATTGTGTTAAAACAAAAGTACCCTCTGAGTGCCTGAAAGGCAGTGCAAGTTTAAATTGCTACATCCGAAAGAGGTTTTTGTTTGCTTTTGTCTCTACTAAAAGCACAAAGTTCCATATGGGAAGAAATATATATACATATAATTTTTCCCTGATATATACGTATTCCTTTATACGACATATATTTATCAAGCCCCTACTACGTGCTAGGCACATAGTCAGTTCATGTTACTGCCATGCTAGATGCTTTGTAATGATCAATATAATGATGACTAAAACATGGTCATTATCCTTATAGTAAAGTCCAAAGTCCTTCACATGGCTTAGCAGGCCTCTTGATTACCTAATAAAAGGGCTTCTTTTTGTTTTTTTTTTCCTATTGTTCTCTACCACATTCGTATTGCTGATCAATCTGACATTCAGCAGTTGCCAGGAACTGGGCCAGGCACTGGGAATATCTAAGACAGAAACGATCCCATTTCTTAATTAGTTACTAATAAATTAATGTCAAGAAACTATTTATTTAAAACCTAAAGAGACTAATTTCATCTATAGTGGATAATCATATACATACATATAGGGCCACTGTTGAGATTAAAGATGTCAAATTTAAAATGTATAGTATAAGGCTGACGCATCCCAGATGTTCAATGAGTGTTAAATTCTCTCATTTTACCATTTCTAAAGTATCTTGTGTGGCAGTTCACCATTAAATTCAACATTGTCTCTCCTTCTAGAAGATGGGAGATAAACATAAAAAGCAAGTTTCATCCATTTTACTGTTTTAAGGACACTAAAATCCTCATTTTTGTAAAGACAAATGTTAGTGACTCAACTTTTTCCTTTCTCAGCCATACGAAGTTAATTTTGATTATTTTGTTACTTGCTTGAGTTTTATTTTCAAAATAAATTTTGCCGAATGCAAGATGTTCCTCTTTATGTGGATGATGAGAAGGGCTCTATAGCAAAGCCTGCGAGTTATTTCTGCCCTGGTCTAAACTGGATCCAGATGGGTGCTTGGAAACGCTCCTCTAGGGTGTGTGAGAAGCAGATTGGAAGCATATGGAACACGTCAAGTTCTAAAACGCAGGGTTTGGGTGGTGGACACGGTGGTGAAATTGAGTAGGGAGAGAAATGGGAGAGATTGTGGTTGAATCTGCAACGAAAGGAGGAGGGAGAAACAAACACTAAAAAGGAGTTTTTTGTAAAGGAATTAGCAAAAACTATATTTTATGCTTGCAGAGCGCTTTTCTAAAGCGCTTGATCTTGGTTCAAGAATCAAAATGAGATAATGAGAAACAGAGATTGTACTATTCTTGTTCCACGTCGTATTTTTACTAACAGATCTTAGCCAAAGTGTTTGGAAAGAGGGGGGATTTGCTTCCAAAATGTATCAACCTAAGACAAAGACTTCCAGGAACAGTAAGCTTTTAAAAAAGTTTAATTTGATTCTTATAGTATCATCCTACCATCATTAATAAAACATCTTTTCTGCCATTTTGCACTACTAGATCATACCAGTCTGGTACTAAAACAGAAAAGACCTGTGCTTAGTAATCTTCTGGACTATTGGACCAAACTTTAGTGTGCATACTGAAAACCTGAGATCTTGCTAAAATCCACAGTCTGGCTCAGCCAGTCGGTGGGGCCCGACTCTCCATTTCACACAGGTTCTCGGTGATGCTGCGCTTTGAGTAGAAAGGTTTTAGGGGCAATTTTATGTAAATCAGCCACTGATGAAAATTATCTCCCTTTCTCTTTTTCTTCTGATAAGCAGAGGAAGACAATTTTAGCATATTTCACAGTGCTGATACTATTATGGGCAATAAAACCGAGCCTGAATTTAAGCACCAACCATCCTAAAGATGGATTCAGAACAATTCTTGGCCCAAAATGATTGTAGGTATAAATTTTGTGTTACAAAAAAATCAAATTGTTAAGGAAGACAGTGGGCCTAAAGATAAATGGATAGTACGTTATCTCCTGATTTCTTCTGCTACTCACTTGTCAGAGCTTGCTGACAGAACTATGTCCAAAAAGTGGATCCACAATATCTAAACTGTAGTAACCCACCTTGTTAGAATTGTGAGAGCCACTTATCATTAGTTTAGCTAGAGACCCGCTGATGCCAGTATCTAGCTTGAGAAGCGGATGGTAGAGCAAAGCTGACTAGTTTGCTCCAGTGCTCTGGTGGGCAGTGAATGCTCGGAGGTGTGTGTGCCTGATACTCTGATTCCACAGTGGGGCCTGAGGTGGCCAGTACCTCCAAGCTTGTTGTCCCTACCCAAAGCGTCTTAATCCATTACCTGAGATAGAGCCCCAGGAGAGCTGAACATCGTGTGAAATATCGCCGTCCATGATGTTGAGCATTGACTGATAGGTATACACAGTAGAAAAGTACATTTTCCATTCTCGAGACATTTTTTTTCCCTTCCCAACAGTTTCTTTTTTATAGTCTCACTAGATTCTTTCTTCTCTTTATCTTGTCCTTCTTCTCAGCAAAAATTCCCTCTAATTACTTCTGAAAAAAGAATAGTTTGCACTCACTTCCTTTAGCTTTTTAAAATTATTACATTACTTTTTTCTTTAAAAATTAATTTTAATTAAATAAAATGTCATAGGGCAGCAAAAGTCTCCCGTACACATCCCTTTACCTACTTGTCACAGAGGTTACCCATATTTTGAATTTTTATGTCCCTTCCATGCATGTTTTTATATTTTTATTATATATATACACATATATAGTATATATACATCTATATGTATAGTATGTATATCCATTCACATTACCTGGTATTGCTTTCTGCTTTACACTTTGCATAAATGGAATCTTACTTATTTTACTGGAATTACATTGAATTTATAGATTCATTTTGGGAGAATTTTTATTGACTCTTTGTATTCTTAAACTTGGAGTATGTCTCCATTTATTTGTCTTCTTTTATGTCCTTCACTAAAATTTCACATTTTTTTCCATAAAAGTCTTATAGATATTTGACTTAAACTTTTTCTTTCTTTGAACTAACTTTACCGATTTTGCTCTCAAGATTATACTAACATCATTAAATAAGTTGGAGGCTGTCCTTTCTTTTCTATTCTTTGTTACAGTTTGTATAAGAATAGGATTGAGGAGGTATTGATTTATTGAAGTTTTGGTAGTTTCTCTATAAAATAATCTGGACTCAAGTATTTGTTTTGTTTTGTCGCTAGGCAATTTTTAATACTGACTTTTATTGATTAAATGGTCTTCTTAGGTGTTTTTGTTTTTGTTTTTGTTGTTGTTTGACTGATTATATTGTATTTTTGTAAAAAAATATTTAAGATGTCAGATTTATTAGCATAATGTTAATAACCTTCTTTATAATTTTAAGAATTTTTAGTGTCTTTAATATGTCCTCTTGTTATTAGTAACATTTCCCATTTAAACTTTCTTTTATTCTCCATCAGTCTTATTAGAGGTTTATACTGTATTAGTCTTGTCAAAATATAGCTTTTGATTTTTTTATCTTTACAATATTTTCTACATTTCTATTTTATTCATTTACAATATTGTCTTATTTCTTCTATTTGTCATTTTTTTTCTGCTTTGTTTTTATCACTTCTGAGATGAGACCCCCTAGTTCATTTTTCTTAATATTTGTTCTTTTCTACTATAGGCACTTAAGGCTATAAATTTCCTCTAAATATTGCTTTGACTACACCCCATAAGTTTTAATACATAATGTTTTCATTTTCATTCAGCCCTAAATATATTCTAATTTCCATCATGATTTCTTGTTTAACGCATGGTTTATATAGAAAGATGTTTTATGTTTCCAAATTATGGAAACTTTTGGTTATCTCTTTGTTAGTGCTATGTTTTAATTTTATTCTATAATGGTCAGAGAACATGGTTTTTAATAGTTTTAATATATTCTGACACTTGTGATTTGTGGTTAACTGTACTGATACATTTTTATGCATGTTAATGGGCACATAAAAAGAATAATTGAAGTGAATTTATAAATTCTGATTGTTGTTGGATGTTATAGCAATCTTGTTATTGTTTTGTTGCTGTTGTTGTAATCCACCATCTTATGGAAATCACTCTCTTTAATATATGTGAAGAAGAATTCTATAGTTGATTCTATGAAACTGTGTCTTTAAAGATTACTGATTTATTTTTAGGAACCAAATCTTATAGCCTATTCATACTCTTAGATCTTTGCCTTGTTTGACCTTCTCATTCTTCACCTAATTTTCCCTTGGCTCCTGTGACATGACATTGCATTTGCTTTTATTCTACTTTTCAGATCACTCCTGTGTCTATTGTTTCCTCTTCCTTTCACTATACTCAAAATATGGGTGTTCCCTAAGCTTCTGCTCTCATTCCTGACCTCTCTTTCTCTCTACTTATTAATCCCCAGTTTTCCATTTCTAAACCCCCAATCTAGTCATGCTTTCAGCTATTATTGTATACATACAGTTTATTTCCAAGTACAGCCCCACAGTCTCTTCTGAAGTCCAAACCTGCATACGATCTCCAATAGATAGCCCCATGTGAGTGATAAACCATTCTATTAGATTTAATATAGCAAAAAACAAAAAAATATTTTTCTGCTGCCCACAGTCATTACTATTACATGTTACTGCAAGATAATATTCTCAAGAGGAGCTCTGATCATCAAATTTTACCACTCAAAATTTCTCAGTTTTTTAATATAATGAAATATACTTAACATAAAAACCAGGATTTTACCCATTTTTATGTGTACAATTCAGTGGCATTACATGCATTCACAATTTTCTGTAGCCATCACTACTATCCATTCCCAGTACTTTTCCATCCTACCGATCAGAACTGTAACCACGAAATAACAGCTCCCCGCCCCTCTGCTCCTGGCCCCTGGCAGCTTCTATTCTACTTTCTGTCCTTACGAATTTCCCAGTCCCAGCTGTCTCATGTAATCAGAAGCATACGATCTGTGCTCTTTTGTGCTTAGCTTATTTCACTTAGCATAATTTGATCCGTGTAGTAACAAACATCAGAATTTCATTCTTTTTTAAGGCTGAATAATATTCTAAAGAATGTGCGTATGTATAAAATGTGGTATTATATATACAGTTGTATATGTATTTATGTATATTGTTTTGTTTATCAAACAAGTTATACAGATATAACTACATACATAGTTTTGTTTATGTTATATATAGTTATACATAGTTTTATTTGTTTATATATAGTTATATACCTTTATATATTTTTTAAATATATCCTTTGGGTATATTTAGTTTTATACCCTTTGTGTATATACCTAGAAGTGGACTACGTTCAACTTTTTGAGGAACTGCCAAATTGTTTTCCACAGTGGCTGCTCCATTTTGTATTTTCACCAGCAATGCTCAAGAATCCTAGTTTCTTCACATTGTTGTCAATACTCGTTATTGTCCAAATTTTAATAATAGCCATCCTAATGGGTATGAAGTGCTAGCTCGTTGTGGTTTCGATTTGCATTTCTTTCATAACTAATGATGATGAATATCTTTTCATGTTCTTACTGGCCACTCCTATATCTTCTTTGGAGAAATGTCTATTCAGTTCCTTTGCAATTTTTCAATTGAGTTATTTGTCTTCTTAGTTTTGAGTGGCAAGAGTTCTGTTATATTCAGGATACTAGCATAGCATGTGTTTTAATTTCTATTGAGCAAATATCTAGGAGTGGAATTTCTGGAGCATTAATTGGCTGTTTTTATAAGAAACTGCCAAATAATTATTCCAAGTGGTTGTATTAATATACATTCCTACCAGAAATATATGAGACTTGTAGTTGCTCTGCATACTTAGCAATTTTTGATCTTGTCAGTCTCTCTCTTTTTTTTTTTTTTAGCTATTCTGATATGGGTATGAAATAGCATCTTATTGTGACAGTATTACTTATTGTGATATTACAGTTAATATTATAATATTAATTTACATTGCTCTGATGACTAACGATGTAATGTACTTTTCATATTCTCTCATCTTTTTTTTGAAGTGTACATTCAAGCTGTTTGTTTTTTCATTGTTTATTTGTAGAAATTCCCTTTTATATTCAAGATCTGAGTCCTTTGTCAGATATATGTTTTGCCATGATTTCTCCTTTCCCCACCCAAAGTCTGTGACCTGCCTATTCATTTTTTATTCATATATTTATAGAAGAAATTTTTATTTTTTATTTTTAATGAAGTCAGATTTATTAATTTCTTAATTATATTTAGTGCCTTTTGCATTCTAAGAAATATTTGCCTATCCCAAGGTTATAAAGATATTCTTCTATATTTTCTTCTAGGAATATATATGGTTCTAGGTTTTATGGTTTTATCTATGAGAAATATTAAATTAGTGTCTGTGTATGGAGAGAGGCAGGGGTTGAGGTCCTTTTTCTTCTCCTCATAAAGATATCCAGTTACTGCAGTTCTCCTTATTAAAACAACTTTCTTTTCCCCATTGAATTGTCTTGACACTGTGGATTGGGTGGTATTGGCTCTATATTTGTTGATTTTTCTCTGAATTTTCTTTTCTGTCATTCTTCTGTCTACCCTTACACTAGTACCACACTGTCTTGACTATATCTAAGTTTTTTAAGCATTAAAGCCAAGTTTTGAAAGCATTCATTTAGCACCTATGTGTTACAGACTCTTTATATACATTACTAATGACCATTATATGAGGTAGATATTATTTCCTACCCTCCATTCCCTAATTTCATCATAATTGCAGAATATAATACGAGTTGAATAGGACATGCTTGAACACTAGCCCGTGTTATTACAGAAGCCATATTTTTTCTACTTTTCCAGAAATTAAGTGTATGTACTTTTGACTGGCATTTAAGCTCTGCCAAAATTAGCCCATCATACTGCTCCAGCTATGTCTCCTAACCTCTTCTTATAAGTATTCAAAGTTCTAACCAAATTAGACTTCTTGCAGATTTCTAAATATACCCCACCTTTTTCTTCATATGTGCTATTGCTGGCGCACATTCTCTGCCCACCATTTCTGTACCTAAATTCAGCTAATGTTTCCATCTCAAAAAGACCTCTCCACCATACTATTACTGAGCCCCACAATCAGATATGGTACCTCTGCCTCAAAATTCCTACGCCAAAATTCTTGATAGCTCTAATGGCACTTAGGATAGTCTGACTCATAATATATATTTTTTTCTGTATTCTTGACCAATTTCTTTCCCCTAGAAAGAAAACTTGAAGGGAATGTATTCATTGTCTTTATATCTCTTGACTATGTATTTTAACAAATCTGAGTGATGGAAATTGGTTAGTTACCTAAAAATATTGTGATTAAATATAAAGAAAGTTTAAAAAAAAAAAAAAAAAAGAACAGATTAACCCAGCATGTGGTTCAGGATAATCCCTAAGTTTATTCTGCCCATTTAATTCCCCTAAATATTCCTTTTTATTTATTCATTTATTTTTGTTTCAAATCAGAACTTTCCAGTTGGAGGATTCTCAGGACTGTAGCAGAGACTTTGTGGAGATCCGGGAAGGAAACACCACGGGTCACCTAGTGGGACGATACTGTGGAAATGTCCTCCCCCTCAATTATTCATCCATTGCTGGGCATGCCCTGTGGATCAGATTTGTCTCCGATGGCTCAGGCAGTGGCGTCGGCTTCCAGGCCACATTTACTATCAGTAAGTTGGTTCTGTTTTAGCGATGGCTTCCAGAATGAGTCCTACAAACTAGAAAGAATAACACTGTTTTGCCCTAAGAACAGCCCTGAACTCTACACTGTTCTGTATTTATGGTCTTTGTGGAGTTACTTCATTATATGTTTGAAAAACTAAATTGTATACGAATGGCCCATCAAGAGCCAGAGAGAAGGCTCAAGGGTTCTAATATTTGTCTTAAGCTCTACTTCTAGCTAATTGTTAAATTAAACGTTGTGTGTGTGTGTGATGTTGTCTTAAAGAGTCTTTGAAGGTATTATAGTTCAGGTTTGGTATATTTCTATGGAATGTGTTTCATTTGAACCCATAAACTTTATATTCTTTAAATTAAAAACATTCGGTATTACTTTGGGATTGACTTAAGTGCTCAGATATTATAACAACAGAGTGTTCCAATAGTATAAAATGTTAAATATTTTTATTTTCTAACTGGACTTTTCCATAGTTAGCTATTGTATATGTGGCACCCAAATGTCAGTTTCTCTTATCTGACACAATTTTTAAAAACATGTTTTGTTCTTTTGTAAGACAAAGTAAATTAGGTAAACCAAAATTAGAAAATGGAGCTGGTAACTCCTCCTCTCCCCTATCCCATGTCCCCAAGTCCCTTAGGGTCTGGGAACCAACCTTTTTTCAAATGAGAAGTTATTGTCTCTTTTCACTCCATGCAACCTCTTAAGGAGATGGAATTCCATTCACAAAATCACCCTTCTCCATGAATTAATAGATAGCACAGAAACCAAAAGGGAAGCAGTATTTCTTTCCATGCTCAGAAAAGAAATCATAGTCAATTAAAAGTCCATCCTTTTCATCGCTCCTTGCCTTTGTGTCTTTCATTTGATTAAAGAGCTGTTCTAAGTAGGTCTGATTTACTACTCTGTTTTTCCTCCTAGTATTTGGCAATGACAATATTGTGGGAACTCATGGGAAAGTTGCCTCTCCCTTATGGCCTGGAAATTACCCCCACAACTCAGATTACCAATGGATAGTAAACGTGAATGACTCTCAAGTTATCCATGGTAGAATCTTGGAGATAGACATTGAATTAACGCAAAACTGCTATTATGACAAATTAAGGGTGAGTTTCCAAGTACAATCGCTGTTTATAACTTTTGGTGAATTGCTATTGGCAAAAATAAATTCAAGTTAATGTCTATTCAGGTATTTGCAAATCACATGGGATGGTCTGCCTTAAATCATAATTACCCCCTCTAGATTACCTGTACAAAGGTAATTCTGATATTATATTTATTTGTATCTAAGGTTTAAGATATTTTTAGCACTATTGTAATTTGTCTCTTGGGCTTTGTCTAAGCATGTATGTATATCTTAATTATTTATTCTATTTTATATCCCACTATTCTCTTTATTCTCATGTTAGAGTATTAAAATTCGAAGGATTTTTAAAAAATAAATAAAAATATAAAAATTGTGGTGATCAGCGCTATTCAGACATAGATTACTGAATTAATTTCAGAAACATTATCAGAATTTTCCCCTAGCTTTATTGAGGCATATTTGACAAATAAATGTTGTATATACTGAAGATATATAACTTAATGTTTTGATATACATATACAGTGTGAAATAAGCACAATAATCAAGCTAATTAACATATCCATCACCTCACATGGTTATCATTTTGTGTGTGTGTGCATGCGTGTGTGTGTTTGGCATGGTGAGAATACTTAAGATCTACCCTCTTAGCAAATTTCAAGTATATAATGTAATACAGTGTTGTTCACAAAAGTCACACTGCTATAGATTAGATCTCTAGAATTATTCATCTTGCTTAAGTGGAAGTTTGTACCCTTTTACCAACATCCCCCTGTTCTCCTCTCCCCACGTCCTCTGGCAACCACCATTCTACTCTCAGCTTCTATAAGATTGACTATTTTACTATCAGATTATTATTATTATTATTATTATTATTTATTATTTATTTTTTTTACTTTGATTATCTGGCACACCACAGAATTCTTGAAGGCAGCGATTCCATCCTATTCATGCTAGTTTCGCGATGCCTTGCACAGAACTCAGTACCTGACAAATGCTCAGTACGTGTGAAAATAGTTATTACATCATTTGAAAAACTGACCTTATATAGTAGCATCAGTAGAGAAATTTATAATCACAATTATAATGACTTTGTTCCAAATTATTTTAGGAGAAGACGATGGGAAAAATAGGAGATGTGGTTGGATAGCATCCATCCACATGTGCAGAAAAACAATGCGCCCCATGCTATGTGTTTGGGAACTATCATAAAATATATCTCTAACTAGGTAATTTAATATTTTGAACCAAATAAAAAAGATTTATCGAGTGCTCTCAAGGGGCGCCGAGCCATTGCAAACTATGCATCTGTACTTCTGAGTCGTGTGAACTCCTTTAGGACACCTGTCTGCTTCCTCTCGTCAAACCTTTCCTCTCGTTTTTTTCCCTTTCTTCTGATTCCTCCTTTCTGATTCCTCCAAAAACAGCATGACTGCTGTTTTTGTGTAACTATCCTGGTTCCTACTTTTCCATGCCCAAATTTTATTATAAATCATATAATGAGCTATATCACATGGAGTGTTTATTAATATAATTCTGCAACAAAGATAGAATAATTTTAAAACTCGTTAAATTATTGCAATCCTACTATATATTTAATGACAATTTTTATTTTAACTGGTATATGTTTACTCATATATTATCTATTCATTACGATAAAATTATAATAACATAAGACATTCTTTTATATTTTAATGAAGGAAAATAGAGGTAATTACCTACATCCAATGTTCTTTTATCTTTTTTTTTTACATGCAGATTTATGATGGGCTTGGCATTCATTCCCGCCTGATTGGGACTTACTGTGGTACCCAGACTGCATCTTTTAGCTCCACTAGAAATTCTTTGACATTTCAGTTTTCTTCTGACTCTTCAATCTCAGGGAAAGGATTCCTTCTGGAGTGGTTTGCAATGGATACCTCTGTTGGAGCTTTACCCACCATTGCTACAGGTATGTTTGGTAATAAAGGAGATTCTTTTTAGGGGCTGATATGTGTAGGTCAATATTTCAAAGGGTCCTACCCTAATAGGAGCCAAATATACAAATGAGTAAGAAGAATAACTTTCTCCATATGTTCAGGTGTTCTTTTACTTTCATAAATGCAAGTTTAAAAAATTGCATGTTTCTAAATAATTCTAGTTTCTCATTATATTTTTCATATTAATTAGGGGTTTGATGTCCATAAGATATTCTACTTATAATTTCCAGAGGTCACTTTAGAGATCTCTGAAAATTTGGCAAATACCACACACACACACACACATACACACACACACACACACACACACACACACTTGTTAAGGATTCACTAATAGAAGTAACTACTTTCCCTCTATTTTTTATTTTAAATTTTGCCTTCAGAAATGCTTCAATTTTTCCTTAGCTGGTTGTTAACCTTCAGGTTTCAAGGTAAAATTAGCATTAACTTTAAGCTTTTATATTACTTTTTTAAAGACATCCTTAGTTACCTCAATAAGCAGTGTTGTGGGGGAACTGTGCTTTTTCCTTGAAATATTGTTTAAGCAACTTTGAAAGGCATATATAGATTTGAGGGTTGACATAGAAAAAAATCAGCAAATATTTCTTGGAGGATATTCTTCATTCTTGAAATATTTGATTGGGATACATTATCATCGGATCTCACTGGAATTTTCAAACTGTTCTGTGAACTTGTTCTAGAAGTAAACAGACCCCAAAAGATTAGAGAACAATGAGCCTAATGTGGACTAGTCACCCAAAGGATGCTAAACATGTCAAGTAGGGACCCTTATGCATTGCCAATAGGAATATATAAAAAATTTTACATGGACATTTATAGAAACATTAATCATACTAGTGTCAAAGGGGGACGCAACCCAAATGTCAAGCCGCTGATGGATGGAAAAACTAAATGTGGTATATTCATGCCGTGGAATGCTGTTTAGCCTTAAAATGAAGGAAATGCTGATATGGGCTAGAATATCGATGAACCTTAAAGCATTGTGCTAAGTGAATGAAGCCAGTTGCAAAAGACTACATATTACATGATTATATTTACATGAGATGCCCCGAATAGGCAAATCCATAGAGATGGAAAGTAGATTTGTGATTTCCACAGACTGATGGAGTGGGAAATAGAGAATCAGTTGTAATGGGCCTGGAGTTTCTTTTTGGACTGGTGAAAATGTTCTAAAGTTAGATAGCAGTGATGGCTGTAGAACTTTAGAATATACTAAAAACCACTGAATTGTGCAATTTAAAAGGGTAAATTTTATGGTGTGTGAATAATAGCTTAATAAAGCTGTTATTTTCTAAAAAACAATAAAAAGTAATAAAAGGCTGTTGTTATTATAAGGTCATGTGCTTTTTTGAATATTTCAGTTTACCAAATTGAAAATTATTTCAGAATTGCCTAGATATAAACTACATGATGACTAGCTATACTAAAAAGGTAAAGATTAAAATACATAGGAAAGATGAACAGAGTTCTACCTAGATGATAATAGTAGTAATAATAATAGGGTCTTCCATGTGGACAAACTTCGTGATGAACAAATAATAGGCACGCGTTAATGAATGGGTTGTGTGGCAAAATTATGGTCAAAAAGTAGAATATGATGTATTTTTCTTTACCAAAAATAAATGACATCAATCACAGCTGAATCAATGGGTTTAATAAAATATTTACAGAGTCCTATGAGAAAATTGTTTTAATCTATTGTTTCATTTCAGCTTAAGTCTGCCACTTTAAGGTGAAAGAGCTAGTTTCTTCTTCATCAGAGGTATTTCAAAGGTGTTGCCCTTCATTCTGCAGGTGCTTGTGGCGGGTTCCTGAGGACAGGAGAGGTGCCAGCTTTCCTCTTCTCCCCAGGCTGGCCCGAAAGCTATGGTAACAGGGTTGACTGTACATGGCTTATCCAGGCTCCTGACTCTACTGTGGAACTCAACATCCTCTCCATGGACATCGAAGCCCAAAGTACATGCAAATATGATCAACTCGTGATACGAGACGGTGAGAAACATTTATAAACAAAACAAAACAAAAAACTACCAAGTTTCAACCTTGACACACATTTAATGGCATTTGGTTATAATCATACTTGTTTACTGTCTTCATACATTTTGCTTGGAAATTCACAGAAATTGTGGTCAGCGAAGGCGTCAAATACTAGAACTGGCTACAATTCCTGAAGAACTAAGAAAGCTATGAAATTGCCTGTAGCAATATCATCCAGATACTGTCAGGAATAGCATCGATTCTTAAGAGGAGACACTACCTTTGGCGGAAATAATAGTCTGAGTTCCCAGGTGGTGCTGCTTTCTTGTTGAAAGGTTTTGGAAGTGAATCTTGGCATTCTATACCTATGACTTTAAGATTCAAGTGGGAAAAGTATTTATATTGCAATGTATCCCTTTGTCTACCGAATCTCTGGGTAGATGGGTAGAATTAAGGGCTAATATTTTTCATCTTTTCCTCTACATCCAGGTATGGTATTGCTATGCATTGAGTGAGGGATATGAATAATGTTACTATGCAACATATACAAAAGTGTGTTTCACAATTTGCATAGGATTGAGAAGATCAGTGTTTCTCACAGTGTGGTCTCTAGACCAATAGCATCAGCATCACCTGAGAACATGTTAGAAATGCAAATTTTCAGCTCCAGCCCAGACCTACTAAACTAATAACTCTCAGGCTGAGTCCCAGATCTGTGATTTAAAAGGACCTCCAAGCAGGGCCAAGATTAGGGCGGGATCAGGCAAAGAGCCGAGTGAGAACCTGTCTCTATTTAAAACTTCAGTATTGTGTTCGTGTTACATTAAATTCAGTTTTTGAGATGTTGCACTGAAATATTACTTACCTTGATTTTGGAGATCTCAGGCACCTCCTTAGAGTTTGCTCCGATGTGAGGTGCTTCTCTTACCAGACTCTGGTCCCTGCCTCCAGGTCGTTCCCATGGTGTCTTTGAGAACCAGCCCTCTACTCTGCACCATAGATACAGCACAACCTCACATGCCCACCTAGACAGCAGGTCACATAACTAGTGAAATGTCAAACTGCAGAACATGATTAACGGAGCAGCGATTAGGCAAGCAGTCTCAGTATTATGGATCTCATTTTTCAAGAGATGCGAGAAATGTAGAATTTTCTATGAATTTCTCAAATGTTAAATTTTGACAATTAATGAAAAATGCTTCAGAGAATTTCTTTTTTTTTTTTTCTTTTTTTTTTTTGGATCAAACACGTGTTTGCTTTTGGCCCACCTGTTGCTAATGTGCAAGCTCTTGGTCCCCTTATCCCCTCAACCCCAGACTAAGTATGGTGAGAAAAATCAAATGGCAGAGGAGCTTTATTTTCTCTCTGTGGAGGATGGACCCTAAGTAAAGACTCAAATCAATCATACAAGGATGATGAGATGATAAACTGTAACTTTCCTCCCTTTTCTCAACAATCAGCTTTCTGCACATTGCCCAGAGGAACTGTCCCCTTTCCTCACATCAAGGCGTTCCTGTGGATATTAAAATTTTATATTTATCAGTCAATAAAATTCATGTGTTCTTGCACACATATTCTGAATGTTCTGAACCCAGTAGAAGCTTTAAAAATATCTTTGGTAGGTAACTGCAAAAATGGGTAAATTATAGTTATTTTTTTAAAAATCACTTTTATTGAGTTGCTTTTTGTTCCACCAGTCACTTTTCTTGGAAGCCTCAAACCTAGCGAGCTGTCCTTTCCTCCTTCTGTGTGATCTTTCACAGATTACTAAATGGCTCAACGTCTGTTCTATCATCTCTGAGAGAGAGACAAAAATCCACCTCATGGGGCTGTTGTGAGGATCGGGGAAAGTAATGAATACAAAATTTTCTAGCAAAAGTCCTGGCCTTTGGTAGATGGGAAATTTGACATAGTTTAATTTAGATTTCAGTTTACTTTGATAGAGATATTTCTAAGAGAGATTTTTATCATATGCTATTTATAGAATGAAAGTGTTCTTGCTGGGACATAGAGCTACTTCAGAGAGCTCAACAAATTGGAGTACAAGCCAAAACAATTACACAATTTTCAATTTGTTACATGACCTATCCCTATAAATTCCTTTTTATTCACTAACAATGTGAGTACGTGCCCAATTGATTCATTCTTTCCTCATTTGCCTGTTTTCTCATTCAAGAAATAGTTATTGAATGCCTATTCTGTTTTAATTTTGGGGTTTTTTTTGCATTTGCACTTTTAGTGGTAATATACTTTTAGAATTAAATTTTATTCGTTCTTTGTCCAACCATTTTTGTTTGTTTGTTTGTTTCAGAGTGGCAGGGTCATATAATATTCTGAAGCAAATATCTGGAGCCAATTGGCCATAAGCAATGATGCTTGGCCAGTTGTCATAGCCTCTTGGCCCTAGGGTGGCTGTGGACATCCCTGAGCCACCCTAGTGGCTTTCCTTGGGGAGCTGAAATCATCCTCCCACCTGCTTATTAATTTTGCAGAGTTGTCCTGTTTCAAAATTGAGTTTTTTCCAGACCATGTTCCAACAAATTTTGCATACCAAAGATTTCCAGAAACTTGAGATCCTATGAAACTACTCTGGGCCTAAAAAAAAAGAAGGAAAGAAGGAAGAGAGGGAGGGAGGAAGGAAAAAAAAAAGAGAGAAGAGAAAAAAATTATATCAAAAATCAGTAATCTTTTTATTTTTAGATCTGACTTTAAGATTTTAACTATTATTTAATAGCATAGTTTGAGCTTCTGGAGTTAATTGTCCAAGCTTTCAAACCCCTGTTGACTTCTGTGCTCTATGGTGTTAGGCAAATTATATATCCCCCTAAAGACTGTTTCTTATTCCAAAATGGGGGTAATAGTGATACGTACCAAAAATGTTATTGTGAAGATAAAATCAGGTACTACATTTAAAGCACTCACAATGGCAATAGTAACTGCTCAGTAAACATCAGCTACCAGCAATCTCGGTGCTGCAGCATCCACATCTCTAAAGTGAGGATGTTGGAGTAGAGAGAGAATCACCGAATTCCCTTCTAGCCCCACTCCTTCACTGTTCTTTGACTCGCCACTTCTTTCTCTTTAAAAATCAGGTTCATCCCTGTTGCAATTCATATGCTGAGGTTATGGAAAGCTCTAGAAATAGTGCACTATTTATTATGGATACTGGGGAAGGAACATTGTGGTTATTGGGTTATTTACCAAATCAGTTAGTTAATCGGTGAGTAATTATTTAGAGATAAGCATTGTTTCATCAGTCTGGGTGAAGTTTAGAAATCAAAATCAGTAAACCCTCCCCAGTCTCACTGAGAGATAAAACATACACACATGAAATAAACAACAAGATATAATAACTTCAGAATTTGATGATACAGATAAATAAAGAATATGTCAGTGAAAACAATTTGGGGTAAAATATGTAGCAAAATAGCATAGTGAAGAAAAATGCAAAAGGCGTTAGAGATAAAATTTTGAACTGTAAAAAATTTGAAAGTTTCCAGAGGTCAAAAAGCCTCTAAAGAAGGCCTTTTCAAGCATTTGTATTTGTAGGGTTATACACCTTTACATTTGTAATTACAGAAAATCACTGGTTTTCTGCAGTAGTTAATAATGACTAAGCTGGTCTCAAAAAGGATTCATTCTGCTTGTTGAAAGGACAAATTTCCTCATGTCTCATATTCTTTTTTGCTTATTTATTTTTTTTTAATAAACTTGAAATTCATTACCTCTCTGCCTTAGGAAAAAAATAATGTCTTTTCCCTTCCAAGAAATGTAAATTGGTTATCATCTCCTTTGCCTCCTTCTGGCTTTGTCTGGGACATTTGTTTTGACTGAAACTTATGTCCAAGAGAACCTAAGGGGAAAAGGGCCGTGGGGTGCCCGAGCTGTCCTTTGTGATTCTGGAAGAGCACACTTGCTAAATCCATTTGTTTCTCATCCTCCACACATGGACATAAATGTGTTCTTTTAACAGCAAAACAAATAAACAACAACAAACAAATGAAAGTGAAAACAAGGAATCCAAAAGCCACCTCTAGAGCTGAAGGCACACATCTCAGCAAATGACCTATAGCGTTAGTATAGAATCTGAGGCTGAAGAACCACCCTTTTTTCTCTTTTTTGATACTTGACATCAGCAGTCAGAATAATTTAGATTATTCTCACACACAGCAGCAGCACTGGTCCACAAACACTTCCTAATCCAACGGACTCTGATTTTGAGTTTTAGTGCCAGGAAGAAATGTCAGCCAATTTTTAGAAAGATACCGGAAACTGTCAAAGAAGTCTTTATCAGCACAGGTAAAGAAGAAGGCAGGAGGCACCATTGCAAACTGGAGCCAGAATGATGTAGCCCCTCGAGTGTCCTTGCGTTTGAGAACCCCATTATGACCTAAGGATGGTGTCATTTTGAGAAAAATATGTGATCCGCTCTGGCTGGATTGCAAATGATGGTGGCAGAGAGTCTGAAGACCTCATATTTTCATGCTGATGTTTCCTTTCTTTGGTCCTAGGAGACAATAACGTGGCCCAGCAGCTAGCTGTTCTCTGTGGCAGAGAGCTCCCAGGACCCATCCGGTCCACTGGAGAGTACATGTGGATCCGGTTCACCTCGGACTTCAGTATAACCAGGGCGGGCTTTAATGCATCCTTTCACAAGAGTAATGTGTCCTAAGAGTTTGTTTTAATCCATTTTGTCTCATCTCATTTCATCTCATATAACTCTTACTCACTCCCTAGTAAACCCTGCTCATTCTTCCATGTGAGGGCACAGGTTTATTATGTCACAGCACACGGGTCTCTGCCCGGCCTCTAGATGGCTAGCTTTATATCAGATTCTGCGTCCTGAGCCAAAAAACTGTGGCCGAGTTGTAAAAGAGGATCCCTTGCCTGCAGGTCTCTGGGTGGGGTATCTTCCCTCCATAGAGGCACAAGAGTAAAATCTTTAAAACCATTTTTCAGCCTAGCTGCAGGCTGGAACTAAGAGATAGCACGAAGCCATAATACATCAAAGGAGCAATAAGTCAGAGTTATCATCAGTCTAAGAAATAACCAGTCAAATTAATACAGAAGATACCTTCATAAATCCCTTGGTTGAAATAATTCATTTGAAGGGTGGCAGGTAGAGTTTGCTGCTCTAGAAATATGAATTCTATGAGTCAGAGAATGTGCACAGTATATGGCAGGCTATCATGTGTATTCTCATTGAGACAAAATTTGACAAAACGTGAAGTCCAATAATAATTTTCAATCCAAACTAGATTAAAGATCAAGAAGTAGTCCATGGAATATGGAATATCAAAAGATTCATGTTTTTAACCGAAAAACATTATTTTAAAGTAGCTTATCAATATAGACTTTAAAAACTAATAATTTCTCCACTATTTTGTCTGCCTTTTATGGACTAGGGAGCAACTGAAGATAAATTGTCTTCCTCACAGTCAAGGGAGTCAGGCTGCAGAGTGGTTTAAGAGAATGGGCTTTTGGAGTTAGACCTAAGATGAATTTCTACCTCTGCGATGTAACTAGTTGTGTGCACTCTCTACACTCACTCACTGATAAGCTGTGTGGTCCCTGACAGCTGGCAAATTGATGGCTGCTCCATCCACAGTCTCCCCTCAACTCCCAACCTCTCTCTCCCTGTCGCGATACATTCTCATGTATGTACGTATGTATGACAGCTCGGGATATATAAAGTCACCATGTGGAAGACTGAACTCTTGACTCCCTCACCAGCTTTCTCCCTCACCAGCTTTCCCAGGCCACACTCTTCCCGATTTTAGTACATGGAAAGTACATTCTTCCAGTTAAGCCAAAAAGCTTGGCATCATTCCCTATTCTTCTTTCCTCACTGCATAAATCCTAATCGTCGACAAATCAGAATGGTTCTACCCTCACGGTGGTATAGATTCTAACCACTTCTCGCCATTTCTACCCTACCATCCTAGTCCAGGCATCTGTCATCTCTCCTGGGCACCCGGTTCTGCTTTTCCCCCTCGATTCTGCCTTCCACTTACAGTCTAAGTGTTGCGGATAGAGTGATTCTTTTAAAATTTAAGTCAGATCATGCCTTTCTGTTGCTCAAAACCCTTCAATGTCTTCCTCTTCTTATTAAAAATAAGTCCTTTTAGTTTCCTACGTGATCTACCCTGCTACCTCTTGGATCTCTTATTCTGCTTCATCCATTCTGACTTCCGTGATCTACCACTAACACAGCGAGCTTTTTCACCAACTGTTTTCTAGACTGGAATGCTCTTCTCTCACAAAGCTCTACGGCTCAATCTTTCATTTCATTCAGATCTTGCTCAGATGTTACCCCCACAACATGGCCTTCTCTAACTTCCTCACACAATATTGTACCACTGTCCCTCTCCTCATTCATTTTACTTGCTAGAACTTATCACCATGTCATACATGTGTTTATTGTATGTCTTACATCTATGACATAATCTCTGTGATAGTTAGTAACTTGTCTCTACTGTTTACTTCTCTATCCTTATCCTGTTGTAAATGTTATTTCATGAGTTTCTTTCCTTTTTCAATTAAAAAAAAATTTAATTTTTTTTTGTTTCTTCTTGGGAAGGTTGTGGTGGATACTTGCATGCAGACAGAGGGATTATCACATCACCCAGGTATCTGGAGACCTACCCTCCTAACCTCAACTGTTCTTGGCACGTCCTGGTTCAGAGAGGTCTGGTCATTGCCGTCCATTTTGAACAGCCCTTCCAGATTCCAAATACAGACTCCTCTTGTAACCAGGGGGATTACGTGATGGTAAGTCTCATGTGCTGCCTTTTCTAATTACTTTTTCTGCAGGATTCATTCAGAAAACAAAGTGATGAGTTTTCTTTCCTGTGTCATAAATCAATAGAACAGTTGTATTCCATCTTTATCGGCATGAAAGAATTTGTTTCATTTTAATTTGTGTTTACAGCTAAAAAATGGACCTGATATCTATTCTCCACCCTTGGGACCCCATGGAGGAAATGGTCATTTCTGTGGCAGTCGTCCTTCATCCACTCTGTTCACCTCAGATAATCAAATGCTCGTTCAGTTTATTTCTGATGACAGTAATGGAGGGCAAGGATTTAAGATCAAATATGAGGCAAAGAGCTTAGGTAAGTATTTTCACTGAGAATAATATATGTACTTTTCCTGAAATTGCTTGGTCTTATTTAAATAGATGTGAGAAAAAATACATAAAGTTTTCTTTTCTGAACTAAGAGTAATAATCTTAATATTAATAATAATGCTACCTATTAGCAAGTACTTAGTTGATGCTTGACACATTCAATATCTCCTCGTGATTACTTTTTAAAGGAAAGTATCACTGTCCCCATTCTACAGAAAGGTAAAATGAGGCCTAGATTTTTCCAAGGTCACATAGCAAGAGAATGAACACAGTAAAATTCTCCATGTGTATAAGTTGAATTGATGATCTTAAGTGGTCCCCTGAAATTTCTTAGATTATAAAATGTCTAATTATAAGTGACATTCAGTTATGGAAACATTGTAAGAATGATAATTACATTGTTTTGTAATCATTTGTACGTTTCCTTTTACATGAGCACATAATCCTCTGATTCTATTATTACCCATTTAATTATATATTGCAGTAATGATCTTTACTTAAGTACCTTTATTTAATTATACTTGATTATAATTATATTTAATACTACTGTAATGATTTGATTTTTGTGACATTTAATTTTATATGATTAATTGAATAAATAAGTACATAAGCAGAGCTTCAAACAAGGGAGTGGTGTCGGTAGAGAGCTTGTCTTCGCTTGACCTGCCAGTGGATTTCAGGATGATACTACAATCTCGATCTCTCGATCCTGAATATGTTTCAAAATACATATTAATCTATGAAGCCGTATGTTTTATTGCACATTCTCCAAAATATGAGAATTTAAAGTAGCATAATATCTTCATTTTGGGAAAGGAGGAGAAGTAAGTCTCCATCAACTGACACGGAGAATCATCTAATAGCTCGAGTGGGTTCCATGACCATGGGGAGTGTGCTTCCGTCACTCCCCAGGACACGTGGCTCTGGCTATTGAAAGGGGCCTCTAGAGATACAGCTCGGGGACACTGGTGCCATTCCAGCACAGGCCAGGGGTTTCCTGTTCCTCCCTGTCTCCACAGCGCATGTCAGATGCCACCCTCAGCCAGCTCTACACTCCCATCTTTTCCCAGGCTAGACTCAGTCTTGGATTATATTTTTAAAGTCAACATTTAGGGGAATTCTAGTACACTAGGGGTCTATTTGCAAACAATATTGCTCTTTTATTCCTTTGTAGACCCTCTATTCATGCAAGAATGGCATGGCCAATGCCTTCTTCCCATCTTCTACCCTTAATATTGAACCGGAAGGTCTTTTGATTGCAAAACCTATTGCTGGGCAACCCCAATAACATGATCACTCTCATTTCTCCCAACTTTCTAATTTAGCCATTTCCCCTGACTACAGTCAGCCCCCTACTTGCCCCATCTATCTGCCACAACTACTTCAACGCCACTGCCATTTCTCAGCCTTTAACATGTGGTATTTGGGGAACAGCTT
>NW_006431956.1:8641455-8648225 GCF_000325575.1 Pteropus alecto | reverse complement strand
AGAGACACTCCTTTAGTATGGTCGATTGAGATTTCCATGTCCCTATGCTCGATGCTTTTTATTTTCACATGATATTGGCTTATTAATTAGTTAACCAAACATTTATTTAGTGCTTCGCACTTTGCAAACTACCAGGTTTTGTCAAGGAGTTTTCAGTGCAGCGGATGGACAAACAAAGGCACAGTTAGAACATGGCATGATGAGTGCTAGACAGAGGAATGCATCATGAGCTCTGTGGACATGTTAGAGAAACACCTAGCCTGGCTTAGAGGATAAGAGAAGCTCCCAGAGGAAAGAGATGAGTGGAGATTTGCCAGTCAGTGAGGAAAAGATGTGACAGCATATGAAGTCTGAATGGTTGTGTGATAATAAGGCATATCCAAGGATTTGAAAGAATTCACCACTGCTAGAGAATAGAGCCCAAAGGAGAAGAGTCTAATGGTGATGAAGCAGGCAGGAATCATAACGCTAAGGGCTGTAGATGCCGCCATAAGGAGTTAGGATCTTAATAGAAAGGCAATGTGGAAACCTTGAAAGATTTTAATACAAAGGCTGAGTGCTGTGATCATGTTAGAAACTTCAGTGTGACTATAGCACTGAAAACACATTGGAGGTAGAGAGACCAGATGAAAGAGTAATTCAGGAAATAATTATTAAGTCCTGAACTGAGGCAATGGTAATAAGAATTTAGGAGGGAGGACATATTGAGAGATATTACAAATTCGGAATTGAGTGGCTCTGTAGGTCAGTTAGATGTGGAGACGGGGGGAAGGCATGGGAGGCAGCACAGATGGCCCATAGGTTTCTGACTGCATGGATCTTTTATCTCACATTGTTAAAGAATTTACCATGTGACAGACACTATAGTAGGTCCTGAGGATATAGCAGTAAACAAATAAAGTTCATGAACTCATGGAGCTTAATTTTAGTGTTAAAGTACAAATAATAAATAAGATATATAGTATGTCATATAGTAAAAAGTATTAGGGAGAAAAATGAGGTAGTGGAGAAGGATAGGGAATTAGTAAGAAGGGGAGGTGACATTCATTCACTCGTATGTAGACCTCTGGGTGGCGAGTAGTTAATCGGCTTGGCTTGGGGCATGTTCACTTTGAACTCTCAGAATTACGTCCACGTGGGCTGTTGGAATGGGAGTCTGAAGGTAAGAAGAGGGATCTGGATTGACTCTAGAAATATGCGGATCATTGGAAGTCTGCGAGTAGTTTAAGTCATGAGGATGGATGACATTAATCAGAAAATTATTTAGATTGAGAAGTGGACCTGCAGAGCGATTCCTGGGACCTTGCTCTGGAAAGGCCTGGAAAGGAGCACACAAAGACCAAAGGAGAGATTGGCAAGAGGGATCAAAGAAGAAGGAGAAGAGCTTAGTGTCCAAGAAACTAAGGGACAAAAGTATAAAGAAGGAATATGTGGCCAATCATGTTAAATGCGGTGGATATAGAATAAAAATTTAAAAATATCCTCGGGCACACCACTGTGAGGCAATTGGAGACCTGGACAAAAAGGCTTTCGTAGGTTGAAAAGTGAAAGGAGGATGAAGAGGTGCAGAAAGAGGGTGGTGAGGAAGTGAAGAAAGAGACTGTAAATTACTTGGGCTTGTGATATATAGAAAGATTAAAGGAGCAGGTGGGGAAGAGAGAAAAAGAGAGAGAGAGAGAGACAGAAACAGAGATTCAAATCATAGGATAAGTAGATAAGTGGAGGGCTTAAATAGGTCAGGGTCCCTGAGAAGACAGAGTGAAACGGGCGCCCAGCCCAGAGGTGCGGGAAGGCAGTGCATAGGTGAAAAACAAAGGAGCGTGGAGATACAGATGAATTTATAGAAGATGGTGACAAATTGAGGGAGTTCTCATCTGACTTCTACTTCTTTCTAAAGGAGAATTCAGAGTCCTATTCTGAGACTAGAGAAGGAATAACAAGAAGGAAGGATTTGAGGAGTATAGTCAAGTTTCAAATCGCTGTTGTGGTTTATATTAAAAAATGGGAGGATTGCTTGGCAGTGATGAGCGTGGAGAACATCAATTTCCATGAATGGTTTGAATTGAATATAACCACAGAACTGGGATTTTGCAGGGAGAGTCTGAAGGAAAAACCAGGGGTGAGGGAGTTAAAGGCATTCAAAGGAATTTACAGTTCAGGATTTCAAAGATGAAGGAGTTCTGGGTAATGACAGAATTCAGGATATGACAAGTGGCTGAATGATAGCAGAAATAAATGTTAATAGAATTTAGCAGATCTGGTGTCTGTGAGGCTAAGTTATGGGACAGGTTAATTTCATTGGAATTGTTAAGTACCCAGTTTACCTAGTTCATTGCTTGGCTTGTTTGCAGAGATTGCCAAAATAATGTTCATTTATAAAAGGAAAGTATTTTTACCTAGTACTTTGGTCCTTTAGAAAAGTATTAAAAGTTCATTTATCTTCTTGCAAAAAAAAATGGCTAATAAATTCTCTCATGCTATTCATCTCTTGCTCTTCGAATGCATCTATATCCTAAAGAAACATGAGTGAACACCCAGAGCTGTACAAATATACATTTGCTTAGTCTTTTAAACACGTGAAGATCACAGCTCTGCATCATTCTACTGAACCGAACAGTCAGTGGGCAGTTATAAGTACTAGTGCGTTTATTTATCCACGTGGTGGGGATACAGTAGTGCTTTCATGCCATTTTGTTGCATGCACCGTGCAACATAATCATTTTGTTGGCTTTAAAGAAGTGTGAAATTTCTGAAGAGAATATATGGTTTGGCAAATTAAAAAAGGACACCTATGGTAGCTCCCTTGAGAGCAAATTCAGAATTTATTTGCTTAAAAAGTAAATGAGGATAATCTCAGGTGATAGGAAATTGAGTTTGGAAATACAGCTAAAGAGACTATGAAAAATGATCATGGCAGTTGACTGCATCCCCTTTCTTCAGAATGTAGATTGATTTTACTGTGTTTTCTCACAGCCTGTGGGGGCAACATCTACATCCATGATGCGGATTCTGCTGGATACGTGACCTCTCCCAACCACCCTGACAATTACCCCCAGCACACTGATTGCATTTGGCTTATCTCTGCTCCCCCTGGAAAGCTCGTAAGACTGCAGTTTGAGGATCAGTTCAGTATTACAATCACACCCAAGTAGGTCACCTCCATTTAATTTCTTTCCTACCCAGAGTTAGTATTCTTTAGCTGTCACAAAACAATTTCCTGCTTCTCTTCTCAGCAACATAGACGGCGTCGGAAATCTAGGGATGGAGAAGGAAAATGCTTAACGCCTCCAGCGCGAAAACGTTGTCTGCCAGCCACTGTCCTGTCAGCTGAGCAGATTATGTACACAGATATTGTCCCTCGTGACCCTATGTACATCCTCCAAGATGTACATAGAGAATGGGTTTTTGAGATTTAGGTGATCTGTTCTTCCTCTCACAGGAAAAATATAGTGTTTCTGGTAGATGAGTATTTATTTGCCCAGCCTCATACTCAGTGTCATAAATGATAAAATATCTGTTTAACAAATGGAAATTTGTGTTATATGACACCAGGGGTCACCGGTGTCAGAAACAGGACTAAAGCAAGTACAGTACAATTCCTAATCTCTATTTAATAAGAATTCTGAAAGATTACACATCAGAAAGTAAGTCTTACTATGCTGAACACAAAGAGAATAATTATGTAGACTGAAAAAAACCATCTGTCTTTTTCTTCATTTAACAGAAGTGTGTACACATTTGCACGAGTAAGTGTGTGGTACAAAACTTAGATACGAGAGCTTTTGCTCACCATTTCTGGCCATATCATATGATGCCACTCTCCTGCTCACCGAGCGTTAATTGGCTAATTGACTCTCTCAAGAAATATTGGGCTAACACTTGCCACTTTTATGGACATAGAAAATTCTAACAGAGACTCTAAATTACCTCAGGTCACAAAGCTTTCAAGGGAGAGTTCATCTTTGCCATGTGAAATGGTATAGAACAGAAAGAGTTTGCCCACCTGGCACAGGCAGAGCCAAACACTTAGACATCAAGAACTGTGGGAGAGAAATAGTGGCTCTTTTGTTATGAATGGTGCCATCTGGAAGAACCAGAAGCCAGTGCTCAAAAGCCCAGGACTCCCCGATGCTGTGTAGCTTACAGATTCTCTAGGGCAAATCACAAGACTCTATGGCTTAGGGGTTTGGGGTCGTGTGGGGATCCTATGGGTGGGAGGTGAGGTGAGGGCAATGAATCATTTCTTCCAGTCTTGAGGACAGTTCTGAGGTCTTGTTCTGAGAGTCCCTCTGCCTAGTCTCATGGGAAAGTAGCCAAGGGGTCATTCCACCTTAGGACTCAGGAGCTGAAACACATTTAAGTCGAGATGTTATCTTTAGCCTGCCAGAGTTCTGGAGTGTGTGTGACTATTGTCAGGTCTGGGCTGCTGTTTTTCTGCCGCCTAGGGGGTTGCAGATTATCGGAGGAAAGGCTAGATCTCTGAAGGGTATAGAGAGGGGTGGGATACGATTTATAGAGCTAAGACTTAAAACTAAATTTATCAAAGTTGTAAGGACTCTCGGTTTCTATGTGTTGAATCATTATGTGAAACAAAAGACTTGGTGTTTTGATATTCCTAGGGGTAAATTTGAGAATGAATTTTATATTTGTAAAACTAATTCAGAATGTAGAAGGCAAGTAAATATTCTTTAGTGTAGTACATGTAAAACCAGTCTTTTTGAGCTACTAATGGATGTGTTACGATTAGGAAAAATATACAATATTCTGAAGTGACACATCTCTTAAATTGACTGTCGTAGTGTCTTGTGCTCCAGAAATGATGATTTGATAATGCTCTTGGAGAAAGTTAGTGAAGTCTTCTTTATCAAAATATGTCAAAGCAATTATCTTTATGTATGAAACGGAATTTTCTTCCACTTCAGCTGTACATCCAATTATCTTGAGTTGCGAGATGGAGCTGATTCAAATGCACCAATAATTTCCAAGCTTTGTGGGACATCTTTGCCCAGCAGTCAGTTGTCTTCAGGAGAGGTGATATATTTGAGATTCCGGACTGACAACAGCGCCACTAGTGTGGGATTCAAGGCCAAGTATTCTATAGGTAACAACACATTTTATATTCAATAAGAAAGTAGTGATAGAATAAATACATTAAAAATTTTTTTTTAAAAAAGCACAGCATTTTAAAAGAAGTCTGTCTATCTGCCTAATTTTAATAATTATTTAAATGATAAAAATAGGTAAGGAATATAAATATCAATTTATCATTTTAATTTATCAATTAAAGTTTTTACTTTGATTTTCATTTTAAAGCACTTTTTAGTAAACATGACTATTTTGTATTTTTTCTTAATTTGTGAAAAATATACTCAGTTAAATCAAATTTTTGTTTCTTCCTCTTATGAAATATGCATAATATTACTTTAAATAGTAAAGCTTTTTAGTAATCAATAACTCTATTTAGAACAGTGACTATGACCTCCTCTTCATTAATAGATAATTGGGATTTTTCCCCACTAAGTCTAGTGCCAAATCAGTCAGTAGACAAAAAGTGAATGTCCTTCAGTGTTTTGATTTACTTACTTAAAAAATGAGCAATAAATATGCCTGCTGAAGATTCACTATAATATGGTCACAATGACATAGATTGAAAGTGGGTCTGGACATAACTAAGCGTATTAAATATAGCCCAAACTCAGAAAGCCTAGTTGTTAACACCATTTAACCTACACCATAGGTTGTTTTATAGCCTGAGGCAAATTATATATAATTCGATCTATGACATCCAGCTAATGAGAAATGACTGGGTGGTAACTTTCAAGGCCCTGAGATACTGGTTACTGCGGTAACTGTATTTGACCGTTCAACTAGAAAGGCTGGCATCACTAGTGAACCACAGCACCCTTTCAGCTGAGTTTGGACTCAGTCTGCAGGATCACCAACATGGGGTACAAGGCAGGCCCTAACGATCTGTCAGTTGGTTCTTGAAATGAAGCGTGCTTGCAATGACTAGCTTTTACATGGAGTCCCAAGAGAATTAGACATTACAAAACATGTCATTCCACAGTGTTCCAGTCTTTCATTTCCCATTATTGGATTAAACTTGTGGTATTATTTCTCTTCATATCAATAGTAGATTTCCCATAATAAGCACTAACCAAACACTTCCAGAATTTTTAAAACTTCAATTCATATTCACTTGGCACCTAAGAGTTTTCAAATGTGCTGGTGAGATTTAAAACAAAAAACAAAAAAACTATAATAGAATATTGCTCTTTATTTTTATTTTTTTATTTTTCTTGCAGCCCTGTGTGGGGGGAGAGTGACAGGGCACAGTGGTGTCATTGAAAGCATCGGATACCCAACACTTCCATATACAGACAATTTATTTTGTGAGTGGCGTCTCCAGGGACCCTCAGGACACTATCTCACCATCCATTTTGAAAACCTGAACCTTCAGAATTCCTCTGGCTGTGTAAAAGACTTTGTGGAGATCTGGGAAAACCATACCTCTGGTCAGTGGAATGTGTCTGCCTTCCTTGGGGGTGTGTATTTTCACACGTACTCATTCAGCCTCTAAAGTGTCCTCACGTCCTAGAAGGGCGAAACGGTGTCTGTTCTTTGCAAAGAAGCACAGCTCAGTCAGCTCCGGGCGGCGCCAGCTTCTCCCTCCCTGGGTTCGCCCACGTGCAGTGGGTGTCCAAAGCCCCAGGTGTCATTCTGTAGCTCTCCCTGGAGAGGGCACTGTATTGAGGGCACACCCTCTTCCT
>NW_006431956.1:8601258-8641443 GCF_000325575.1 Pteropus alecto | reverse complement strand
TGCTGAGACCTTCCGTGCCATATGCAGTTATTTGAGGGACCTCCTTTAGGGCAAGGAGAGGAAGGGGCAATGGAGCCTGGAAATAATATGAGATGGACACTTGCCACTCTGTTTCCTCAGACCATTTCTTTAACCAAGTGAGCTAGCCTTGCTCACTGTGCTGAGATGCCCTCGCCCTGATTGGTTGCAGTTTTTGTTACACTTCTTCACATATTTGAATACATCGATTTTCATGCATGTTTGTCCTTCTTCTCTTGACAGAGGTGATCATTCCTTTGTGGGCAGGGTCTTGTCTTTTATTATTTTCTTCATACGTGCAGAATGACTCAAGCAGAGGTTAGATTTTCACAATTATTTGACCCTCACAGGAAATTTACTGGGCAGATACTGTGGAAACACCATTCCTGAGAGCATAGACACTTCCAGCAATGTCGCTTTGGTCAGGTTTGTCACAGATGGCTCTCTTACTGCCCCAGGATTCAGACTACGGTTTGAATCCAGCTTGGAGGGTAAGTTCATTGATTCATTTAAAAATGTATATATTATTGAGCATCTATACCAGATAGTCACCACGCTAGGTTCTGGTGTTGTAATAGTTGAGGGGGAAAAAAATGCATGATCCCTGTCTTCTTGGACCTTACGTTTTAGTGGAGAGGCAGATATTAATCAAATAATCACACCAATAAGTAAAATATTTAAACTGAGATCAGTGCTACAAAGGAAGGGAACTAATGCTGTGAGAGACATGAGGGGTGGGAGCTGACTGCATTGCTCATCTGCAGAAAGCCAGTCCGTCGCTTATTCAAGATTTGCGTTCCAACTTCCCTGACAAACTCAAGTGAAATAAAGATTTTCAATTGGGGGAAAAGAAAGGATAATTGCTTTAGCCTTCTGATTTTCCAGACTATAAGATTACTACATTTATTAGTCTCTCATGGCTCAGGCTGTGATGCTAAAATGCTGCCAGTGAACTATCATCCACGGAAACAAAGATTAAATATTGAAGACCGGAAGTAATTACAAATGTGGATAAGTCCTCACATACACGTAAATAAGAGCAATGATTTTTGTCTAGTGGCATACTGAAATGCTTTAACTTGGGGCACATTCCTTATAGAAGGGGTCGGTGGGTTTGAAGGGAAGTTTTCTTGGGCCTTTTCCCCTTCAGAATGTGGCGGGGATCTGTGGGGCCCCACGGGAACGTTTACGTCTCCCAGCTACCCGAACCCCAATCCTCACGGCCGGATCTGCGAGTGGAGCATCACTGCGCAGGAAGGAAGGCGGGTCACGCTGACTTTTAACGACCTGAGGCTGGAAGCTCATCCGTCCTGCACCAGTGAGCGTGTGACAGTAAGTGTCCTGTGCAGTCGGGGATATCACGTTCCATTGTTCAAGAAGTTTATTGACTCATAAATCACAGTTAGAGAACTAGGTCGGGAGTATTCCCATCGTGCAACTGTATCTCAGAAAATTCTAGTATTTTAGATACTAGAGCAAGATCACAGTAAACTTCCATGACATTTGTAAAAGCTGTTTTAAGAGACTGTAAGTTGTTACCACATACATCAGGGTCATAGGTAGGATAAATTTTAAGAGCAAATAACCATTACACATGATAAAACTGAGCAAACAGAGAAAAGTTAAGCCTATGGGTAGCACATGGCTGAGTGAGACCAGAGTCATAACACAAGCCGTCCCCAAAAGTGTTAGGCGGAGGAGTGGGCCTGCCCGACTCCTGTTCCCTGCCAGAGCACCGGGCGATGCCCCTGGAAGATCGTGGGTGCCTGCCCTCCAGGCTGCCAAGCTCACACGCTCTCAGCTATACCCTCAGCATTCTTGGCCCTTAGCAAAAGCAAGCAAATGAAGTCTGGGTGTGAAAGACTAACTGTAAAATGACAGATCTATACGCATACGCACTCTATCGATTGTGATTAATATCAGTATATTTCCCCACCCAACCTGTCCTTTCTTCTCTCTTTCTTTTCTCAGTAAATAACAATTCCAAACATGTGGTTGCTCGGGTCAAAAAACCTTGATGTCTGTTTTGGAGTCCTCTCTCTCACATATTATGTGACATCCATAAGCAAGTCTCACAGGCTGTACCTTTAAAAAATATCCAGAATCTAACTCCCTATCATATCCACCACTCCCACCGTCACCACTCACTGAGATCTATTTTACTGGCCTCCCTACCTCCACCCTTGCCTCGCTGCATTCTGAACACAGCAGCCAGGTTTCCCTGTCAGTCAGATCACATTGCTCCTCTTGCAAGTCCTCCAACGGCCTTTCATCTCACTCAGAGGAAACGCCCAGATCCTCACAGTGGCCCGCTGGCCCTACTTTATTTGTCGTCCCTTCCTTCTCCTACCTCTGCTTTCCTAACTCAAGCTCCTCTCCTCTTTCACTCACGCTGGACTCCTTTAGGTTCCCTGAACGTGGAAAGATCCTCCTACAAGCCACTTCTCATGCGCATATCTCTGTCTGGATGGCTGCGGGGTTCACGCTCTCACTTCATTCAGGTCTCTGCGAATGACTTGATCCCGGGCCTTCCCTAAGCACCCCACGCTAAACAGACCCCAGCAGGGCCTCTCCCTTTGCCTGCACTTTGTTTTCACAGCATTTCACACCAGCCGACATTCCACATATTTCTTTCTTTGCCTGTTTATTGTCTGCTCCCCGCACTAAGATGCGAGCTCCATTAGGACACGCACTTATTTTTGTTCACTGCTCAATCCTCAGAGCCTGGCATAGTTGTTAAATGAATGAATAGTGGAAGAATTATCATTAACCTTTAACTAACAAGCCACTCTTGCTTTCCATTTAATTGTCTCCTGTTGGGTAGTGAATTTTAAAGAAAAAATGTGACACGTCTTTGTATGTTACTACTGTTTTGTATTGCCCTAAAATAACTATGTTCAAGCTTCAAATTTTGCCAAGTTCCAATATCTGAAGAATTGAAAATTTTTATCAGATATTAAAAATATGGAAGCAGTATATTTTCTTTTATTTGATGCCAGAAAATTTTGGACTACACTTGCTTGTTTTATAGGAACATTTTCCCCATTATTGAATGAATGTATAGAGACAAGGATGAAGTAGAAAAAAATTAACTACTCCCACAGCACTATATTTTGATGCATTTTCTTTTCTAGGCAATGAATAATATTATATACTTGTAACCATGGGACATAAATTCACTTGTATACTGATTTTAATCTATTTTTCTGATTATAAATATAAAAGATCTTTGTTGATTGAAATTAGGAGAGTTCAGAAAATGCAAAATATAAAACTATTTGGAATCTCACGCATTCATTATTAAAATTTTGATGTATATGCTGTTTTTTTTCCTTTGAAATTGTTTCCATAGTTGATGTCACATTGAATATAATGATTATTAAGAATCTTACCAGCAGAATATTTACATTCCCAACAGGAAAGGTAGTATAAAGAGTCATAGTTTTAGAACTCAAATAATTAAAGTTACAGTAATTACCACAACTTCTAAATCAATTCTTACTTGTCATTTCCCTATCTCTGAATCATAGATGTCCAAGGCATCCATTTTCATTCACCTTTTAGCTACTTCTTGTGGAGTGTCTGTCATTATTTCAAAATAATACTCCTATTCTGCTACTTCTTTACTTTTTAGTTTTAGACATTTTCACAAACCAGACCCCACTCCACCACCGCAAATGCACACGGAGATACGCACCTTCATGCACTTATCCAGCTTCCTCCCAAAATACTAAGTCACGGATACTGTTTACTTGTTGAGGTTATGTAAACACCATTCCCAACAAAGCCAGGTCGTGTTCTACGGTAGCATTTGCTTTTGTTTTTCCAAGTAATAATAACATTGTCCTTTTTACTTTTTCTTGGTTTTCTGTGCATCACCAATTCTTCCACACACTTTCCGGTCCAGGTGTACATCCCTGCCTTAGATGATAAAGCACATCTGTCATGTTCATTCATTTTCCTTAGCAATGTTCTTCCTTCGTCCATTAGCTGTGAGCCTGATGCCAGCTGTCGTGTTGGAATTTCTCTTCATCACCAAATTTCCAAGTCCCTTCATTCCTCTTCTGGGCTGGATACCTGATTTCATATGAGCATTTCCTTTTCTTGGTTAATTTCCTCTTTTTGGTGAGGCATATGTACTCGTAGCTCTCGAAAGAAGTGGACGTGGACGATAAAGTTTTTGAGAATGTGTATACCTAAAATTATCCTTATTTTACCCTTTTCTTTGAATATATGATACCCTTTACATATCATATATTCAGTATATTCACATACACATATGACTATATTAATCATAATTTTGAACTATCATGCCACTTCCCTGGGGGTAAGTTTCCTTCAAGTTCCTGTTTCCTGTTTACGTGTATTGGTCTCTACCTTGACATTAGACATTTCTCTAAATGTCTGATGACCCTTGGCTGTTCATTTATATTTAAGAATGAAGTACTAAATGGCAGATTGGAAGCTCTGTGTGCACGACAGGAGCTGTCAACTTGTGGGCTTCATGGGAGGTGACAGAGTTTGTGACTTGACCATTTAATTAGCAGAAACTACAAATGTCATATCTAGAGGTCTTTTCTCCTGGGGAGATTAATATTCCAACAAAGAAACACTTTTAGAATTAATTTGTTTTTTTAATCTTTAATATGATTCTTTTTCTTTGAACTATATTTTGTAGGTTTAAAGTTTGTTTCATTTCTTTTTCACTCTGCTCTAAACAAAGGGATTTACTCACCCTTTGTTTACTTGAGAACTTGTGTGCGTGCTTGTGTGTGTATGTGAAAGAGAGCGAGAGAGAGAGAGCGAGAGAGAGAGACAGACAGAGAAAGAGAGAGAAAAGAAGGAGGGAGGAAGGAAGACTTCCTAAAATCTACATGTTGAGCAAGGGCAGCTTTAACCATATGATTCCTCTAAACTCAGCTGCCCGTTTGACTCTCTGTCCAGATGGAGTGAGGAAAAGCTATACCATGTAGTGTGCACTACAGTGAGATGTGTGCCTGATTTTATTCCCACTTATAGCAATTTTAGAGTTTGTCCTAATCTCGTATGCCTGCTTCCTACCCCATTGTTTTCTGGGGGTTGTAGTTACTGAGGACAAACACAAATAGAGGAGCGAAGTGGAAACAGCACACTGGTGGCTTCTAAAGGCAGGAGTTCATGTGATAAATGAATGTCTGCACAATTTTTAGTCATCATAATTCTAAGTTCAGGGCAGACAGTGGGGCAAGGATAAAGGTCATTGATCATGGTTTCCAACATGTCCCATTAGCCTGTAGCTGCTAACAATCCCTTTTGATTCTGGCAAAGGTTACCCATTCCTGTTTTCAGTATTATTGAAATATTTGTCATCTTCTGTTTCCTTATATGTTACTTCCCAGTTTAGAATCAGAGGGATGGTTCAAATACCAATTCTACTATTACTAGCTCTTTAGACTTCAGCAAATTGCATAATCTTTCTGAATTCTACCATCTTAATCTGGAAAAGAAGGATAATATTATGCGTCTGAGAGGGTGTTGTGCTAATTGGATAAGGTAGTCCATCTGGGTTATTAGCAGAATCTGGCATTTTTTTCCATGCTCAGAAAATTGTAGGAAATGCTGTGTCTGGTCCTGTGAGCTAGAAGATGCTTTAAATTAGAAGCCTCCACAGAGCTAAATTTAACAGCCAATTACAGTAAATAAAAAAGCTTACATCTTTTGTTATGGAATTCATTCTCCTTCCCCATAGCTCTTAATGTCATATTCTGAATCATTATTTCTGATTGTGAGCCATTCGAATCCTTTTTTAAAACAGGAATATTAACCAATCACTCAATCGATCAATTATTGTTTAGTTACTTCTGGATTTTTTTTTTCCATTGTGAAAACCAGGCATGCTAAAAAATTCATTTGGTTTTATACAGAAGTGAAATAATGCTTTGCCAGTTATTATAACTATGAGCACAACTAGAGTTATTGTTTAATATTTAGGAATCACCAATAATCCATTTTAAAAAAATTCAAATTAGTAAGAATATTGAAGCTTGAGTCCATTTGCAGTTAGGAAAGAACTATTGATACTGAAATTGATTTTTTAAAATTACTTTTCAAGGTATTTAAAATATTAGAGTCGTTATATACTTCACATCATCAGAGACTAACATTTAAGCCCTTGTTCCAAATATCAAAGGCCCTGATGCATTATTAAGAAAAACTGCCCATCGATGAACTTTGTGAAGTAAGATTTAAGCATATTGGCCTATCTGCTTTATATTTAGAGCACGGTTTCCAGTTGCAATGAGTACGACAGTTTTTCATTTGTCACCACATGGCAGGATGGCATTACTGCAGTATTTTCATTTAGTGAAATGACCTTGAGGCCACGAAATATGCTCTGGGTAATGCAGAAGTTTGTGGCACTGGGCTTGGAACCCGTATTGTTAAGTAATTCATTTTGGCACAAGGTTTCCTTAGAAGGAAGTGTGTCCAGGCTGGGACTGTAACCTCTTAGGAAATGTTTAGTAAGATGGACTGCACGTCTAAACGTTAAACTGTGTTTTCGTCAGATATTCAATGGCATCAGAAGTAACTCACCCCAGCTCGAGAAGCTGTGTAGCAGTGTGAACGTAAACAACGAGATCAAGTCCTCAGGAAACACAATGAAAGTCATTTATTTCACTGATGGATCCAGGCCATATGGAGGCTTCACTGCTTCCTACACATCCAGTGAAGATGCAGGTAACATAAGATGTTATAAATACAGAAATGCCTTGCAGATAGCCCCACAGCTGCTGCCAATAGTAGAGCCGTGTATTTTTGCTTTAGTGATCAAAATTATACCTAGGATCTTCTATGTGAGACAGACATATATAACCAGATAGAAAATCTATGCCGTATAGAAACACACACACACACACACACACACACACACACACAAGCAAAATGTTCGGTTTCGGTAAGAAAACTTTCATTGTGAATTAAAACTTTTAAAAGTGCTGTTAGAAGAACTTCTAGCCCAATTCCATGCCATGATGCCATTACAGTTGGTTTCTAGTCCCACAGTCCTCCGTCAATTATTTCATGATGAGAGACCGTCTACCTCTTAGAAGGTAACTCACTTCCAGAGTGTAACTATGTTAATTGAAGACAGACATATTTTATTGTTTCTTAATCCATCCATATACACATTTCCATTGTAAATAAATGAGGGGTTTGCTTTTGACATAGAGTATTTAAAAATCAAACAAAGTGTGGCTTTTCTAGTCTAAACGTCCTCCTACTTTCTATATTGGTATTATCTAAGAGTTTTTAAATTTAGGAAGAATGGAATTGAATATTAAAAAAAAACCCCTCTAAGTTATTTTGTTGATATAAGGAGAGATTCATTCCCTATCAAAAGGGGCAAATTCATTGCCACACTGATGTTATGTGATCTATTTGATCCAATTAAATTTTGGGGTCAAGTGGAGAATTGCTAATCAGAAGTCATTGGGACCACCCTTATATTTTCATATTCCTCTAAATTAAGTATTATTGAATAGTGGGCCCAAATTAGGAGATACTGATGCACAGCCAAACCTCACCCACCTTGTCTACAACTACAAGAAAATGAAGCTGCTTATCTTTGCACATCTTTTATTCTAAACCCACAGAAACTCCTTCCAGAGTTTGTATGCAGGAGTCAGCCCTTCACCCACAACCTTTACTTCACTAGAAAAACAAATCAGAGCAGTGAAAATGTTGCGGCTGTTATTATAGTGTTGTTCCTGTGTTGTTTGTGTCTTCTGTTACGGTATGAATCTCACTGCTGCTTTCCCTGTTGCCTTTGTTTTTCCTTAGTGTGTGGCGGGTCCCTTACAAATTCCCCTGGAGGAAACTTTACTTCTCCTGGCTATGATGGAGTCAGTAATTACTCAAGAAACCTAAACTGCGAATGGACTCTCAGCAATCCGAGTCAGGGAAATTCATCCATTTACATTCATTTTGAGGATTTTTACCTTGAAAGTCACCAAGACTGTCAGTTTGATGTCCTAGAGTTCCGAGTCGGTGAGTTCAATCAAGGGCCACTTCTCTCATTTATCTACGATATTTTTCTTATGCCTGGAGACCACCAACAGTGAAAGGAGTCAAATTATTGTAATGTATTTACATAAGATCCCCCAAAAATGTTGTTCAGATGAAGCCATAATTCCGTTTACACACAGCCGAGGAAAGCATGCCCTCTGAATAGTGAGGGAGATGGGTCAGCATTTACAACTAGACCCTGTCTCACTTGTGAGATTTACCCAGGAGAGACTCTGGTCTGTCTTTGCTCTCTTAATGAGTTCAGGTTCCCCTTTCAATTATCGCCTACTGCTCAAGACTCCTTCTCTTGGAGCCTGGAACATGCAATGATCAGACTGTCAGTGCTATCCTGAACTTTCAGGATTCACAGAACAGGCCGTAGATCGCTCCTTAGGCCTGAGAAGTCAAAAGCAGCTTTGGAATGCACCGGGTAGAGAAGCAAATGGAACCTGTTTGAGGAATCTTTCCCAGAGCAGTCAAGTTTGTCTTTGTTTTCATGACAGAAAGGATTAAGGTGTACTTAGTAAACCATAATTCTTTTAAGAATTTTTAAATATTTTCATTCATGGAAGATGAATCCATTTTAGTTTTTTCCTATAGTCAACACATAGGTTATCCATCAAATTGCCCCATCATTACATTGACACTCTTTTCATGGTTAAAAAAATAATAAAAATAGTGCTCACTTCGGCAGCACATATACTAAAATTGGAATGATACAGAAATGGGGCGAAGGGTTAAAGAAGTACAAATTAGTAGTTGATAGAGGTTCATGGGGATGGGGAGCACGGCATAGGGAATGCAGTTAGCATTATCATATGGGCTAGGTAGAGAACCAGAGGAGAGAAGGAGCAATTAGGGGGATCATTTTATAAACTATATAAATGTCTAACCAATGTACTGTATACTTGAAACTAATAAAAATAATAGAGGAGGAAAGTAACATTGTAGATTCTATGCTGTCAGACAGAGATTCTCCAAGTTTCATGTTATCACAAAATTTAAAGAAAAAGAGGCTGAAAGTAGCAGAAGGCAAGTTAGTTTGCTGGTGGTAATGTTCTGAAGCAGCAGGAAGCAACATGTTGACAAAGATGGAGAGGAGCTATGTGGATGTCTACTCTTAAAGCAAAATTTAATGATGTGTCAATTAATGCCTTGAAATGTTTTTTATTGATTCTTATTAAATCCATTGACTATTTCTCAAAAGCTATATAAGTAATGGCACTTCGTGTGTTATTTTTTCAGATAATGCTGATGGACCTCTGATATGGAGATTTTGTGGACCTTCGACACCTTCTATGCCATTGGTTATCCCTTATCCTCAGGTATGGATACATTTTGTCACCAACGAACGTGTAGAACATACTGGATTCCATGCAGAGTATTCTTTTACAGGTAAGACATGATTAAGCTTTCAAATCTTGGCAATAAAATAATAGATAAAATTTTTATAATATTTGCCATAAAATTTCACATATATTTTGCTAGATTTATTACTAGGTAGCTAATGGTTGTATTGCTAATGTCAATAAGACATTCTAAATAGATTTTCTGGTTTGTTGTTTTGGATATCTAGGAATTTTTAAATTTTTTACATTGATCTGTAGGCCAGAGATCTTGCTATACTCTCATTAGCTTTAATATTTTCTCTATAAATTATCTTTGTTTTTTTTTTTGTGTAAACAATCAAATCTGCAAATGACAGTGACTTTTTATTTTAGCTCATATACTTTATTTCTTTTTCTTGTTTTATTTCACTAGCCAAGCCACCATCATAATGTTGAGTGGAAGGATGATGACATTTTGTTTCTGGCCTTAATGTGAATGTCTATGACATTTCATTGTTAAATATATTGATTGTCCTTAGATTTCCAACAAATACTCCTTATCAGATTAAATAAATTCCCTTAAATTCTTAGTGCATGAAACTTTTTTTTCCTGTGAATAGGTATGTAAGATTTTATCAGATAACTTCTGCATCTATTGAGATGATCTTTTTTTTTTTTTTTTTGCTCCTTTACTATGTTAATGTGATGAATTATATTGAAATATTTTTCTCGTTAAGCCATTCTTTCATTTCCAGGATAAAATCTACTTGGTCATGATGTATGTTTTGAATTTATTACTGGATATTTTTTACTAATGTCTTGTGTCAAATTTATATCTGTGACATTCAGTTTGTACCTGAAAATCTAGCCTAAGACAGGCAGCACTTCATGCTGCTTCTCTGGGCCACTGAAATTTTTCTAGTCCCTTTTCAATAGCATGGCAGTCCTTTTAGATTCCCAGCGTCATGTAAGAGTCTCAACTCCAGCCCTTCTTTTTGTGGTGAGTCCAAGGCCGTATATTCACTTTCTGTCTGGTCAGCAAACCCTTAGACCCCAATCTCTGGGACCGACATCTTGGTTCTATATTCCCTCAGACTTACATGCTCTTGGCTTGAGATTACCCCTCGGAATCTGAGTATTCTTATCATTCATTGATTTGGGAGATTGCCTTTCTTTTCATTAAGTTTGGCTATAAATCAAAATATGTTTTGATTATAGTTGTATCCAACAGTTTTTGTGTTATAATCAAATGGTCGACTGGGATAAGGAGTGAGATTGATTATCTACTTAATCAACCACTTTGCCAGTTGATTTTTCTTTATTAGATTGACAAAAAAGAGTCCGGCTCCAGAAAGAAGTATAATTTGTGTGAAACATCATACCATACTATGCTTTAGAAATTTGTCTGTTTTTCAATGTTATGCTAATGTAAACCTTGATAGATGATCACAGACATATGGGCTTATGATCAAATGACAAAGTCTTTAGTTATGGTACTGATCATATTCTTCAGGCTTACATTTATTTTCACTGGCCTAGATTTTTTCAAGAAAGGCAGCGTTATTTTCTTTGCCCCTGGTGCATTTACTCTCAGTTATACACACATCTAATTATTCTCCATTTATGGTACAGATTATCTTCTTTCTTATTTTTACTAAATTTGAGCCTATTTTCAGCATGTGATTCTCTGTATGGTATTCAGTTTACTTCTAATCTTCCACCAGTTTTACGTTGCTTTTATCCCATCTCATCTACTTATTCATTTATTGTATTTTTTAAATCATAAAGTATGACAGCTATAAGTACTACTTACTTTGGCCATGCAGGGTTCCCACCCCCCACCTTCTTATATGAAGTTTACAAATCTAATTTCAGATTGTGGTGGAATACAGACGGGTGAGAGCGGAGCGATCTCAAGCCCTAAGTATCCAGCCTCTTACGACAGCTTGACCCACTGTTCTTGGTTGTTGGAAGTCCCACAAGGCCACACCATCACTGTGAGTTCTGAGGATTGAGTAAAATGCTTCTGAGACTACAGGACTACAATATCATGTCCTGTGTGGGAACAGAGTTTTTTTAAGTAAGCAATTATTAAACTTTGATCTTGTAAGCAGATCGTTCTCTCCCTAAAATGTTCCCATTAGAATAGATATGTTGACATCTATGAGTTTACAATTAATGAAGAACGAGCTCTCTTTTTCAAGAACTGGAGAAGCTATATGCAGAAGATACTTCCTCCAGGAGAGAAGTGTTTTCGGTTTTCAATGTGAGTTGCCAGCCCAGCCCAGGAGACTGAGTAGTGTCCCCTAAAGACTTTAGTTTGGGGACAAATATCCCCTTTCACAAGTTCCTAGGGAAACCTCAATAAGGACAAAGAGAGGAGGGCAGTGGAAAATAAGAGACATACATGCAAAATTATATAGATTAAAACAAAATAAAAGTATTTGTGAGGGCCTTACCAAACTCCAGATAGGTAAGTTCACTTACAGCTCTCAATGCCTGATTATTTTTCTTTTTCTCCTGCAGCTTACGTTTAGTGACTTTGATATCGAATCCCATTCAGCTTGTGCTTGGGACTCTGTCACTGTCAGGAATGGCGGTTCTCCGGGATCGCCCATAATAGGACAGTACTGTGGGAGTTCAAACCCCGGGCCCATTATGTCTGGTTCTCACCAGCTGGTGGTGATTTTTAACTCGGACTATTCGGTGCAAAATGGTGGATTTTATGCTTCGTGGAGCACACATACTTTAGGTAAAAAAAAAAAAAAAAAAAAAATGCTCTGCATTTACTATCTTTTATCATTGTAGTATTTTAAAAAATTTGTCAGCTAATTCAATAGGTATACATTTTGTACCTACTCTCTGTCAGACTCAACTCTAAATTTTTACATGTCTCATCTCATGTAGCAACCCTGTAATAAGGATATAACATTGATACTTATTTTCTCCATTTTCCTTAAGTTACATGGGCTGATAATTTTCCTATGTCATGTAGCTAATAATTGTGTAGCTAATCATCAGTAGAGTCAGGATTTGACTAAAGACAGTGGAGCCCAGAGACTTTGATCTTACTTCAATCTGCTGCCCCCATAGGCAGAAAGGCAAGGCATACCTAGGGAATGAGGAGTAGAAAAGATGTGTTGGAATCACAAGTAACTTAACATATTCAGAGCCTGGAGGCTGGCTGATGAGTGATGAACTGAGAGCAGGAAGAGAAGCGGTCCCCATCACGAAGAGCCTGGCTTCCATGCAGTCACTTAAGCAATGGGGGCCACTGAAGAGTGTTGAGCAGCAAAATGACAAGATAAAATGTATGATTTAGACTAAATGCTCTTCCGCTAAGAGGTGGCAAAATATCATAGATTTGATTTCAAAAGACATAGCTTTTGTACATTTGAAGTATAAACGTCATGGAAATTCCCAGAAAATATAAGAACTTGAAGTGGTGACTTTAGTCAGGATTTCCTTAAAGCCTTGCAATGTCACACACACAGGGCGGTTTTTTCTAGGGGAGACAGAATTATTACGAAGGTCTTTATGGAATGAGTCCAACTTTCCCTCGTTAAACCACTGGTTGCCTTTGAAGTCACGAGGGAGTCTTAGGTGAACCATTGGTTTTCCAAGGGTTTAAAAGCAAGAGCTACAGGAATGCTCTTTAATTTGACTTCATTTTGTCTTCAGTTTGTAATTTTTTCTTTTGTTATGTCTTAGCTATGTATTTCAATAGTATTAAAATACTTCCAGATTTTTCTTTCTGTCCATGTAATTTGTTTTCATTCATCCGTGTTTCAAAGTGAATGAACCAGGATGCTTAATGGAAGAATTTCCCTCACCTCAAAATTATTTTCTGTAGCCCTGTATCTTAGAATAAGTTTACAAATGAGTATAGACTTTCATTCTTTGTTAGTGGTAAGGAAATACAGAATTTGGGATTGCTGGGCCACAAATATTATGTAGCCTCAAGGGGAGATAAACATATTGGTACCATTTGAAGACAAGATAGAAGTCTAGCCTCTATATCACAGGGATTGGTATCTCACTTGAGTTCATGGAGATGTAACAAAACAGTAACAGCTGAAGCATTTATTGCGTTCTTATTGTATACCTGCCCTAAGAGCCAGTGATTCTTAAGTAAGAAAAGATGAACTGAAATCCCACATTTAGAAATGTGTCTTCTCTAAAAGTCTTGGGCTACCAAAATTGTTATTTTCCTCTCAAATTAATGACACTTTCCATGACAACATTTAAGGTTGTGGTGGAATACTTCATTCAGATAACGGCACAATCAGATCCCCTCACTGGCCTCAGAATTTCCCCGAGAACAGCAGATGCTCCTGGACAGTCATCACTCATGAAAGCAATCACTTGGAAGTCAGCTTTGACAACAACTTCCTAATCCCCAGTGGCGACGGACAGTGTGAGAACAGCTTCGTGAAGGTTAGTGGGCTCGTTTATTTAATTAAGGCTGAACAGGTTTCATGAACATAAATGTTTAGACTAGAAATGATTCATTGCCTCTCAATGTAGGAAAAGGACAGCTTTGCTGCCTGGATACGTTGAATGAGAAAAATGAGAAACTTAAACTATTAGGGATTAATATTTGAACTACAACACACACATTGCCATGTGACTTTTCATTTGCTAATGCATAGGCAAAGTAACTTAATTAAGGAGCTTGTTTTCTGGCCTTATTGAATTCTCATGAACATTGATGGTTCTTCCTTTCTGTAAAAACTAAAGAGAGAAGGCCAGATTTCTGTTTGTTTATTCTTTCTTCCCCCCGCCCCCGCTTATCTCTCTCTCATAGATCTTCTGAGACAAAATGAATGTAAGGCACCATTACAGGCAACATTTAAATATGCTATAAAATTGCAGAAGGCTAGAGAAGGGGCTAGTGCAGGCTTCGCCTTGCCCTTGAGAGCCCATAAGCTGAAAAGACCATGAGAGACCAGTAAAATTATGGCAGTCAAGCAGTCTGTTACGCTGTATTTCTAGAAAGTCACAATACTGCTCATGTGACACTGACCTCACTTTTCCTTGACTTGTGACCAAGAGAACTATGTTATAAATTCATCCCGTCTGTGCTCTTTTTCATCTTATATGTTTTATCCCTGAGAGGCTACGTCTTTTAGAGGAAAGAACATTGACCTTAAGTTCACAATAGCCTAGACTCCATTCCTGTCTCTTGTATTCACTGCCGGCATGTTCCTCTGGGAGGTAATTAAACATTTGGACTTTAAATTACTCAACTGTAAAATAAAGAGAACAGTTCCTACTTTAGTGGAGCTGTTTGAAGCATTGAGGTAATAAGATACAATAATATAGAGTTTAGTATTTAAAATATAAAACCACCTAATGAATAAAAGTGTTTTTTATTGTTAATGTTATTATTTTGTATCATCTCCCAAATTATGTTTTATAACTAACTGATCTGTGCTTACTGTTTAAATAAAAACCCCATATGTAAATAAAAATCTTTAAGACCAAGGGATAAGGGAAAAATTCTTAGATTCGATATCAAAAGATTGATGCATAAAAGGAAAAATTAATGAATTTCATCTCATCAGAACTAAAAATCTTTTGCTCTGTGAAAGCCTCTGTGAAGGGGATGAAAAGACAAGCTACAGACTAGGAGGAAAGATTTACAAAGCACATGCCTGACTACAGACTACTGTCTAGAATATATACAGAACTCTCAAACCCAGCAGTAAAAACAGAGAATCTACTTAGAATATGGGCAAAAGATATGAAAACATATTTCACCAAAGAGGGTAGTCAGATGGTAAATAAACATGAAAAGATGTTCAACATCACTAGCTGTTTGGGGAAATGTGAATTAAATCACAATCAGATGTTGCTATATTCCTATCAGGATGCTAAAATTAAGAACAGTGACAGACTCCAAATCCTGGCAAGGATGGGGAAAGCTGAATCACTTAGCCATGGCTAGTAATATAAAATGGTACTGAAAAATAGTTGGGCAGCTTCTTATACAATTAAGCATGCACTTACCATAAGATCCAGCAGTTACACTCGTGGGCATTTACCCCAGAGTAATGCAGATTATGTGTACACAAAAACCTGTATATAAATGATCATAGCAGCTTTATTTGTAATGTTTCCAAAACTGGAATCAGTGCAAATGTCCTTCAACAGGACATTAAACAAACTCTAGTATATGCAAACCACAGAATACAACTCCTTGATAAAAACAATCAACGGACCAACAATTTGGATAAATCACCAGGGAGTTTTGCCAAGTGGAAAAAGCCAACCCCAAAAGATTACATAATCTATTGTTCCATTTATAAAATGTTTCTGAAATGACAGTATTTTAGAAGTGGAGGACAGATAGCCAGAGGTCAGAGAGTGTGGGGAGCAGAAGGTAATTGTGTGGTTAATAAAGAGCAGTGCTTGGGACCCTTGTGGTGTTGGGTGGTTCAGGGAGTCGAGTGTGGTGGCACATAACTTATATCTACTGAATACACACACACCTGAGTACAAGTAGAAGTGGGAAATTGAGCAAGATTGCTACATTGTCGATCTCAGTATCCTAGTTATAATATTATACTATGGCTTTGCAAAATATCAGTGTTGGGAGAAACTGGGAAATGTGTTCAGGAAACTCATCGATATTATATCTTACAGCCGCATATGAATCAGCAGTTATCACAAACACTTGTTTTTGTTATTGTTGTTGTTGTTTGTTTTATTACTTGCATGATAAAATATCATGTGAAGCCAGGCTGACAATTTTGTAACATTTCGTAGATACAATATAGAATATAGTTCGATGAGTCCTGGGTCATATAGCCAGTGGCATGAGTTCTTGACGGACAAGGCAGTGATGAAAACTTAGTAACTCTTTCTTATTATTGTCATTTCAACACACGTTCTTAGGCCAAAAGGTACAGCTGTCAGATCCATAATTAATGACTTCAGAAAGGTATAAGCACTAGAGTATTCTTGAAGTTCCTTGTTAAAGAACTTGAGATTCCTTATTAAAAGTTTTAGCTTTTATCACCTTGCCTTTTAGTAATGTTTATAAAAATAGTATATGCAGATATCAGTAAATCATGTTTATACTTTTATAAAATGTGGATAGAAAACTTCTGTGTACTGTTTCCCTGGATAGTTAAGGGGAAAAAATTAAAGGGGATATTAGGAAAAATTGGTAGTATGTATTTCTTTCCTGACACATTTTTGATCTTAAGTATTTGGCAGAATATCTATGTTTTTTATCTCAGTAGCTCCAGTGCCAGTCACCTCCTATATCTAATAAATGGAAATATAATTTGCCTTTAATAGATGACTAACAGCTGGATCCCAATGTTTGAAAATCAATTCAAATTATATGGCTTTAAAGAACTGAGAAATATTAAATCAGTGCTGTGAATCAGTGATTTCTCACCTCTTCCTATGGACTGACTTGCCAATAGAAATATTTTTAATGGCTTGATGTTTTATTGCTTTGTTTGAGAAATATTCCTGAAAGTGATATGTTCAAATGAGTAATTTTATATAATTTGATGTGAAGAAGAAAATATTCAATAGTCAAGGAAGACTAATCTAAACCTAATTACTTTTTTGCCCTCTTGAGCTAGATAATTATTAGTTGTGTATATGTGTGTGTGTGTCGGGGGGGGGGTGTCTTGTGCATTGTAGGAGCTTCAGCAGCATCCCTGGCCCCTTCCCACTACATGCCACCCCCATACCAAGTGTGACAATCAAAAAGGCCTCCAGACGTTGCTACATATTCCCTGGAGAAGGCAAAATTGCTCTCATTTGAGACTCAGTCAACTTGGGGGTGGTCATCCCTGGTTAAACACATTTTATAGTATTTTTCCCAGTAATGTGTATTCATGACCTAATATCAGTTCTTTCTTTGAGTGACTCAACATTTTAAATACCATGATCTCTCATTTAAACTACTGCGAAACCTTCCTGGCTGATCTCTCAGCATCCTCTCCTTTTTTTCTTATTCCCCACATTGTAATGTTTTCCAAAAGCCAAGCACCGCTGAGCCTTAAGCTTTCCAGTGGCTCCTTGCCGTTTTTGGGACAGTGGCCCAGATCTCTCCCATGCCACAGGGCCGGCATGGACTCTGCAGTCTCGCCTCACGCCTTAGTGTCTCTCTGTTCTTGGAACTAGACACGCCCCTCCCTGCCATGCGGCCCCTTTGGGCAGGCTCACCACTCCCCAAAGCAGGTAAAGCTCCTCATGACATACTCTCAAGGCCCTTTTCACAACTGGAATTTCGCATTTAAATTTGCGATTCTATGATTATTGTCCTTCACCAAGCTGGTTAGGATTGGCTTGATTTGGAATTTTATTGCTCACAATATCCTTCAGCAGCTATTTTTTTAATGACTACATCAGTTATTTCTTTTAAAGTTGCCAAACTGATGAAATGACTGGGAGTCGCCAGCCCATCTGCAGTGAGTAATAGCACGTAGTGACCAAGGCTCACCCTTTCTTCAGCATGACCCTTAAAATCCATCACTGCCAGGAAGTCTTCTATGATTTATTCCAATGGGTGATAATTACATGTATGCTTAGGATTCATGTCCACTCTCTTTATGCTTCGCAAAGTGTTCATTTCTATGGGTTCCTTGCTTGGTGCTGTTTTATACTCGTAACCCACAATTTGCCATCCACGCAGGACAAGTGGGAAAGCCCACAGGACTGCAGCACACATGGCTGTCCTCTCAGCTAGATTAAGTCAACCAGGAGAAGGTAGGAGGAAACTAGGTAGTGATCGATTTCTTTAAGTTATTGCCCAGCTGCACAAAAATAAACACAGTCTCCTGGGAAGACTCAAGAATGAGATAGGCTGTATAAATGCAGCTTTGAAAGGTTATTCTCAAAAGATAATACTGCAGACTTGCATGTGTTTTGTTTACTATTATGTTTAGGTCTGTATATACCCACGTCCCATTATTCTCCAGCCTAAACGCTTTAAAATATTGACAAGGAAAAGCCTTGAGCGTTAAGTCATGTTTGTGGCTCTGCTAGGTGTGGGCCGGAACCGAGGAGGCGGACAAAGCCCTGTTAGCCACGAGCTGTGGGAACGTGGCTCCCGCTGCCATCATCACACCAAGAAACGCCTTCACGGCCGTGTTCCAGTCTCAGGAGGCCCCGGCTCAGGGCTTCTCTGCATCCTTCGTAAGCCGTAAGTAGCACTAAAAATGAAACCGAGACTAGGTGTGGCTAGGTGTGGCTGTCACAGGCAGGCTTGGGGAAGAGTGGGGGCTGTGCCGGGGTTGGCTGGAACTGGGGATCCAAGGGGAAGAATGTGGGCAGGTCACCTAATCCTGAGAGTATGTCCTTCCTTTAAAACTCAGTGAGGATGGAACTGGATTAAACAATAAGTTAACTGAGAAATGGTGTAAAAGGCCTGAGTGCCACAATGATGTCTAAAAACAACCTCCAAATCCAGAGTGGGCAGGAATTCTGCAGGAGACTGGTGGTTAGTAGACAGCCAGGTCCCTGGCACGTGGTACACTGACCACCTGATCCCAAATCGTCTGGGGCTTTGAAAACACACGGATTCTTGGGCCTCGCCTAACCCATCTGGATTCAGAATTTCCATGAGCGGGACTGGCATGTTTTAGCTCTCACCCAGATGATGCTCATGGTCAGTAAACCTTGAGAGCCGCTTTCTTCAGAATTTCCCTTCTTCTCTTATTACTGCTTACAAATTTGGTTCGTTTTTAAGTCTGAGAAGCAGTGGCGGTGCTGAAACTGTTGGCTGAAACAGATTGAATAGCTACTAACAGCAATCCACTGTTGAGGAGAAAGTTTGATGAAAGGAATTAGAGGAAAGAATGCAGTGGTCAGGTATTCCAGACACACAGAAAAGGATGAGGGTGGCGTAGAGGAAGGAATGAAAGACCGCCCGGGCCTAACCTTAGGTCTTCACTTGGATTCATGCATATGTGTGTGTGCGGAGCTCGGTGTGCTTTAATATCAGTGTTCAGAGAATACCGGTATTTTCATATGTGATAGATCGGCGAGTGATATGGTTCTATGAAAATGAGTGTCATGTAAGTGGTAAAGAGGTAGTTGGATTTATGACACCAGGGATTCATGTGAGAATTTGATAGGAGTTGGGATTAGTACATTTGACCATTTTTTTTTAAAAGCAGGTATTTTTTTTTTTTTATGGTCAGAGTATAGTAGTAATGAAAATAATATAGTTTTCTAATAATATAATAAGATATTTTAAGACCACTGATGTACCAGTTTGGTACAAATCACTTTTCATCAGTTTTTTTTCTTTACATGAGCCATGTTAAACCTTGGCTAGGTTATCCTTTCTTTAATATCTTAAAATTAAATGATTTTCAGTAAAATTTCTACTACTTAGCCCAAAAACCTGTAGTGTTTTCTAAAAAATATATGTAATATTATCATTTATTTATTTTTAAGTGAAATTTGTTCTTAGTTATTGTTTCTTTTATTCAAAGTTCCTCAGGAAAGATGTCTGTAGAATTAAGAAATTTTAGTCTTTCCCTCACTGATAAAAAAGATACTGTATGTGAGAACAAATGTCCTGATAATACCTTTTTCTCCCCACATAGGGTGTGGAAGTACTTTCACTAAACCTTCAGGTTACATCATTTCTCCAAACTACCCAAAACAATATGATAACAACATGAATTGCACTTACGTCATAGAGGCTAATTCTCTGGCTCTCATCCTTCTGACTTTTGTGTCTTTCCATCTGGAAGGTAAGTTTATTCTCATGTAAATTACAGTTGATTCTTAATAAATTCATGGGGGATAAGTAGAGGCAGAGATCGTCCAGAATTACCATTTGAAGAAAATATTTAAAATGTTACAGAATATCTTTGATGTAAATTTGATTAAAATTCCATTCAAAGTTTTAAGAACACATGTACCATTCTGTATATTTCATTCAGGGGTAAAAAAAATAACTCTAGGATTTTAAGAACACAAGCAACATGTAAATAGCTTAAGGAAAATAAGTATGAAATGTATTATATGTTAATAATAGTTTTTAATTTATTCCTCTGTATTTATACTCTATACACCTACATGTGTATATACACGCCCACATGTATGCACATCCTCTAAACTAATGAGAAACTTGCTGAGTCAAAGTAGATGCTCAATAAGTGTTGAATGAGTGAATGAATGAATAAAATTAATAAATATCTGTACTCTACTTTTATTAAGTGTTACCATGGGACATGCATTCATCTCCTTTTTCTTTTTTATCTATATCAGTCCCATAGGGATTGTGAAATCCCTAACCACGAATGCCCCTTTGGGTTCATTCCAGCTCTCGGAAATGGGCTGTTGGCTAAGGGGACAGGGGAACTTCTGATTTGGGCTGGGCTGTGACTATGGTAGACGCGACTTAGTGTGTATTGGATGACAGGATGCTATGATGCCGCAGGAAAAAAATATTAACCTTCAAGTAGTTGAGTATTTTTAACCACTTAATTATATTAATATTTTTATAGATTAATTTCTCATTTCTAAATTATAATTAATCTGAAAATTTTTCAAGTTACCTCTGCACAAGCAAAATTTCTTTCTGTTTGGGTTAGTCTACCACAGCAGTGAAAAGTTACATTTAGCAAAATGTTCTACAGTATTCAGGAAATTTGTTACATAAAAATAAAAATGACATGTAGTACTCATACATTGATAAATTATACAAAGCCTCTCTCACTTTATAGTTTTTCTATGACCTCCTTTTCCTACATTGCTACAAGTTTGTGGTTTTGGACACATATGCTAGCTAGAAAATGCCAAGCATGAATTGATGTATGTCACTGTAAAAATGGAATATGAAGTAAAATAAAATCTTCTTAGCATTTGCCAGCACAAAATCCCAGTAATATAAAAAGATGTTTATGATATATATAGTATCAGGAGAAGGAAAAATGTTAAAATGATTCCGTTTTCTCTTTAAAATACCATTTGCATGAATAAAATCTTTAAGGCTCTTAAGCAGTCCTGGAAGAGGTGTCACCACAGTGCCATAGATTATGACACTCATGTTCTTCTTTAGACCTTTTCTATTATCTTTGTATCCAGGGGAAAGTTGTTTTAATAACAGAAAAAAACATGTGGCTTGGACCGTATGGGCATTTGCATGGGCATTTTTTTCTCATTAAATTATGTAAACACGAAAATTTCATATGCCAATATCATTTAGAGTTGAAAAGAAGACTCTAGGAGATACACTATATAATATAGCCGCAAATAGCTCTGCCGATACCAGTGGTATGGTATTATTACAAGGGAACCCGTGCTGAACCAAACAGTGGCTCCCTGAGTTTCTTTGACTAGGTGGGGTGGACGAGCAAGCACACCCTGGAATACCTGTCACGGGGTGTGGAGAGAGAGAACAGCACTTTAGGGGGAGTCCCAGTGCCACGTTGGCCACTTACGAGTCACGTGACTTTGTGCAAACTACTTAATCTTTGTTTCCGATCATCATTTTTATTTTTTAAAAAATATAAAATAGTTATGAAAGTCAGATAATGCCTGTAGAAACATATTTTGTAAACTATAATTCATCAAAGCGGTCATTGTTTTGTTATTTTTGCTGCTACAAGTCAGGGTCTCCAGACGTGCCTTGATACGACTACCCTGAGAGCAGATATTTGGTTTTGCAGATTAAGTGATTTCTGCTTCTACTAATAGATTTGCTAATCATCGCTCAGTTGAAAAGACTGATTTTTTTAATAAGATAATATCTTTATGATAATGCCTTGTGATAATTCCAATATTACAAGTACTCAGCATTTTCCAACTGCTAAGTGAGTAATTTCTGGCTATAGTTTAATAGAATTATGACACTTCCCAAAAAAGGGCAACATTAATCAAATTTATTTTATAATTAGATTCATATCACTAATCATATCAATGCTGACATTCATTGAATACCACCAATAAGCTGAGATTCATTAGCTACAGTGAAAATGACCTTTTATTCCTTCTAAAGTGAGCCTGAGAGACTCGTGTGCAGCATAGTGTAATAAAACAGAATTGCTCTCGAGAAAAATCACAGCTTTTTTTTGCAGGAGCATTGGCCTTTCTTGCTACTAGAGGCCATAGAAACTATTTCTGAGAGACTATGTCCAAATGACTAAGTATTTCTGAGCCCAACATACCAGCAGAGCCAGCGTCGACCTAGGTAGAAATGAAGGTTCTAGGTCTTTTTTTTTTTTTTTTTTGATGGGCCATGAGCACAAAAGGTGTCTTGGCAAGAAAAAGATGCCCTCCCACCCCAACCCACCCCCGGCTACACAATACTAAAAGGAAACTTACTTGTCTATACATTGTGTTTGCTAAACACCAACAGCTGGTTCAGGAGAGGCTTCTCTTCAGGCTCATATGTTGATTATTCACCTACACACTGGTGCTTTCCCTTCAGGACGGTTACAAAGGTTCAGTGACCTACTTTCCACTACAGTAAGTTGCTCTAAAAGTACATTATGATATCTTATGTTGGCCTAAGTTTCTCTTTCTCATTATTATTACATTTCCAATGCTCTTCATTCTATAAACTAAAGACTCGTTTTCTATACAATCACTGCTTTAGTATAAAAATTCCAATGAAATCAGTTAAAAGTCATGGAATAAATTTTCCTTTGAGCATTTACAAGGCAACTCTCTCTTTTTTTTTTTTTCCTGAATGACTAAAATAGCTTTTGGTATTCTTAACAGTGTCCTCAAATGTTTTTAAGCAAAATAGGGAATTGACAAATTCAAAATATTCCCCTTGGTCAAAAATTAAACACGAGAAACAGGCAAAAGCTTACAGCAAAGGATGAAAAACTATCAATGTTTGTACTTATTTTGGAATTGGATGTCATTAAATAAATACTTATTTTATTTTCCCACATATTGAACAGTCTAAAAGTATATTTTTGTTGTATTTTCATTATTTCCGTGGCCAAGTAGATATCTCTCAGTTGCTGGAAAGATTATGGGCCTTTTCGTTTGTTTGTTTGGTTGGTTGGTTGGTTGTTTCTACTTCATAGATAAAGCACTTAATAGATGAAGTAACCTAAGGCAAGTGAACGCCTTCTATACCTTGATTTTTCTTTCATTAAAATTGAATAACATTAATTCACCTTGCTGATAATGAGGGGTTTAGAAATTCTTAACTAAAAGATCCTACATCTAGGCAAATTCTGAACTCAGTCTTTCTCAGAACCAGGGTATCTCTTAATAAAAATTGGGTAGAGTAGAACCTTAGCACAGAAGAAGGGCAAATGCTTTTGCTCAGTGTCCCCTAGGGAAGGCCTCAAAAGCCCTAAGGAATAGGGCTAGGTTTCCAGAACAGCCAGATAGAAAGTCCATAATATTTGCCTGAATTTTCTTTTATTAACTTAGCAGTCGTGGTTTATAGGCTACATCTTTTATAAAACTAACAGGAAAAAGGAAAGAAAATTTAGTTTTATTTTTTCCTTTTGCTGTGTTTTTCACCAAGAAGCAGAAAAAAAAAATGAGTTTTGTTAGTTGTCTTAGTTCACATTTCTTCCAATTTAATCTAAGTTAAAAAAAAAAACCCCAGCATTACTCAATTTCTTACCATTGCTTCTCTTTGTTTTCTCAGTTGTTTCTAAAGAAATCAGAATGTAGGCGCATTCGCAATTCATTATTTTAGAAAATATTGGGCAATGCTTCTTATGAAATAGCTCCTATTGCTATTTTATTCAAATTGGCTGAGCACTAGAGGAGATATTTTGGTTATGAGAGATTCTTCACTTGCCTGTGTTCTGAGACTCTGGCCTGCACACTCCACGGAGCTTAGCTTCATACTAGCACATGCTTCTCTGTCCCACTCAATCATGTCCTCCATTGCTGACAAGACTCCAAGCCCCTTGGAGCAAAGTTAATTAGACTAACAACGGATCTCTCTCATTGCTGCCCCCTAATTCACCTTCCTCTCCCTAGAGCCTTTTGCTACTTTACTGAAAAGACTTTATCTTATCTACAATATCAAAATATTACATCCAAAAGAATTTTTCCCTATCTTTTCCTCTCCGGCATCTCTGCCTCTCTGCCTATGACTCTCAGGAAAAAATTGCAGTCCCAGTCTAGGTTCCACAAGTTGATACCATGTGCTGAATTACTCATCCTTAGTGTTCTTTCAGTTCTCTCCAAATTCTTGGAATCATGATGGAATTGAACATTGCTCTGTAATAAAGTCCAATATGTTAAAAATGATATTTCAGTACGTTGACTAGAGCCTTACTCATTTCAAACAATAAATGTGTTTTAAAGTTTTTTCGAAGGGTGGAAAATACTCATAAAAACAAATCCTAGAGGATCATTTTGCCCCTCAGAGTTTTCAGTTATAAATATACATGAAATCGTTTACTGAAGATAGAATTAAGAATGACTGTAGCTCCTTGTCCCATGACATGGGCTGTAGTCCAAGGAGAAAGTAGTGTTCAAATTGCAGGTACTTCTCTTCCTACAAGTTCTCATATGTCTGATTGAATGCTGCCCCTTGACCATAAACTCAATCTTGATATCCATCTTGCTTCTTGAAGAACTTTTTCCAAACCTTGACTGAGTCCTTTTCTCTCCCTAGAAGTCAATCATCCTAGTTGTGTTTGATTATACATATTCTACTTGAGAGTTTTGTATATATTTTGATTATATATTCAATCGATTCCCCTATGATTATGGAAAAGTGTTTAATATCATTATTTTCTGATGCCTGTAGTCTTTGTCACCAGTGTCTTCTCATTGAAGAATCAGGCTGATATCTTTGATCTGCTGCAATGATGTGATATGTAGAGCTAGAGCAAAGGATGTATGTGTGTGAATTAGTTGGTGCTTAATGACATCTTTATCTCATTTTCTTGTATATTACCTGGTTTTTGCTAATCCTTGATATGCTCTTAGATTTTAGGTAACTTTACAAGATCTAATATTATATAATGTTTGATTTCTTGTGGAAAAATTTTGAAGGACAACCACCTTAAAGAAATGACTACCGGAAAAACTATAAGAATGTTTTAATCCATCAAGCAACTTGCCAGATATCATAACTTTCATAATTTATTGAGTCGGGCTTTGAGAATGAGGTTGTTATCTTCAGTGGTTTGTTTAGTTAATTGATAATCTGTTGCTATCTACAAAAAAATTAAAATTCCCTCTGGGGAAGTGGGGGAAGATGAATAGGGTTAAAACAGGTCAAATATTTGGTGAAGGAAGAAAATCTAACCTTGAGTGGGGAACACACAATGCAATATATATATGACACACTATTGAATTGTACATTTGAAAGTTATTTGATTTTCTTAGTCAATGTCACCCCAATAATTTTTAATTAAGAAAAAATTTTTAAATAAATAAAAAAAAAAATTTCCTCTCTACTTCCTCTGCCTCTTCCCTGCCCAACTTCCTTACTGTTGTACACAAATCTTTTGTAAGTAGTTCATGAGTTATGGTTATATCTCAACATAGATATATCATCTCTATGTTGGTAGACCTTTCTATAATTAAACCAGTTCTTTTAGTTATTTGGAAGAATAATCAAGCATATGGCACACTTTACCTTATTTTTCACAGGCTTTCCATAATTTTATAAAACAACGATTACTGTGATAGTCTATATTATTCGCCCAACAACTTAAAAACTAAAAAGAACACCTGCATAGCAAGCCATTTGACCAAAGTGACACCAGGATTTTAATCTAGCATTAGCGATATTTCTTTTCATTTTGTCATTTTGGTTTTGCAATTTTATATATTTTTTCTGCCTAAAGGTATTTTTGTAATTAATGCACAACATTTTTTTCCTCAAATTCACATACTTTAAATTTTTAAAATTCCAGTGGAGCTATTGGTGTCTTGCAGACAAATTCTGGCAATATTTAAACCATGAATCTGTTTAGACTATTTCTTCTTTGTCCTGTTTTTCCAACATCATATTGCTTCTAATTATATGAGGTCATTGAAATTAAGTATTTCATATTTTTAAATTGTAGATTTATGCCCAATTAGAAGCCTTTCTATTCCAGGATTTTCAAAATGAAGGAATTCTTTGAGGTTAATTTAATAAATATATCTTGAATTGATATCTCAAGATTTCTGTAAGCTAGATAGAAATTTAGCTGAGGAGCCAAATATTTTCCTAAAATGACTTGAGACTTAAATTGCATAGATATTTTCTGATAAAAATATCAATTTTACGTAAGGTGATACTCAGATCTAAAAAGGGAAGGGAACTTTTTAATGTAAATATATGTTAAAAAAAAATGCATTCAAGACTCTTTCAGTTTAAGGTGGCAGATTACGTTCAAGTTAGTGTAGGTATAAATGAGGGCCTGAAGGAAGGACACAGGGTCATCTCATCTCCTCAAAGGGAGATGTAAACCCAGAAGGGGAGTGACGGGCTTCCGGATCAAATGCAGGCAGAAACAGGCGTCCTTCAGAATGCTGCTCCCCGCCCTCCCCCGCTTTTGCTGCTGTCTGCATGACAGTCTCATATTCCCTTATGACTGTCTGCCTTCCTTTCCTCATCGGGAGACGACTGCCGACATGTCCTAGGTTGAACACCTTTGGCTCCTACTGTTGACTCTCTCTTACTCAGTTATGATTCGAGCACACCTGACTGGCCTGGGCCAGGTGTGATGTTCCACCTCGGAGTTATCGATCAATCTATCAACAGTGCTCAGGATGGCGGGGTTCTGTAAAAAAATAATAGCTACTATAATTATGATTAGATTATACTAATCCATACTATATTGGTTATGGATTTTTATGGTACCATTAATAGAAAACTTAATTCAACCTGGTTTAAACATAAAAAGATAATTTATTGACATTACTTCTGGAAGACCTCAAAGTTAGATGTGCCTCAAATCTGCTTATTCTAGCATTTTAATTTTGTCATCAAGTATTCTACCTTTTCTGGTCTCACCTGTGCTCCCCAGGTACTGTGACCCTCCTCCCCCTGAGGCTGGTTCCTCTCCTGGCTGTAGGCTGGCAGCAGTGGGGTTGTGTGCTCCTCCTGCACATCAGGAAGAGAGACGGCAGCTAACCCATGGCACGCAGGAGTTCGCTTAGACCATCTTGAAAGAGTCAAACATGCTCCTCTATTCCACATTCTGCATTTAACAACCTCATGTTGGCAGCTCGAAATTGGCTATAGGGGGAGTATTTATACCGTGGAAATTGGCAAAGGCTACAAATCAGGGCTTTATTTTCCCCCCTCAGAGAATTGCTTGTTATATTTACCAGCATACTACTGTCTATTCCAGACTTCCCAACAAGGGTCTTAAAATTTACCCTAATTGGATTGGCTTAAGTCACATGTCCACTCTTGAAGAAAGGTCTATGACCAGCAGACTTGAAATTATAAAGTAAATGTATATCATAAATTTTTTAATTTTTAAGAGTGTTCTAACAGCAAACAGTCTGATTTCAGAGTCCACCATGTCATAGTATGCAACCGTATAAAATATTGTCATGTCGTTTTGTTCGATTCCAATGGGGAATTTATAAGTAATAAAGTTTGTGTGTATGTGTGTATGTGTGTGCGTGCGCGTACATGTGTGTGTTGGGGGGTGTTAGATATATGTTCAATTTGACATCTGTATGAAATGAAAGTGTTTTTCTGTTGTTTATAAATGAACATGAAAAGTATTCCATATCATTAGTCATCAGAGCAATGTAAATTAAATATCACACTGAGGTACCATTTTACACATACCAGAATGACTAAAATTAAAAAGACTGACAATACCAAAGATTGGCAAGCATGCAGAGCAACTGGAAGTCTCATACATTCCTGATGAGACTGTATACAGATTTAACCACTTGGAAGAATGGATTGACAGTTCTTATAGAATTAAATACACACGTAATCTATGACTCAGTGATTCCCCACCTAGGTATTTACCCAAGAGAAATAAAAACATGTGATCGTGCTAATATCCAGAATGTAAAAGAGCTCTTACAACAGAACAATAGAAAGGCATATAACTCAATTTTAAAATAGCAAAGGGTCTAAGTAACCATTTCTTCAGTTAGGACATACATAGACACTCAGCTTCATTAGCCATAGGGATTTGCAAATCCAAACTGTGGTGAGCTACTGTTTCATATTCACAATGATGGCTATAAAAAAAAAAAAAATACAGACAATCACAAGGCAATAATGTGGGAAATCGGAACCCTCATGCATTTCCAGTGGGGTGAAAATATGGCACAGCCTCTTTGGCAAACAGTCTGATAGGCCCTCAAAATATGAAGTAGGAAGTTATCATATGAGTCAGCAATTCCACTCTTACTTGCATACCCAAGAGAACTGAAAACATGTATACACTCAAAACCTTGTACACGAATGTTCGTAGCCACATTATTCATGACAGCCTAAAGGTAGAAACAAACCAAATGTCCATCAGCTGCTGAATGATAAGCAAAATGTGGTCTGTCCATACAATGGAGTACTGTTCAGCCTTGGAGGGAATTAAGTACTGACACAGGCTACAACACAGACGAGCCTCAATAACATTATGTTAAGTAAAAGCAGCCAGTCACAAAAGGCTGCATATCATATGATTCTGTTTATGTGAAATGGCCAGAACAGACAAATCCATAGAGACAGTAAATAGGTTAGTGGTTGGTTAGGCAGGAGTGGGAGAGCCATGAAGAGGGAGAGGGAAGTGGGGAGTGGTTTTTAATGGGTACAGAGTTTCCCTGCAAGGTGATGAAAATGTAGAACTGGGGGAAGCGTCAGCTGTCGGAAGTGCTGTGGCACTGTGAGTTGGTGATACCTTATCAAAAGGCCATCTGACAAATCGGAAAAAGAAAAACTTACCTCAGTACCGGTAACTCAACTTCTGAAAATTTATACCAGTGAAATAATGAGAAACCTCCACAAATATTTATGTACAGAATGTTTGACAACATTTTTAATCACAAGAAAAGTGGAAAAGATAGAATTATCAAGCATAGGGGAATAATTGAACATGGAATGGCACATCTATATGTTATAATTTAATATATGCATTAAATTTAACATTTTAGAAGAATATTTAATCACATAAAGTAGCATGATTTCATCTTATTTTACATTAGTAAAAATTAGGTTATGAAAGGTCATGCCCAGTATGATTCCAATTAATGTTTTAACAACATAATTCAACTATAAAATGGCTGGATAAGTCATGGTAATAACAAGCTTTTTAATTTTTTGTTTATTCTGTTTTTTATTTCTCTTTGGGATAGCTTGCAATATACATTTGTTTTAGAATTAGAAAACAAAATGACAATATATGTTTTACAACCATATTGCTTGTGTGAACATTGATAATGGGTGTTCAATAAACACCCAGATATTTAGACATTTCTAAATATCTCTCCATGATGGGCGTTCCGTATCTGTCATAAGCTTTGAGTTACAGCGGGTTTCTCGCTGGCAGCACCATTGACACATGGGGCCAGGTGACTTTTGTTGTGGCTGGGGAGGGAGGGCTGTGAGGCTGCTCTGAGTTTGCAGCATATTTAGCAGCATCCATGGGCTGTGCCTGCTCCAGGCCAGGAGCGCACCCCAGCACGGCAGTAGAAAATGCCTTTGGATATTGCCAAATGGCCCTGGGTGGCAAAATTGTCTCCAGTTTGTAATCATTGAATTAAAGAACCATTGGATAAAGAAAGACAAGTCTGGATTGTTTCAAAGTGAGATTTTTCTGTCGTGAATTTCTCCCTGTGTTCTCGTACCTGTACTTGTTTTGTGACTAGGGCAAACATCATTTCATCAGGAAACCAAGTTAAAATGATGACGTACCGAAATAGCTCCTGACTCTCATTTTCATTTCTATTTAAATTGCATGAATCTTCATTACATTGATTGTTTACAGTGCTTCTGATTAAAATGCTGGTTGTTCCACATTTTGTACAGCTCGCTCAACGGTAACGGGAGGCTGTGACAATGACGGTGTGCACATTATCAGGGGTCACAGCGTGGCTTCCACACCCTTTGCCACCGTGTGTGGTGACGAGATCCTGTCTCCTCTCACCATCTCTGGCCCAGTGCTGCTTAACTTCTACTCCAATTCCCACACCACCGACTTGGGATTCAAGTTTTCCTATAGGATAACCTGTGAGTATTTACAGCGATGTAGTATGGAATTTTACTTTCTTCTCGAGTGATTTCCATAAAGATTTTTAGTTACAATTTGTACATCACCAACTTTCTTTGAAAATCAAATGGAAGATTGAGATTTATTTTGACAATTTAAGTTAAAATGAATGTTCCTGGTATCTTTAGTTGTGTATATATTGCATAAAGGTGACTTTTTGGCCTGGACTATCCAGGTGTCATTTCATTTTCCCAAGTCACTTTGCTAATGTGAAAAGCAACATTGTATAAATTTAGGACAAATGTAAGAGAATATCTTTATGATCTTCTGGAAGAAAAGGATTTCTTTTTAACAACATACAAAAAGTACAAGCCTTAAAGGAAAAGGAAAGATCGATGTATTCAACTCTGTTATAATTTGCAACTTCTCTGTATCAAAGGCAAATGGGAAGACCGCTCACAGACTGGGCCAAGGTCTTTGTAGCTACCAGGATCTTTTCATTCTTTATAGACAATTCGATCTATGTTTATTTGAAAATCATCAGATTATATTTTCCTATTTTGATAGTCTTTTCCTCTCCTGCATTATAATAAACCTGGTTGGTTGGTTTGCTCACAGCATTTTTCCTGCATCACCCTTCCCAGCCTCAGTGAAATGAGCACACAAATCATGCAAAGTCTTTGTTTTGTTTTATCTTGACCAAACCCACTGCTAAAAGTAGAAACTTAAATAATTATCTTTATATAAATAACTGTTTCCATCTACAGAGAAGACTGAACATGTTTACTTACTCATGAAAAACGCCTTCGCAGTTCATTCACATGAGCTGCTACCTGAGTCCTGAGCCCCATTTCTGAAGTCCAGTAGTCTGGCTTTGTGGATCTGTTGGCACAGAGTAGAACTGAGCAGTGAACACTCCTCCCCCCGGTTGCCTTGTTACATAAAGAAAAAAGGTTGATTTCTTTTATTCTCTTGGTGCAACTGGTGTTTTAGAGAGTTACATCCCTGCTTCATATTCTTTTACTCTTTAATCCCTCATTTTCCTAAAACACTATACAAGTTTTCACATACCCCCTACGAGAGTCTCACTTTAAATGAAGAATGTCGTTGATATTAAGATTTCAGATCCCTACAGTGTACAAATTTGGGAGTTATTTAGGCTTTGATAAGCTTTTAGAGACCACATAATTGTGTACAAGATGAAATGGAGTAATGGGTACACAAATCTGACATTTAATTCACTACAAATGTCCTCGGAGGTCTTAGCACATGAATACTTGTGGGCGTATAGAGAATAGCTTTTCCCACAAAGTGGGCTCAGCTGAGGCTAAATATATAAATAAATAAATAGCCTTAAATGGCAGCCACAATTTATTTCACATTTCTAAGGGATATCAGTGGAATATGTCCATTGGTAGTATATAAACTGTAAAACTAGCATCAAAATATACTGGCCCTTTTCTAATTTTGGAATCACAAAATAAATAAATATAAACCGCAATGAGAGTAGGGCACGTTCTGTCATTAGTTGGCACAACCTGATTCTCCTATGTATGTCTGAGCAAAAATAATAATTATCTTATTTTTTAATGGACTTATTAAAGTTTTATGGCTGTTGTTTTATTGACTGATGGTAGTAACTAAGGGCTCTGGGCATTTGATTGTTGGAGTCAGGGTGGGGAATGGGCCTGTCCTCACGCTTGCTGGATACTAGTAATACAAATGTAGCAAGTATGGTCCTTACCAATCTCACAACTAAAAAGAAATACACAGAGCTATTATGCATTTGAGCCCACGGAGGTAACTAAACCCAAATGTTCCAAAAATGATTTCCCATATTTCCCTTTTTGATAGTCTGGCTTTGACAGAGGAGACTCTAATCTGTATTATTTAAGATTTCTAGGTCACAGACCTTCCTGAGTCCACATGCCCAGTACATGCCTTGGATTCTGTACCTTTTCTAAACTTCCAGTTATCACCATAATCTTTCTGAATCTGGGAATTAAGTGTAGAGAAAGGACAGTTACATCCCTTCACATGAAATATTCTTTCTCATTATTTTCACTCTGACCATTAATTTTAGTCAGACTTGTTCTGTTCCAAGGTGTGCCTGAAAAATTTCTTTACAGTTTCTACCCCTTACTGTCTCTTTCCCCCACCCCCACCTCAGTGGAAGAATCAGAATTATTTGTAAACACAGTAAAGAGAGGTTTAAGTTGCTTTAAGACAAATAATTATTATATCTCTTAGGGAAAAGATACAATAGTAAAGAATATCTCAAAACTAATTGTTTTCTGCACCCTCCCGTCTTCTGTTGCAGTCTGTGGAGGTCTGTTCCACTTCTCCACTGGAATCATCCGGAGCCCCTCCTATTCCTATTCAGATTACCCCAGCAATATGCACTGTTTGTACAACATCACAGTCAGCGACGACAAAGTGATTCTGCTCAAGTACGTGAAACAAATCTACCTTCTTAAGAAAATCGTTTCAGCTCTATAGAAAATGTATTCAGTTAATGACAGGAATCTAAAGGGAGAGGGAGGTCCTTGCATAGTATCAGCCTGGGAAGTGGGCCTCCCACCCTCTACACAAGCCAACTGCACATGGTAAAGTGGGGGAAACAGGCACTCCACCTCTTAAAATGATTGCTATAATTTCTCAACAATTTCAAAGGAGTTTCATGTAACAGGGTATAAAGTTATAAGCCTGTCTTGAAATCAAAGAATGTGGGGAGGGCAAGAGAAAGCAGTTTCCATTTGTTTGGCACTTACACACACACACACACACACACACACACACACACACACACACACAAATTAACACTTTCCATAATTCTTTTATTTAATTTTTAAAACAATCATGTGAGGTATATATTATCAATCTCATTTTATCAAAGAGAAAACTGAGGCTCAGAAGGTTGAAATTAAGTTCCCAAAGTGATACACTATTAAATGAAGAGTCAATATCTGAATCTGTATCAGATTTCCTTTCCAAAACCATGTCTCTAATATTTCCCTATGCTACCTCTGAAAGGATAAATTTTCTAATGACTTAAGAAGTTTATTTTTATTTGTGTATCAGAACACTTCTAAACTGGTGCTATCTGAGATATCTTACATCATCACTAAGATTCTCCCATAACGCTACTTACTCTTAAGTCTGATTAAGGAAACACAACCTTCAGTTAGTTCTTCAGAGTAATAAAGTTCAAAATGACATATTTCTAAGATGACATATTTCTAACTCTTGTGTTTCAGTGATATCCAGCATGTGACGGAAAACTCTGAAAGCTAGCATAGTTCACAACAACATGAGTTTTTTAATAGAAGTTTGGTGGGCTAGGACTACTCCTACCAACCCCTCCCTAAAAATCAGAAGGCCTCTGCATTTTACCTCCTGGGTGCTGTATGTAAAATGGGTCCATGGACTGTAAGACAGGTCTCATCCAGCTTAGTTTGGTTCTTGTAGGTGGTCTATAGGCTGGTCCCTGAAGGAAACTGCAGATCTCACCTGGAACTATTTCTAAGGAAGCTGTGCCCCAGGGACAAAAAGTTCTCTAGATGCTAGGAACAAAAAATAAACAAAAATTGCCAGGTGGCCAGGAGCACAAGGCCTGTGAAGGGATCACCTGCCCAGAATGGAGCATAAGGGATGGTTCTTGTCATTCGCCATTATGGTACAATGCTTGTTTCTTACATGTGTAGGATTGATTATACCTGGGTTGTGTGTGTGTGTGTGTGTGTGTATTTTTTTCTGTTTCCTGCTGGGGCCCTGGGGCTTACTATAATCAAAGTTCACATTAGCATGTTTAGAAAATTATTTATTATATTCTTTCTAAGAATCTACTTTCTATGAAACGTACTGCTCTAGGTGCTGCAGAAGTTGTAGGCATTAGTAAAATATAAAGCCTTCTATCAACGCTCTCAAAATATGCCGGTCACATAAGATTTTCTGTCAGTAGGTTTTCCTGGTATCTCCTCTGCTCGCCTGGGGAAATGATGCAAAATAAAACACCAAAATAGCTTTGCGTCCTCTTGGAAACTCAAACCTTTATATTTTTTTTGTAGATTTACGCTATGGAAAAAAGTGTTGTTTATAGAGAATAAAAATGGATGTAGTGTTTCCGGAAATTATTATTTAGCTTTTGTTCTGCCCCCATCTTCTTTTACAAAAGTGTTAAATGTTACATGTGGTAAAGAATTCTTTTATATTGTTCTTCATCATCAGTTTGAAAAATTCAGCTAATCAAAAAATTAACTGATTTTTGTCTTAAAGGTATTAAAAGGAAGTATTTTAATTAGATATTTTCAAATTATTCTATATTCTATGTTATTTATTACAGCTGCTATAAAAAAACTGAGAAAGCAGAAAAACCTACAAAAATTAAGATAGGATATCAAATAATTTAAACAAGTTTAAAAAAAAATAAGCCATAATAAACCCACTATAAAATCTGAAGAAAAACTATGTAAGAAACCTTGTTTGTTTGATAACTTTGGGAATAGTTACTTGAAATGATAAAACGTTAGGTCTAGATTTAAATAATATGTTAGACCATAAAAGAAAGTTAGGGATGTATCTGTCAGGACAGGCTATGAGTGGTAACAAACAACCCTAAGGCACAGTAGCTTAACCTGATGAGTTTATTTTTCATATGAGTATGTCCAGTGTGGCCTAGCCAGACGCTTTGTTCATCATGGCCACTCAGTGGCTCAGGTCGACGGACACTTTATTTCTACATTTGCTTCCACGACCATCATTGCCATGGGAAGGCAATGTGACAAACTGAGTAGTAGTTTTACGAAATTTTTCCAAAAAGTAATAGCTTCTACTCCTGCTTCCATTTCCATGGCCAAAGCAAGTCTTGGGGCCGTGTCCAGCCTCACAGTGTGCACAAAAGGACAGCCCTGGTGAGTGTAGGCAAGGCAGAGCTGGGGCGGTGTGGCGAGCTTCCCAGCACTGTCACAATGAGCTGGAGTGACTTTCTGCTTATGGCAATCAAATGAGACTCCTGAGAATCTATTCATTCTTTTCTACCACTGATTTTTATATTTTTTTTTATTGCCTTTATGAAAACTAATTTATCTCATATTCCTGGTTTTCAAAGTGATATTAACAATCACTTGTTTTGTCTTTTTTGAAGACATCTATTATATGGTGGATACCAAAGGTTGATGTTTGCATGTTGTTGCAGTTAACCTTACTATAAACTTCATTTTAAAAGAGAGTAACGGACTGCGAGAATGAGAATGGAGCTATGATGCTAAAATCAGCATTCCTTCCACTCTATTAGCATTCTTCCCATTAGTAAAAAATAGAATGATAGCACTACTTGATGGCACAGAATAACAAAAGAACAGAGTAAATGCCATACTTTTAATGAGATTAAAAAACTAAAGTGTTGCTGAAATGATAAATAAATCTCAGTTCAATTTATCAAAACTTAATCTCAGATAGACTTACTATGTCCTTGACTGTAAACTCCTAGATGTCCAGGACCATATCTTATTCATTTTATCCCCAGTGCTTATCATACCTTTTGACATGTTAAAGTCACTCAAAAAATTTTGGCTAAACTTTTGCACTGATTAGTAAAACAGTATATTGTTTCTCACATTTCCTGTCAAACAAAGCTTGGATATTCTGCTTTTAGCCTTTGTCTTGTCTATTTTTTTTTAGACAAGAACTAAAGGTATGACTTAATGGAAATCCAAATGGAGAACATCAATGGTAACAAGGTTTATTTCACAGGTTCATCGATTTTGATGTGGTTCCCTCCAGCTTTTGCTCCCAAGACTACCTGGCAGTTTACGATGGTTCCAGCATCAGTGACCCCCTTCTTGGCAAGTTCTGTGGTTCCAAGCTGCCACCCATTGTCAAGAGCAGCAATAACAGTATGCACCTGGTGTTCAAAACGGATTCATTTCAAGAGGCGAGAGGTTGGAAGATATCTTTTCGGCAGACATTGGGTAAGAGTTTTGTACATGTAAATCTATTCTTCATTACTGTTATTTCTCTGCTTTATTTTTTAATTTTTAATTTTTTTTTTTTGCTTGACTAAAGTTGCTTTTCATTGAAGTTTAGAGGAATATGTCACATAAAGTTTTGGTTTTAAAAAATTACATGTAATATATTCTAATTTTTAAAAATCACGCAACAAATGTACTTCTCTACTATACGAAGGTAAAGTCTGCCTACACAACCATCTCAAATGTGACCCAAGCCTCATTTTACCACCCATGGAAATGGCAGAATTTGAGCCTAAAGGCAGGCAAGGGCCAGGTGAAGAAAGAAGGCCCCAGAGCCTGCATTGACTTTGTCCTTAAAATGGTTAAGAGGCTCAGAGAATTTTAAGTAAAGACTGCATGGCCGGACTTGACTTCTGGAAAGATCATAGTGACGCCAGGTTGGAGGAAGGCTTAGGGAACCCTGGACCTGAGAAGGAAGAAGCTTATCACAGAATTCCAGGTGGGACATGTTGAAGGTTCACACTAACACAGCAGGGGTGGAAATAGAAGGGAGGGTAGAACTCTCAGAGGTATTCGGAAGGTAGAATACGTTAGGAATACAGTGTTAAGAGCTTGATTTGTTTATAAGGATGTGTTGAGGATGACTTCTTATGAGTAAGTTGCTGGAGAGTGGTGCCTTAGGGAGGCTAAGATTTAAGGAAGAAATATTATATTCGGTTTGGAGCATTTGGGTTTGGAGAGCCTATGACATATCTAAATGGAGAAATATAGGAGGACGTTGAAGCTTCAGAAGCAATTTGGGCTGGAGATAGTGATCTGGGAGCCATCTAGAGGTGAAAGGAAAAGCTAGGTGTGAGGATAAATCAAAAATAGCACCTCAGTTTACTCCCACTGTATGTGAGAAATAATTACCTATATAAAATTAACTCAAAACTTTGAATCATTTAAATATAAGGTAGTTAATCAGTCCTCTGTTTATCTATACTCGTATCATCAGTGGTGCAGTCTAAGATAATTTGTATTTGACTTTGTAAAGTGTTTTGGTTCATCTATTTGAATATAGATGTGATTCATGTCCTGATAGCAAAGAGCTCACAAAACAAATCACATACTCTGAGGTTTCAGAGAGACCTGGGAAGTTTGCTACAGTAAAAATCCTGACTTACTGTTCAAACTCTTTCTCCTTACCCCATGCTGTGGATAACCTTCATCCCCTTGATTCAAAGCAGAGCTTCCCTTAAACCTCTGCATTTGGCATCATTTTGTATATGTGCATTTCTTGAGGGAAAACATTGCATTTTGAAGACTCCACAATAAACAGCAGCCATCATGGCAGATTGTATCAGAAAATCAGTTTGCCACCTACCCTACTTGGTTGTGTCAACAGTAACTTGAAAGCAAGTCTCACTGCAGACAGAGAGTATCATCTTAATGGAATTGCCTAAGTGAAGTGGGTGGGATCCAAAACACGGGAGGCTATTTTGAAAGAAAAATTAATTTTCCCTCGGAGATTGTTTTTGTGCAAAAGAACTCGTGTATTCTTGCTGTCGGCATAGTCTTTAGGACCAAATGGCATATATTTGCATTTGCTCATGTTACCTGCCTTCAAGTTGTTTTTCTTTTCCCTAATATATTCTCACATGACCATTGAAATAATCCACAGGGTTGTCATCTGCATGAGGCTTGCTAAATTAGCCAGTATTTTCTAGCCTCGTTAAATTACTATGTTTTTCTGGGCTACAAAGAAGATACTTTTGGACTTATTATGATTTTACTGAACTGAAGTAGCACAGAAGAAAAAAATCTTACAGTCAGAGGCATTGTTCATCTATGAGCATTGGACACTTTCAGTCAATTACTGTTATTCTCTGGTCACAGAGAAAAGTTTAAGTGCAAAGAGCAGAAATGGAATTTCATTACTTGCCAGCATGGTGACTTTTTTTTTTCACCTCTTTTGCATCTGTATAAATACCGTCAGCCACTGGAAGTATTTAGATAATTTTAAGTAATTTTTAATGATGATTTTTTACTCAAAGCCTAATGGTTAGAATCTTGTATAGTGTTACAAAGCTTTCAGGGTCACACGTACAAGTTAGCAGATCATTCTGCATAACTCTGATTTTGTTTTGTTTTTGTTGTTTGTGATAAGGAAAAGGGGAGTAGACTGAATTCTAGTGTTTGTATTATCTTTTAGTTACAGATCTGGATAAAAAACTTAGATTTCGCTGTTAGGATGCACCTTACAAATCCGTCTCATTCGTTTAAAACTCCTCGGTATTTCCCGGAAGGAGAAGGAAAGCAACTTAGTAGACTGAACAGTGACTTTCTGTTTCCGATGCGTCAGTTCTGCCCAGAAAACAGTGTCATCACAGAGCAAATAATTAACGTGAAGAGGAGACGGAGTCTGCAGCACCTCACTTTAGTTCATCTTGATTAAAACACTAGAGTTTTGCCGTTTAGCTATTAGATTACACACTTGGCGATACTTTATAAACATCTGCTTTAACTTTTCAGAAGTCACTAAAGAGCCGGCTCACATAATTATGGGATTCTTAGGTAAACTGCTCCTCGTGCATTTGTTACATCTGTATTGCTAATGGGTCAGAACACATTGGGGGAAATATCCCTAGTTTGTTGCTGATTACTACGTATGTAGTGAAACGGGGTCTCCTCTCATGGCACTACTGCTGCCATCTAACTGGAATGGGACTCCGCGGTCCCTCTTTCCGTGTGCACGCCAATACTACATGAATAATTAATCCTGAATGACCGATAACTCACAAAGTGGCCGTGCTGGGCCTTGAGGATCAGTGGAACCCTGGAATTATCTGCAAATATGAGCATTTTCCTGCAGAGATAGCTTTCATCTGATTGTCTATGGTCTCTGTGATCCCATATGGTTTAAAAAGCCAGCAGTCCTGTGGATTTGGCTGAAGCGGGCATGTTCCACGGTGCAGAAGTGGCACTCACGAGTGCTCTTTGTTCTGCTAACTGCCACTAGCTGAGTTTCTGCCCCTCCCTTACCAACAGGATCTGCTTCGGCCGGGACTGAGCTTACCTGCATCATTCATGAAGCATTTCACACTTGCCAGCATGTATTTAAACCAGCACAAACCCTTTATCCTCCTCCTCTGCTGGTCTCATGACAGAATGCTGCTCAGTCTGTTCCAGACATGCTCATCACGTCAGACTCCAAGCTTGTAGATGTAGAATTAGATAGGGGGTTACAGTACATTTATTGACTGTGTAGTACCATATTTTATTTGTTTTCTTAAGTGATATATTCTATGACACTTTAACAAAATGTCAGGGCCAAAAACTGAATTTGGCCCAATTAGGTATGAGGTTTGTAGGCATTTGCATCAGCGAGTTGCCAAGGAGAGAGTGAAGAGCGATACCTTTAGGATGGCATGGCCTAGAAGGACAAGGCTGTCACCCTGGAGACGATGGCAATACCAGGGACGAGGGAACGTCAGAGACTAGGGGTTCACTGCAGCTAAGGCTGTAAATCCTGGGCACATGGCTCACGCTCCCGGCCCCCTGTTGCCACAGCCCACGTGCTGAGGATGCGGACCACCATCTGTCTTCCTCCACCTGGAGTCTTTGCCATGCGGAGAATGAGTCAGGTGGCATTAAGGTCAGAGTCATAGACCTTTGCTGTGAGACAAAGGCAAAAATACCAAAGCACATGTTTAACAAGGACAAAGTGAATCGCAGTCCCCAAGTTGGAAA